>NC_141910.1:8099375-8700416 GCF_057802395.1 Ceratotherium simum simum | reverse complement strand
GAATTGAGTATTTGTTGGTATTTTCTGGGCTCTACTTCCCATAACTCATATCAGTTCTCCCCCAAGCTCCTTTTTTTCCCTCCATTCAGTCCATATAGTGATGATTGAGGAGCATTCAGTAGTTGTGGTCTTGGCGAAAACCACACATATTTTGAGGTTCATAGACATATTTTGTTAATTATTTTTGTTGAAGATGTGATCCATGTGTTCTTTGGTGGTCTTTCCTAATTGCTCTCTCTGTTGTTTAGAAGAGATGATGAAACTCAAGACCTACACTACTGCCAGAATCCTGCTAAATCAGAGCTCATTCCATTATTCAAAAAGTATAGTTTCAAACATGTACAAAAGGTGCTAGTATAGTACAAAGATCTCCCGAATACTCTTTACCCAATTCACCTGTTGGTAACGTTATGCCACAATTGTTTTACAATTCTATTATCTATGAATCATTATTTATCTCTCTGTCATCTATCTATGTATCTATCTATCTATTTATCCATTCATCCATCTATTATCTATCTGTCTATTTGTCCTGAGTCATTTGAGAGTGTGTCACATACATCATATCCTATATGCTATGCTATTCAACAGCTTTGAAGATAATCCTAGAGAGAATAAAGGAACACTGATTTTTTTCAATGAAATACTGCGTCATCAACTTGCACAATAGCGTAGAGGATGCTATGTCCACAAATGATGACTCTTAAGTTGAAAAGTGACTCAGTAGATCAGACTATAAATGGGAAATAATTTTAATGATATCTTAAATTTACTTTGCTTATATTTTCCATGTATGTATGCACAAAAGGGATATATAAATCTAGGTCCATCAAAAAATTATTTCATTAAGGATAAAATAAAATTTTATGTGAAAAGAATATTATGTTAGCATTTAATTAGCAGTAGTTTTTCTGTATTACCAGTTTATAAAAATTGTGGTTCATCTTATGATAGATAATATCTTAGATTTGATAAAATACAGGTGTTTGTAGTATTCAACACTGTTTTTATCACTGTCTGAGACACACAGCTTTCTCAGAGAACGTCCTCCTTTGTTGATGGTGGCGTGTACAGCTGACTGGCCTACTTCTGCCCTTTCCAGTTCCCTACAGCTACACAAAATTGCTCTAAGTTGTTTTTGCTTGTGGTTGTTCATTCTTGTTCTCCCGCTTGGCTCGTGCCTGTCTAGTCTGATCACATAAATGCGACTTTGATGATACTGTGTTGGTAAGGATTTTACCATGCAGTGCCCCAAAGCCAATAAGCAGGCTACTGTCTTGGCTCTCATCATCCTATGTTTTTACTTCATTTTTACTTCACATCACAAACGTTATTGAAAAAAAACATTAAAGTTTTTTGTATCCTTATCACTTTAGACTTTCTACCCAGAGGAAATTTTTATTTATGCTCCCTACTTTTGCTACTACCTCTGTGATAACATCCATTAAAATCTATATCTCATATTTTCCACATTCTAACTTTCCGGAAGTCTCTTTAATCTGCTACACTTAACGTAGCCAAAGTTTATATAGTTAGGGAGCATTCAAATAGCGAAAAAGATAGTACAGCTAGACTCAAACACACTATTTTAAATTATCTGCCCTTCTGGTCCCATGCCTCCAAAATTTTAATTAACTGAACTTAAATTTTCTTGCAAGGGAAATGTTAATACTTGACTTGCTTGTCTGCTGAATTAATTAGAGTTTAAATGAGGTACAATATTTGAAAGCGCACTTGACTTGCAAAGTATGAAACACCTGGCATTGATGGTGTTAATGTCTTCTGTCATCCAGGCTAAAAGCTGATTTAGCCTCAGCTTCCTTTTCTTCTTCATCTCTCTATGGAATAAACAATACCTCTAAAACGTTTCTTTAAGCTGACCCTTCTATTTTTCCTGACATTGCCCTAGTATAAGCATGTATCTCTTACCAAGACTGAATTACTCTTTTTCTAATTTGTATCTCTTTCTTTTATATCACATTCCTTCGAATTTATTTTTCATGAACCCACCAATGATCATTGTCTATATCTAATTTTTCATTCATGAATGTCAATGGCTCCTCATTTCAGATTATTTTATACAGCCTAGTCTTTAATTCCCATGTAAGACTCCAAACAACACTCAACTTCATTCAACCTGTGATATCCATACACTTTAAATACTTCCATGCTTTTCTTTCTCTTATTCCATCTGCCTGAAATTCTTTTTAGTTTGAAACTCTACACATGTGTTAAAATTCATATAGCATGCTACCTTCTCTATAAAACATTGCCTTATACAGTCACTCAAAATTAATTCATAACATCTTCTTTATATTTGAAAATAATTTGCACATCTTTTAAAATAGTATCACATTTGCTCTTGTATTAATATTTATTGCTGATTTTCAGCCAAAAAATTGGAAAATACTTGATAGAGATTTTATCTTGTATTTTTCCCCAATAGACTGTATCAGTAAATGTCTCATGAATAAACATTCTTCTATGTGACATATATTACACCTATACCTCGCCTATTGTATCTACACATTATACATCTATTATACAATCTCTTTTCTAAAATTTAAGACATAAATTGCTTTTAAAGATTATGTCATGCTTCTATCAGAACATATCCCTTGGGATGAAACCCAATTTTTTACATATTTAAGCTTATTTATGTCCTTTTTTGTGTGGTCCATGAGCTAAGAATGGTTTTTAAATTTCCAAATAATTGAAAAAATTAAAAGGAGAATAATATTTCATGACATTATAAAATTATATGAAATTAAACTCTCAGTGTCCATAAATAAAGTCGTATTGAAACCCAGCCACGTCTGTTTATTGATGTATTGTCTATGGCTGCTTCTGTGCCACAGTAGAGAGCCAAGTAATTGCTACAGAGACTGCATGGTTGGCAGGCCTGCAATATTTACTTTCTGGACCATTATGGCAAGTTTGCTGACCACTGTCCTTGATGATCCACATTGCTCAATCAAATACTTACTTGTACTGAACACCACAAGAGGCCCATTCATTGATGTGCACAAAAAAGAAAATAGAGCTATGGCACCAATCAGTCAGTCTTCTCCCTGCCTGTACTCCTCCTTCCTACATCCTTAAGTTGGTCCCAGTGTAGAATATTTCCCCAGATCTGGCCATCTTCCTCTTTCATTGATAAGGCTGATGCCAGATACTGTATTAATGGCTCCCTCTGAACCCTGACATGGATCTGTGGATTTTACACACTAGACTGCAGGGGAGAGCTGAAGGAATAGGTATGAGGTTCAGGATATCACAGGCTAATAGATTTATGATAATATCAAGTGTGCCGCATAAGCTTAACAGATATTGTAAAGTGATTTACTTCCCAGTGTTATTCATTTAACACACAGAAAAAATTTCTCATCAGTCTTTCTCTTTCAGTGATAGTACATCAGAAGTAGAGGTTTATCTTTCATTTACCAATATAATGGCAAAGAGAGAGGGTTACAGTTTACTCACCTAATGTATCATAGAGAGACAAATACAAATCATAACATCTTCTAAGTCATGTTGACTAGTTCAAATGTATCTTTCAGTTCATGATATATTTTGAATGAAATTCTACACACTGTGTAAACTCTAAATACTTAAAGCATAACTTTATTCTTAACTTTTTCAAAGGGGAGAAAAGCTATAGCAGCATTTAATTTATAAAATGAAAAGAAAAAAAAAAAAACCTGGAGAGACTACTACCAATTCTACTTTTTTAGTCCCAATCACTACAGGTAGACAATGAGAAATAAAAACTAAAACATGACTTCTGCTTTTTTCTATAGGATTTTTAGATGTTTTTTTCAATCAGAGCAGAGATTTTTACATAATGGTATCAGATATATGTATTACTATAGAAATATTCAGAGGTTATAAAGCAGACTCTGTGGAACTTGACTTTTTTATTTTCATGGAACTTGACTTTAATATCTGGAAGTATACAGAGAAATCTTTGGCACCATGAACATTAAATTCTGAAGGACTTTATAAAGACCATCACTCATCAAAATTGCAATGACTGTAACATCTCGGCATAATTAAAACTTGGTAATAATGATTTGTGGACTGGGTAAACTTGAATGGAATACAATCAGTGGACTAGTGTGTTGGAGGTACTGGATGATCATGCATTGAGGGGCACTGGAGAGAGGACCTAGAACGCATTTATTGGAGGAGAGGATTTTAAAGCCTTCCACATTGGAAAGTAAATATATTTAAAAGTTTTCTAAAGATGACCACATTTCAAATTCATTAAAAGAAAATAGGAGTGGTATGATGGAAAAATTGAACTGAAACTATTCAAGGATCTACAAATTTAATCCAGCAGTTAATTAAAATAAGAGGGAGGTATTCGTGCCATACTAAGTTGCCCTATTTAATGGTTTCAAATTGCAATGCCTTCTTTTCTGTATATCTACCTTGAGAGAGTTTTAACAAGTCTTAATCAGCGTCCCAAATTTACTGGCAACTCAGCCTCACTAAATTGAAGCCACTCTGTGACCTGCAATCATTCATAGCAAATTCTCAGTAATCTGCTGTTAAAGGTTTCTGGATCCTATATAAGCAGACAAAAATTCAATGTATCACATTGGAAACATGATCATAGCTGAAGGGAAATTCATGAACAAAAATAACTGATATTACACTGGCAAATGCTGCAAATGGAATTACATTTCACATGCAGCAAACATTAAACATTCACTACTTAGCAGAGAAGTTAAAGGCACAATTAATCCTTGAACTAATGGACTAATGAGAGACGGGCCACCACATCAGTTCATCTGAGAATCATGCTTAATTTTCAATCCTAACTTTGGCTTAAGCAGATTTAGAATATTTCTCCTTAAATGATAATCATTTAAAAGATATAATTTTCTATACTTTCTAATGCAAATATGCATTGGACTACCCCTGCATAATAAAGTAAGTTATTCAAGCAGCACATTTTTCCCTCTTTAGAAAGATCAATGAAAAAAAAATACCATAAGAAATATTTCTAGTCTTCCTTGTGTTGTGTCCTCATATTGCTTCACAGGACAGAAATTTTTAAATATGCTAGAAAGAGCACAAAGAAGGCTTGTAGAATATTTTCTTGATGTAATGGAAAGAGCACGTAGGCTTAGAGGAAAATCAGCATAGCTTTAGATTAGAAGATTTGACAATTTAATGTAAATAAGAATCATCTGGAGAGCTTGTTAAAACGCAGACTTTTTTGGTCCCAACTCCACAGATTCTGATTCGGAAGGTTAGGGGCCAGAAATTCCTCATTTCTAACAATCTCCCAGATGCTGATGTTGCTGCTGGCCCACGAGCCACGTTATGAGTAGCTCTGAAGATTGTTGTTGCTCTACTCACGTGCTTTGTAACTCTGAGGAAGGTGCTGAACCCCTTAGGGTCTCAAAGATTTCCTCATTTGTGAAAAAAGAGATGACAACATGGACCTTACATGGAAACTGAAATGAGGTAGATATTTAATAATGTTCATTTTCTCTCTCTCTCTCTGTCTGTCTTTCTTTCTTCCTTTCTGTCTATCATCTATCTATCTATCCATCTATCTATCCATTCATCCATCTATCTATCTATAATCTCTCTCTCTCTCTTTCTTTTTTCTTTCTTTTTTTCCTTAAAGTTCTGATCATTTTGTTAGAAGATCTATGAGAACTTGGGCATTTTTATTATTGACAAGCATTGAGTGATATCAAGATCCTGTTGTGAAAATCCACAGCTCGTGACTTCCACATTTGCACTTCCATAACTAGACATGTTCAAAGAATTAATCATAATTATTTGTGTGTTTTTTCTCAGTCCTGATGGCCAAAACTTTGCATAATATTAAAATATGTGTTTCTACTACCTAATAGAGAGCCAGGCACATTATAAGACACTCACTAAATGTTGGAAAAGGAAGAGACAGAGAGAGAGAGATTAGATAATTTTAAAAATGGTGTCTCAAAATAGGAAGGGTTATACCTACTTGCACAGTTTCCAGAACAAAGTAGATGTCCATATATATTTGTAGAAACAGACTTTTTTTAGCAAAATTGTACATGTAACCCAGTATGTATAGTATAAGAAAGCCAAACTGATCTCAGCAAAGCTGGGGTAAGGGGTTTGCTGAATTCCCTGCACTGTCTAATGAGCTACAGCTTGAAAAGCTTTGGTTCTGTCTTGGATATTCAATAATGGTTCTTCCAACCTTAGTGTTCTTGAGAGGGACTAGTATCCATTTCCCTAGCGTGATAGTGATGTCCTCATCCTCAAAAATAATATGAGAGGGGCTGGCCCCGTGGCATAGTAGTTAAGTTTGATGTGCTCCACTTCCGCAGCCCAGGTTAGGATCCTGGGTGCAGACCTACACCAGTCATCAGCCATGCTGTGGTGGCAACCCAAGTACAAAATAGAGGAAGATTGGCACAGATGTTAGCTCAGGGCTAATCTTCCTCAAGAAAAAAAAGGGAGAAGATTGGCAGCAGATGTTATCTCAAGGCAAATCTTCTTCAGCCAAAATAAAATGATAATAATAATATGAGAGATGAAATTAAAAAATCAACAAGAACAATGGGTTCCAATCTGCCCTAGGTGCTAAGCCCAATGCAATTTCCAAATGCGGAGGACAAAAGCACCTAAGGAACGAGTCTTGGCTGGGTAGCTTAGGGAAATCTGTGAAGCTTTGCCTGGACCAGCACCTTACACAGAGTGCTAGGTCATTTCAGACCTGTAATCTTAAACACAAATATATTTTCCCCCTGCGTTAGTGATTTCAACAGGAAAATGAGGCTTTTACTCTAAGTAAAATACTTAGAACTATAGTAGATTCTAAGATCAAGTATACTAAGAGCAAAAAAAGACAACAGTGCCTTCTCACTGCTCCTATTCAACAGAGTATATAGCATGATGATTATAGATAACAACACTGTATTATATACTTAAAAGTTGCTAAGAGAGTAAATCTTACATGTTGTCATCATAAAAAAGAAATGGTAATTATGTGAGGTGATGGAGGTGTTACCTAACCCTACTGTAGTAGTTATTTTGCAATATATAAGTGTATCAAATCATTGCATTGTACACCTTAAACTTATACAGTGTTATATGTCAATTATATCTCAATAAAGCTGAGAAAAAAAGGAAGTTTACCTCTTACTATTTTGCCAGGATTTATCTTTTAAGCTTATATAATTGTTAAATTTTATCAAAACTGTCCTACAATCATGAGGGATACCATTTAGTATACTGGGGCTTTTAGATTAGAAATGATGAAAAATGTGGGGTTTAATTAATTAATATTACAATTTTTTGCATTATGCATATGAACTTTCAGGATTTATTTGCTATATTTGCAATGTTTCAAGATCTTAATAATATGAATTGTAAGGGTAATTGATTTTATCACTCATTTTAATTTTGGTATAGCAATTCTGTATTTGAGATCTTTCTTATTTCTTTTTTAATGGACATCACTAGAGATTTGGAGTTATTTTTTTTTTAACACATATGCATCTATATACAGTTATAAAGACTACTATTTATATGCAAGTACCCACCAACCTACATTAATAAATATATTCGTCATTTTTGTTGAAATATTTTTAAAGCAATAAGAAATGACAAATTTTAAATTCACTTTTTTATGACTGAGTCATCAACTCTGCCCTCAAATCTCTCTAAAGACAACCGTTACCATGAATGTGGAGGGAATCATTTCAGTCCGTACTGCCTCATCATTATTTTGAAACAGTTTTATTCACTCCCCCATACACTTTTTGTTGGATAGTTTCAAATTTATAGCTCAATGTTCTATAATTTTTTGGTTACCCTATAATATTTAGTATTCTTACATAATTTTCAAGTAGGTTATTCTGTTTCTCATACCCAGAGCCAACCTCATGGCTGTGCAACCTGTGTAGCTGCAGGGGCCCCGTGCTTGATTCAACGCTCTGCTCCCACCACCTGTATACTCTTAATAATTTTACCTTACAGCTTGCCTTTTGTCAGTCAAGTCCTATGGAACAATGCAGCATGTGTGTGAGCAGAGGAAGATTATCAGATGGGCCCAATCTAATCACAGAAGACTTTTAAAAGTAGAGCGTTTTCCCTGGAACAGAGGAACTGTGAGAGAGATTCAAATCATGAGAAGAACTCCTTGCACGATAGCCATGTTTGAAAACGGAGGAAGCCACGTGAGAAGGAATAGAAACAGGCATTAAGAGCAGAGTGGCCAGCTGCCAGGTGACAGCCATCAAGAAAACCTGAAAATCATACTTACAGTGTTAAAGACTGGAATTCTTACAATATCCAAATGACCCTGGAAGCTAATTATGTCCTACAGCCTCTGGATAACAGCGCAGCTCAGCCAAGACCTTGACTTTGGCCTTGTGAGACGATGCGTGGAGAAACCAGTCAAGCATGCCTGGATTTCTGATCTACAGAACTGCGAGATAATAAATGGGTGTTGTTTTAAGTCACTAAATTTGTAGTAATAGAAAACTAATATATAAACATCAATTAAAATAATAATATCATATTATCCAATACATTTCATACATCTTAGATTAAATCTGTTATATGGAAAATTATTTACTTTAAATAATCATGTAGGTTTCTCTACTTTTAAGAACTCCATCTTTTTTATTCTATTAACAGTTTTCATTGCTTGCTATATTTTAGATGGAGATCACAGTTTGCCTGTTACTGGGAACTGATAGAAATTAGAATTTAGTGATTTAATTTTCAGACATTTTAGCCAGAAATACATACATACATATATCTTATTTTTATTTATTGTTAAATTATGTATTATATCAGTCTTGAAGGGCAGAAAGGAATCTATGTAAGATTTCTTTTTCATCTTGATAGTTTAAGCCTGAAGTTAGCTGAGGAAATGCCAGGCGCCTATCATCAATTTGGATATAGTCTGCTTTAACTAGCCTGCTGTACGTGCTATATGATATGCCTGAGTGAGTGTCAAGGTTAGACATTTCATTGATCAACGATGTGAATTCATTCAGTTTGACCCTCACCTCTACCAACACTGATTACAGCACACCTGGTTCTCCCCTCCATTCTATGCCTTAATGAGCTTGAGAGTATTAGGGTCAGCCTGGAGGTGTATCTCCCTGTAGGAATTGAAATAGCTACAGGTTAGCTAGGCTGCTCTTCTTATACTTAGATGACTTCCTTTTTAGAATCTGCCACGGTAATGTTTCTTCTTTCTTATACGTGGGATCTTAATCTTGGTGGGCATGGACTATGCATTGTAGCCTATTGTTCAAAGTTCTGATATAGTTGAGATCTAATCAACATCTCTTCAAAGTCAAGAGGTCTAGAATATTTTCCAAGGGACCCTGTGACTTTCAAAAGAAATGATTTTTCATTTGGATGTTTTGAATTCCAGCTTACCTAGTTCATTCTCAGTCTAGTCCTGCTTGCAGTACCCCTCCTATTGATTCTTCAGATTTTCCGACCAATTAGTGATAAGCACTCCTATTTTGGAATTCTGATATAAATGCTTTTATATGTGTGTGTGAATGTGTTTGTATGTGTGATCATTTAGCGGGTGTTTGAAAAGACTATATTTAAAAATTGTGGCTTTTCAAAAAAAGCATATTTCTTTGCTGATTTTGTTATTATTAGCATTATTATTTTAAGACATGTTAATCTAGATTTAATCTATATATGACACATTACATCTAGATATTAAATATTAATCCTTTCCTTTTTATACATTTCCAGCATATATATATATGTCTTTTATTGGTTGTTTAAGAAAATAAAAATAAAAAGCAACCATGGCTTAGTGTGTTTAAAAAATGTTTGCCTGAATTGAAATATAGATTAAAAATAAATTTGCCTGAAGCCTGCATCTTATTGATATTTCAAAATGTCATTTAATATTGGTGGAACATACATAAAATAGATTGAGTAGCAAAGATTTCATTCAACAAAAAGTTACTCTAAATGAAACTGACTTTCTAAACATCAACCCAAATATTAATATGAGATTGCTCTGGGGGAACGGGAAAGTGGGAAGGATTTACAAATATTTTGAACACCTGTCCTGAATTTTCTTAGAAAGTCTATATTTTTATTGTATTGTCTCCATAAATGCTTAAGTTACCAAAATTCCAACATAGCTCTTTCCAAAAATATATCTCCAAAATGATATATAGTCTTTTGATTCAAATCAAAATTATTTCTAATGTTTTATATCCTAATTTTAGAATCATACAATATTGTTGCCTTGCTTGTAAACTATGCAAGACTACAAATCACGGAGATTCCTTTTTGGCAATGCATTTTTCTTCCCTTTTTTCCTGGGCATAAGTAAGAGGAAATATCTAAATATTTGCAAAAATATGAAAATTGGAGGAATTTCAGATACCAGTGACATCTTGGGTAATTAGTCAACAAAACATTAAAATTACCACATAAATGGATGTTGCAAAGAAGAATGACTTTAAATAATCTGTGAATTTAACTTCTATTCTGACTTAAATATTAAACAATGAAAAGCTTAGTCACCTATTGCTTGTAAAGTGACAAGTGAAAACATCAAATTCAGAAAATTAAATTTTTTTAAGTAATTAATTTATACCTTATCCATTTATATCACTGCTTTTCACGGTCACATACATCGTACATTCAAAACACTCATCGGTTTGTATTGAAAGACGAAAAATAAATGAGAACTAACGCTGTCTTCCAGAAGCTTAAATTCAGTTGATGACATGTGGATGTGAAAACAGAATGTCTAACAATATGGGAAAACTCAAGAGAGGTATCGAAGGAGCGATTCTGTGAAGAATTCTTGGAGAAAATGCGAGACAGAGATGATCTCTTTAGAGTAGGCTGTAGTTCCTGAGGAATTTGTCGGGGAGCTACTGCTTGGAAGATGACACAGACTGAATTAAGATAAAAGTGGATAAGTGCACTCTTGCAAAGAGATGGCATATATGAAGATGGCCAAATGAGATTACAATGGTTATGATTAAGAAAAAGTGATCTAAATTAAAAAAGAGTTTATTATGAAGGTTTCATATAAGGGAGAAGTGCAAAGTTTGTCTGAAAGACAGCTTGGGACATGAGTATACAGAGCCAAGAGGTATCCTGAAGGTAATAAGACATAATGGCAATCTTTATAGAGTTCACATAGCATGCAAAACTATATATATGTATCTTGAGTACACAAAATTTAACTAGAATATAAAGCACATGAAGGCAAGTATTTTCGTCTTTTGGTCTGCTATAACCCTTAAAATAGTGCCTGGCACATAGTAATTGCTCATGAATACTTTGTGAGGGCATGAATAGTTTTTGGTCATGGGTATGTGATTCAAGAGTCCTAACCCAGCAATGTAAATGGTTCATCACTAAACATAAACTTATTAAGAGTTGGAGTGTGAAACAAACTTCTGAGATGGTAGCATAAGGAGCTCCATGGACTCACTCCCCAGCAAAACAAGTGAAATTGGCAAAAATGTTAAAAACATAATCATTTAGAATCTCTGGAAATTGTTCCTGGAGCATACAGCAAATGAAGAAACATTTATTTAAGAAAGTCTACCAAAACTCAGTAAGAAAAGCTAGAATCTGTACATTTGAGTCACAACCCACTTACTCCTTCCCATCCTCCCAGCTCAGCTTGACAGAAGCTCCAGTCTGTGTGGGTGTAGCTAGAAACATGGGGCCCCCTCTCTCCTCAAGTCCCAGTGAAGTGTTTCCACGTGCCTTCATGAGGAACACACCAGCCTGAGGATAATGGAAGTACCAGACAGAGAGTGGAGAGTAGAGAAAGAAAGGACCAGAAAAAATATTCAAAGAATTCATGGCTGAAAACTTCCCTTTGATGGAAAAATGTTAAAACATTAATCTACATATCCAAGAAGCTCAAAGAACTCCAGGTGGGATAAAGGCAAAAAGATGAAAGGCAATGGTAATGTACCATTATACAATGGTAAAAGGTTGAAAGGCAAAGGCAAAGAGGATATCTTGAAAGAAGCATGTGATAAACAAGTGTCACATGCAAGGGAACCAAAACAGCTGACTGTTCCTCAGAAACAATAGAAGCCATAGACAGAACTATTTTTCAAATAGGAAGGCAGAAAAAAAAATACATTCCCAGATAAAGAAAAACTGAGAGAATTGTTGTTAGCAGACCCACCTTACAAGAAACACTAAAGGAAATTCTTCAGACTGAAAGCAAATATACCTACGTGAAAAAAACAAAGAAGGGCCGGCCTGGTGGCGCAAGCTGTTAAGTGCGAACACTCCGCTGCGGTGGCCCGGGTTCGCCAGTTGGGATCCTGGGCGTGCACCGACGCGCCACTTGTTAAGCAATGCTGTGGTGGCGTCCCATATAAAGTAGAGGAAGATGGGCACGGATGTTAGCCCAGGGCCAGTCTTCCTCAGCAAAAAGAGGAGGATTGGCATCGGCTGTTGGCTTAGGGCTGGTCTTCCTCACAAAAACAAACAAACAAACAAAGAGCCCCAGAAAAGGTAATTATAAAAACGTATATGGGAGAAAAATTTTGCGAACTGTATATCTGATAAGGGACTATATTTTGCAATCCCATGTATCTAAAATATATAAAGAAGTGTTACAAGTCAATAATAAAAAGACAACCCAATTAAGTAATGGACAAAACATCTGAACACTCATATCTCCAAAGAAGATATGCAGATGGCTAATAAGCCCTTGAAAAGATGCTCAACATCATTAACCATCAAGAATATGTAAATCAAAACAACGAGATACCACTCTACACCCACTAAGATGGCTATGATGAAAATAGATATTAACAATTGCCAAGAATATAGAGAAATCAGAACCCCCATACCCTGCTGGTGGGAATGTAAAACAGCGCAGTCGCCTTGGCAAACATTTTGGCAGTTCTTCAAACAACTGAACATAAAGTTACCTTATGCCCCAGCAATTTCACTCCTAGGTATAGGGCCAAGAGAAATTAAAACATATGTGCATGCAAAATCTTATACATAAATGTTCATAGCATCATTATTTCTAGTAGACAAAATGTGGAAACAATCCAAATGTCCACCAACTGGTGAATGGATAAATAAAATGCGATATATCTGTGCAATAGAATGTTATTCAACAATTTAAAAAAACGAAATACTGATACACGCTACAATATGGATTTACCTTGAGAACAGTGCACAATAGTAAGTAAAAGAAGCCAGTTGCAAAGGACCACATATTGTGTGATTTCATTTACATGAAATATCCAGAATAGGCAAATCTATAGAAACAAAAAAAAATTGATTAGCGATTGCCTATAGTTTAGGGGGAGGGAGAATTTGAGGGGTGACAGCTATGGGATGTGAGGTTTCTTTTTGGCATAATGAAGATCTAGTAAAATTCATTGTGGTTGTAAACGCACAACTTAGTGAAAAGCCATTGAAATATAAGCTTTAAATGTGTGAATTGTGTAGTATATTAAATTATATATCAATGAAGCTGTTAATAAATTTTTAAAAAAGATCTAGAGTGAATCCAGATTTATTTACTTAAATTTGTTATGGTTGGGGATTCAACACCAGAAACAATATCGCGTCATTTAATCGAAGCTGGAAGAGGATCAGCGGAAACCAAATTATCCTTACCTAAGTTCCCTCTATGGCTCTGCCTCTTCTTGTCCATTGATTAAGCTAAGTAAACAAAATAGATGGGAAACTAAAAACACCTTGGATAACAAAATAAGAAATAAAGCTAAAATAAAATAACTAAAATACAAAAAGCCAGATTAAAACTAATGAAACGATATGAATTAAAAATTAAATTGTAAAAATTATAAGAAGCCAGGATAAAATAAGTAAACATAAATAAGAATATCAGAGAGATGGGATAAAACATAGATAAAATAATGTTAAAATGAATAATATTTGAAGTATATTTGAAGAGCTTGAATAAGAGAAGTAAAAGATGGATATGATAAAATCGATTAACCCACCTTATAGATAATAAGTAAAGGCAACAGAAAAAAAAGGGGAAAACTTTGAATTTTTTAAAAAATACATTAAATGTGGCAGCTGTACAAATTCCAGGACATGATAGACAGTTATAGACACACACAGTCTGAGTCAGTAATAAAGATACACAGCAGATGGTCTCTCAAAACATGGAGTCCCTGGGCACATCGTCTCAAGACTGATGGAGAAAACACCAATTTCTTGCCTTCCTACCATTTGTTTAGTGGCTATATTTTGTACTCTGAGAAAGGCTAAAATTAAACACATGTCATCTTATTCCCACACTGACAACACTCTCAAGCCCTTCTCATCAGAAACTAGCAAGCATGTGCCCATATTCCCAGTCACGTGCTGCCAAGTGGAACAATTGATAAACAATCTCCGACATCAGGGCACCAGTGCACTGATTCAGGCTGTCTTATTATGCCTTGTGACCTTGTATATGATCCTTAACTCCCAAGGGTCTTGTTTCTTCATCTCTAACATGCAAAGATTAAACTAAATCACTGGATTTACACTTTTCTTTCTAGACACAGTCCTTTGTTCATATGAAATGTTATGTGGAATCTCTTTACCAACATAGATAAAAGAAGAATTACCAGTGGAAATATTTTCTAAACATTAAGATAGTCTACACCCATTAGGTGGATAATGCTTTTTTTGAGGAGAAAGGCTGTCGCATGCACTGATAATGACAATATATATTGGTACAAAAATTCTGGAGGGTAAATTAGCAATATGTATCAAAGAGTCCATACTGTTTGACCCATAAAATAAACTTACAGGGATTTTCATTAAGGAAATATTTAGATTAGTTCACAAAAATATGCATGCACAAAAATATTCATTGAAGCATTGTTTTCAAAAATAAATTAGTGAAAACAGGACACATCAAAAAAAGAATGATTAACTAAAGCTTACTAGGAAGCCATTAAAATCATGTGGATGTTGCTCTGAAGTTATCAATATATAAGAGCAGTCACCTTATTTTCTAAAGCTAAAAAAGCACCATGGAGAACACTATGTATCATGTGAGCTAATGTAATTTAAAAATAGAATAGTTTAATAAAATTAACTAAGAAAAAAACTAGATAAATTATTCAAAGGGAAAAAATATTGAAAAGAATCATGGATATAGCATAATTTAAGAAATAATAAAGAGGTATAAAAATGAAAACTTTAAAAAAAAGATAAACCTCACAACACACAATTACTTTAAAAGTTCTTAGTAAAAGGGCCGGCCGGTGGTGCAAGCAGTTAAGTGCCCGCGCTCTGCTGCTGCGGCCCTAGGTTCGCCAGTTCAGATTCCGGGCGTGCACCGATGCACTGCTTGGCAAGCCATGCTGTGGCCGAGTCCCATATAAAGTGGAGGAGGATGGGCACAGATGTTAGCCCAGGGCCAGTCTTCCTCAGCAAAAAAAGAGGATTGGCAGATGTTAGCACAGGGCTGATCTCCTCAGGAAAAAAAAAAAAAGTTCTTAGTAAAGACAAGACAAGATAAATATTTGATTTGACTCAAAAACAAAATTCAAATCTTTGCTGTTTTCTTGAAACTCACCTACAATCAAATGAAAGAAAATAGACAAAAATGTAGATATGGGACAAAACATAATAAAATGAAGAAAATATGTGCAGCAGCAACTAAATCAGACTAAATGGAATTCTAAATAAAAATAAAATCAAATAAAATAGCAACAATAAAAAATCTTAGATAAATTTAAAATCTACATAAAGATAGTCATTTAATCATCATGTGCAAGTTTGCAGCATCAGTATACATATTTATCAAAACTCTTAGATAAACAATAGAAACTTGGAAAAGATATACTTGTTACCGATTTTCTATAACAAAGTGACCAAAACACACAACACATAGATTTTTTTTTAAAAAGCGAGTATTTATTTCACCTAAATGAAGATTAATGGCTTCAGATGCTACTGGATCCAAGAGCCCTTCTCAGGTTGACTCTCTCCTCATTGGTGCGAGTTGCTGTAGCAGGACCACCCTGTGTTCTGCCAAGTTCAAGTGCCCAGGTGGGAGTAGGGAAATATGATGCCTCTCTTGCAACAATTCTAGGTGGGATCCTTAATCTTAGTGGAACACATGAAGAAAGCTGTACTCTGGTTGATCCAGCATAAGCCAAAGAGCTGGGGTAGAGTCAGCTTTATTGAATGCACATTAAGAATGGGCAGGTTCCTCAAAAAATTAAAAATAGAATACCATGATCCAACAATCCCACTTTTGGTATATATTCAAAAGAATTTAAATCAGGATCTCAAAGAGATATATGCACTCCCATATTTCACAATAGCCAAGATATAGAAACAACCTAAGTGTCCATTGACAGATGAATGAATAAAGAAAATGTGGTATACCCATTCAATGGAATATTATGCTGCCTTAAAAACGAAGAAAATCTTGCCATATGCAACAACATGGATGAAACTTGAAGACATTATGCTAAGTAAAATTGGCCAGTCCTAGAAGGACAAATACAGCATGGTTCCACTTATATGAGGTATCTAAAATAGTCAAATTTGTAGAAACAGATAGTAGAATAGTGGTTTCCAAGGGCTGGGGGAAGGGGAAAACAGGGAGTTGCTGTTCAATGGGTGTAACATTTCAATTATGCAAAATGAATAAGTTCTAGAAAGCTGCTGTCCAACATTGTGCCTGTGGTTAACAATAGTGTCATGTGCACTTAAAAATTTGTTAAGAGGATGGATTTCATGTTGTGTTCTTATCACAATAAAAAAATAAAAGAAATATGAAAATTAAAAAAAAAAAGAATGGAGGAGGGATGAAAGACGAGAGATGAATAAGTAACAAAAAACCCAAAAAAAGGTGTATTTTAATTGATATATTTGTCAGATTTGCAAAGATTAGAAAAAAGTCAGCGGCTTACACTGACATTACATAACGGCAACTCAGAGTCAGTTCTAGCTGCTCTGATCCACATATCCTCTCTTTCCAGAATTCAGGCTGAGGAAGAACCTCTATTCAAGACATGTCATTTTTGTGTAAAGGAAAAGAGAGCCAAAGAGCTTGCAGAGAGACATGATGTCTCTTAAAGCTCCTGCTCACACGCAGCATGGGTGAACTCCTCCTATTCCATTGGTCAAAGCAGGCTATAAGACCTAGCCCAAAGTCAAAGTGGTGGAATGCATATTTCTCTACGAAGAAGTTACAAGGGTCTGGCCGGCCCGGTGGCGCAGGCAGTTAAGTGCGCACGCTCCACTGCGGCCGCCAGGGGTTCTCCAGTTCGGACCTCCGGCGTGCACCAACGCACTGCTTGTCAAGCCATGCTGTGGTGGTGTCCCATATAAAGTGGAGGAAGATGGGCATGGATGGTAGCCCAGGGCCAGTCTTCCTCAGCAAAAAGAGGAGGATTGGCAGATGTTAGCTCAGGGCTGATCTTCCTCACCAAAAAAAAAAAAAAGTTACATGGCAGTGGGTAGAGATGTATAATCAACCCTCTTACAGGGGAGGGATCACTTAATAATCACAATAATATTCACAATAATAAAATCTACCACTTTTGGATTTCTTCATATAATTCTACTACTTTAATAAATTACAAAAATTAAATATAATGAAAAGTTTGATGTTTTTTCTACTCTATATCTACCTATATCCCTGTCTTGGACTCTATTTTACTTCAGTAACTTAATTGCCTAGTCTTTACCATCTTTTCTTTGTATCCTACAGTGTTCTGAATGCCTTGCAGGTTTTTATTATTAATTAAGCTGACCCATTGTTCAAATAATTGAAATACTATTTATGAACTCAGGAATATCAGGATATTATAAGTAGTTCATCAAGAGAAGAACTAGTTTACCATATACATAAAGTGTGTGTAGGACAAAGAGCAAAACATCAGAATGGTCAAGGTGATTGTGAATCTATTTCTTCAACAAATTGGTAAGGTAGTCACTAATTAGAAGATAAATTCCTCTTCTTCAATCTTTGAAAATTCAAAATACACACGCACACAGACACACATCTGCACACATTATGATCCTTCCGCACCCCACAGCATTTTTCATACACGTATACAGGATACAAGTTGCTGTGGTGATATGCTTATCTCCATGGCAATTGATCATTATGTCTATGGATGCATCCATTGTCTCTTAATAGACAAATTATAGGCTCTAAACCCAAAGGTTGAATCTTCAAAGAAGATACAAAACAAATTCATAAAAACTGAATTTCTACCCACAAAAAAATTTAGTATTCCTAATAATACAATAAAGACATTGGAAAAGAAGAGGTTCAGAAAATTAATAGCTAAAACTGAACTATAAAATGTACATGCTCTTGGAAAATAAAAGCCTCTAAACAGCAGTAAATGTTAAAAAAATGACCACTCTCTCACAATATACATGATGCCATTCAGCTTGCTGTGGTCTATGTGTAGTTGAAATGATCCCCAGCAGAAAACGAGGTTCAGGATTATTAGCCCCAGAAATTCATCATGGTGACATTTGTCTAGCCTCTGGAAAAAAAAAAATCATTTCTACCCACATAGAGAATGTCATAAACATTGACTAGAAATATGAATAAATTGAAAACTCCTGACCTACAGAGAAAGATATAAGGCAGTGACTTCGATCTCTGGTATGATTATAAAAATGGATATTTGAATGCATGTGTAAAACACATCTTTATCTGTTAACTGCAACAACAAAACCAATAATGTTTAAACACTGTCATTGGATTCTGGTCAATTTTGTGGTGCAAATAAAAGCAATGCTTTAATTGGGGAAAATGTCTGATTTTTGTCAACAATTTTAACATTTTTCGTTTAGGAATAGTATTTGCTTTAATATGCAGCCCATTAAAACTGCATTTGTATTCTTCTTAAAAGATGTTTTGTTAATTTTAACAAATCAATTTGTAAGATTATCTTGGTGTTCTATGGTCCATATGAAGGTAACCTTCATTTGTAACCTTAAGTTACACAAATATGAGTGAGTGGGAACATCAAATATCTACAAACACAAAATAATACACTGAATATAAATGTTATAATATTTTTATCTAACTCAGATAAGGTATGAAAAAGCATAAGCATTGAATGGAAGATTTTACAGTGAGATTAACATAATTTCATTTTTTTTACAAATTAAAATAACTTTATAACAGATACGTTAGTAAACGAAGAAAAAATTAATGAAAAATAAATATTCTCAAATCCAACCATTAGAATATGACT
Organism: Ceratotherium simum simum; assembly: GCF_057802395.1. Lineage (NCBI taxonomy): Eukaryota > Metazoa > Chordata > Mammalia > Perissodactyla > Rhinocerotidae > Ceratotherium > Ceratotherium simum. The sequence continues at coordinate 8,681,196 of NC_141910.1, read as the reverse complement.
TATCATTTTAATGAGCATTAAAGAGCAAGAAAGTGAGAGAGCCAAAGATCTACATTCTCCATTTATTAGCTCCATAACTTACCTTTTTAGAATCTCATTTAACCATGCCCCACACTTAATTTAACCTTGCTCGGTTGATACATAATTTGACAATTATTCAATATTGTATTAAAAACTGAGGTACATAGACTGAGATGATGTCTGTAAAAGTATTTCTGACTACGCTTTGACTAGTTTGCTATTTGGATGTTAGTCTTTTTCTTATTCACCTTTAGAAGGATTTTGAATATGATGTTTTTACCTTTCGAATAAAGCAATTTATTATTGTTTAAGTATTTAGAATATCTATATAACATTTGGGTAATTAGATCTTTCTAATCTCAACCAAAAATCCAGATAGAAATATACAGGTAAAAATTCATATATTTACTTAGAGAAAAAAATCTCTCCAGTAAAATGTAAAATATCTAATTACTCAAATATTATATAAATATCTTAAATATTTTTTCTTATTCCACATGGTCCCCAAAGGCATCCATTACTAAGGAATACTCAGAAACAAAGCCATGTCACATTACTTGATGCAGTTTTTAGTGGAAAGAGTATGTATTGGCCTGTTTGGAGGCAAGCACTCAATTTATTTTCCTTAGCTTTCGTTCACCTGCTTTTTGTCAATGGTACCAAAGTATAGCAGAATTGTGTATCAAGATATCATTTCCATGTATGCATCTCTACTTAGAAAACATCATATAATACCACTGGAAATAAATAAATAAATTTGAGAATGGGACGAAGAAGGCAAGTTATCCTATTTTTAACCTTGTTGCAATGAGTGGAAGTCCAGGATATCATGAAACAACAGGAACTTCAATTGGTTACAGAACATGGAAGATTCTATTGATCGCTTGGCATTGTTCATGCATTCTGAGTCAGTCAATGACCCGGTTACTGCCTGATACCAAGAGAGTCGTTTGCTTGAAGACGTTATGACTCCAGTATTAGAAACGTGTTTCAAGTCATCCTTGTAAGAAATGGGACGAAACAAGAGGCTTATGATTCTATCATTTCTGTGACCTTGTCTGATTCCTTTATAATCCCAAAAGACCATGGACATCTTAATTCTCAGTAGCATACATCAAAAATCCTCAATTACCTAAATTTTACATGTCAGATGGGAAAAATATGCATTCCTCACCTTTCCACATATACATAGAGGCCGGTAGTCTGCCTCATACAAACATATTTCAGGATCTCCACAGAGATGTCCTAAAAGTAATTCAGGGAAGAAAAGAAAATAGGATGAACATTATTCATCAGTGTAACTATTATAACTAGCCAGATTCAGAAGAGAAGGAATTCAAAATTTCTTTCACAGCTGAGTTTACTAAATTCTTTTACGTATTAGGCCTTCTTAAGTAAAAGGCCTTGTATTAGGACCCCAAAACTTTAAATCCCTATATCCTAAGTAATTCATGATTCCCCAAATTGGCTCTCATTTTTTTTCTATAAAAGCTCCCATTTCCTGTTTTTTATTATTGTGTGAACTTCAAGAAAATCATTGATTTCAGAAAATCAGTGTTTTAGCCAATTTTTGTCATCCTACTGGCCTATGCTGGGCTTTAAGAATTCTATGGTTGGGGCCGGCCTCGTGGCTTAGTGTTTAAGTGTGTGCGCTCTGCTACTGGTGGCCTGGGTTCGGATCCTGGGCGCGCACTGACGCACTGCTTGTCTGGCCATGCTGAGGCGGCGTCCCTCATACAGCAACTAGAAGGATGTGCAACTATGACATACAACTATCTACTGGGGCTTTGGGGAGAAAAAGGAAAAAAAAAAATGGGGAAGATTGGCAATAGACGTTAGCTCAGGGGCGGTCTTCCTCAGCAAAAAGAGGAGGATTTGCATGGATGTTAGCTCAGGACTGATATTCCTCACAAAAAAAAAAAAAAAAAGAATTCTATGATTCATGGTACTTAATCTAAGTGCCCTGGAAACTACACACAACCCACTTTTTTAATATTTGTAAAAAAGAAAAAAAAATAGGACATCTTCCCCTTGAAGGCGACAGTAGGAAAATAGAGATTGTGAAACTTGGGGCTTCTCAAACCAAAGCCCCAGAGACTTAATACAGAATAATAATTAAAGGAAATAAAGGCAGATACCAACTTTAGAAGTGTCGTCAAAAATGTTTTCCTAAATTTTTTTCCTCTGGTCATTAGAGTTGACTGTAAAGAGTGAGAATTAAGTTTTTTATTGAGAATTATCATTATGTGTTTATTTATGTAAGTATTTGAATCAATTAATTTTTCTCAGCCTCATTTTAGTCATAGACCATTAATTTCAATACATTCTGTTTCACTACTAGTATTTTGTAAATATTTTGCAATCTCTCTTTTTATTTTTTCCTTCTATTCAAGAGTTATCTATGAAAGAAATACATATAATTTTCAGTTTTCTTTCCTTTTCTCTCTTCTTTTTTTTGTTATCAGTATCTAGTGTTATTCAGAGAAAGCGGTCTATATTATTCCTACTTTTAATCATCAATTGAGTCATTAATTGAGTATTTGTGGAGATGAGAGGATTGTAGAAAATATGTGTGTGTTTGTGTATTAAAAATGTTATCTCTTGACAAGAAAGCAGAGTTTCATCTGAATCCTTTTCTTCAAACTTTTATACATGTGATACTTGATCACATTCTCTACTTCATTATTGTTCTTTGGGATATTTGATTAGGCAGTGTTGAAAGATGTGAGTTTAATTTCTCTTTTTCTGTTGTGTTTTATGAGAATTCTCTCTGCTCATCTTGTTGTTTGTGCTTTGTGTATTTTATTTTACATTTTTATGCTTCCCTCCCTCCCCTCCTCTCTTACTTCCTTCTCTCCCCCTCCTCTCTTCTTCTCTCACTCTCTCTTGCTTCCTTCCTTCCTGTGTGTTATTCATATGTAAAAATATATGATGGTTATAACCTCATTGTGTATACACCCTCTATAATTTAAAGCTCATCTCTTTCCCTTATTGAATACTTTTAACTTGATTTCAAAATGCTTGATATTAATATCACAGATTCCTTTTTCTTTTTTTTAGCAGTTGTCTGGTATGCATTTTTGCATACTTTAAGAATCTGAGTGACCTTTCTATGTCATTTTCATTTTAGGTATATCTTTTCTAGTAAACTCAGTGTAGGATTCTTTGTTAGAAGTTGTAACTATATTTCTTTTAATAATTAAATTTGTTCTGTTTACATTTATTGACCAGAAATAGTTTTAGTCTAATTCTACTAACTTGTATCTTCTTTCCAAACACTTTTTTTCTTTACCTTTTAATATATGGGATTGCCTTTTCTTACAGGTAGGTGAGAATTTGCGTGTGTGTGTTTTATTACGGTAATTTGGAAAGATTGTGGTTGGTTTTGGTTATATGAACAATTTCATTTAAAACTTTGTATACTCTATTTGACCCCTTCCTTTTACTTTAGCAACTTTAGCAAATGCTACCTCCCTGGTCCAGTCATTTCCCACCCAGATTATTGCAATGGACTTTTCACTGGTCACCAATGTTCACTCCTGCCATTCCTCTCCTTTTCCTATTCTCAACATGACAGCTGGCGTGATCCTTTAAAAACGTTGCTTCCCTGTTCACAGTCACTCGGTGGTGTCTGACTGATCTCAGAGTAAAGGTCTTGTTTAGTGCCTCAGGCTTTATTTCTACTCACAAGTGATCCTTTTCAAATTCCATCCCAACCATACAACTTCCTTCACTGCAGCCTTTATTTGTCAGCCTTCAGAAAAACATCAGTTACCTGGTTGTCCTTAGCTCACAATGAGAAAGACTCCAAAAAGTCCCTCTTAACTATACTTGGAAGTGGCCTTGCCAGAAAATAAAGGTGGAAAGTATCTATTCATGTTCAAAGATATTATCTCTATGTATCCTTACCCAAAGACAGCTATCAGGGTCCTAAGACCCCTCATCTTCCATTCTGCTTCCCTCCCAATTGGTGTAACATCAAATGGGAGTACTAAAATATAGTTCCGATGCTAACCACCCACCCACAGGTAGTGTCTGATTGACTAGCTACAAATTACAATGTTCTTACAATCCCATAGGTTTGAAAATTCACTAGAACAATTCACAGAACTCACTGAAAGTGCTATACTTAAGATTATAGTTTTATTATAAAGGACGTACATAGGGCAAGGTCTGGGTGGGTTCCAAACACAGGGCTTCTGTGCTGTCTCCCCGTGGAGTCGGTGCATGTCACCCTCCTGGCACATCAGTATTCACCGACCAGGAGAATGTGTTCACCAAACCAGGAAGCTCTACTAAGCTTCAGTGTCTAGAGTTTTTATCAGGATTTCACTATGTAGGTGCAACTGATTAAACCATTGACCCCATGATTAAACTCAATCTCCAGCCCCACCCCCCTCTCTCCAGAGACCTGGTAGTTGAAAGTCTCAACCTTCTAATCACAAGCTCAATCTTTCTGGTGACCAGCTTCCATCCAGAAATTATCCAGGGACCCAGCATGAGTTACCTCATTAGCATAACAAAGAAACTCTTCTCATTCAGGAAATTCCTAGGGCTTTTGAATCTCTGTGCCAGTAACCAGACACAAAATCCAAGTATATTCTTTTTCTTTTTTTTTTTTTTTTGCTGAGGAAGATTGGCCCTGGGCTAACATCTGTGCCCATCTTCCTCTACTTTATACGTGGGATGCTTGCCACAGCATGACTTGATAAGCAGTTCGTAGGTCCTCACCAGGGATCCTAACTCACAAACCCTGGGCCACCAAAGCAGAACACACGAACTCAACCACTAGGCCACCAGGCCAGCCCCACCACAAACAGATTTTTAAGCCATAACCACAGCCACCTCTAATGTTCCTAATGCCAGCAGGTTTATTTTTTATCAGTAAAATTTTATTCTAATTTTTTTTTTGTCCATTCCTGCCATATTACAGCAAATTATAAATGGCGACTTGATCCATTTCCCGCTTCCAGCCATGCGACTCGTGAGCCTTAGGGTCCTGGATATAATAAAAGAACACTGAGCATAAGTGAGTCTCAGAATTTAGAAAGATTCTGTTGATCACATAACAACCAGGACATGGAAGTCAGGCATTGCCTGATTCAAGAAGACAGATGGGAAATATGGCTCATTCCTCTCTGTTTAGGGCTCTGCTGCAAGTTCACCATGGCAACCTATAAAAGGACAGCAGGAAAGGTTTATGATGTTGTCTTCTAGGAACCTTTTCTCATCCTTTGAAAATCCGAATAAGATATGTATAATTTTAAAAATCCTAAAATAACTAGATTGTATATAATAAATAGGAAAAAGAACATTCTTTGTATGTGGTAATCTGTAATCTTATATACCCAATGGCTATAGCTTACTGTGGGCAAACATTCTGTAAGAATTGAATGGCAACATCCTCAAGTTATTAGTTAGGATTGAAGAGAATTATGCAAAATCCATTTTACCAATATATGGCTTTTGAAGAAATATTCTACTTAAAGAAATAGTGTCAAATAATTAGTAGAGAAAAGAGAAGAAGTTTAAATGTTCTCTGGCTTAAGGAGTTTATTCTAAATCTACTGAATATTAATCCTTCTTTTAATTAATGGTTGGCAAGTCTAGAAGAAAGTCTCTGAATTCTAAGCTTATTAACAGTTTTAAAACCACTGATTCCTAAAAATTCTCAACTAGGTAAACGTAACACTTTAATTAACAGGATGAGTGAGAGAACACAAACATCTGGGTGATCTTACAGGGAGATTGAATGTCTCCCAAAGGGAAGGGAAAAATCCCTTTAGTTTTTGATATTTTATCTTAAAGTTTTCAGGTCTGTTTTTGAATGAATCTATGATAATGTGGTTTGTTTTACAATTTTTTAAAAGGAGTTTTAAATGACTTACCATAGAATAAATTGGTGATCTGGGACAACGGACCTTGCTTTTCCTGTGGTTTGACCCACCTCATGTACACACTGTCACACACATCTAAGGAGTACTGCTACTACCATGTTAGAAGCCGAGTGAAGGCACAATGTCCTATCGCAAAGCCGTTTGTCATGGTGAATGTTTAGTGCTTGAATGAAGAAAGTCTCATCTCATAAGAGGCAACTCTTTCCTGATGATGATGTTTCACTTTTGTCTTAAAGGTACGTTAACAGTGGTGAGTAGGTTAATTTGACAGGAATAATTCATTTGGATTATCTGGATCTCTTTGAGGAAACTCTTATTCTCATTTGATGGTTTATGCCTTGTGGTTTATGCCTTTAGTAACAATGACTGCTGAAAGTAAGCAGATTGGGAATTTGTAAAATGTAAAATGTATAAGAAAAGACTCAGTGGTGATCTGTGGAGCTTAACTTTGGGATATTTACATCCCTCCCGGTTTTTGCCATATCTAAGAATCATAATTTCAAATGCAAAGGCAAAATGTTAGGAGAAATCTGTCACCCGGAATCCTTTGTGTATGGGAATCATATTGCTAACAGAAACCATGGAAAAAGCAGAATGGAGGGACCATGAGATATTTTAAGCCAAGAAAAAATTTTTTAGCTTTAAAGGTGGTAGAAAGCACAGTAGGAACACAAAAGAAGATGAAGAATTAGAAGCACTTATTAGGAGAAAGATTTAACACTTACAGATGACATTAGAACTGAATGAAGGAGGAAAAAAATTCATTCAAAAGAGTACAGAGGGATTTAGCTGCTTCTAATGGGTCAGGTTAGGAAAGGGCTGGAAAGAAGGGAAAGTATGCAGGGAGAATATGCATCGACACTATGCAGAGGGAACATGCAGGGAGAGTATGAAGGTAGAGAACCCAGGGGGAGTGTGCTGAGGAAATACACACAGGGATTCATTGAAATCTACAGAAATTTTATAGAGAAGAAAAAGGGAATGTCTGAGAGAAAAGATTGCACAAAACCTTACTGATGAAGCCCAGATCCAAAATAATGTTCAAAGGCGTTCTCTGAACAGAGAAATTGACTTCTAAGAAATGATTGGGAATTTCCCCTTGATGTAGGGGGAATTACCACAGCAATCACAGCAGCCAGCATGCACTGAATGGTCACTATATGGTGAGCATTGTGCTGAGGAGTTGGCCTGCTTTTATCGTTTAATCTTCACAGAAAATCTATATGTTCTGAAATCTTTCCTTATTTCCTAGAAGAAAGAGGTCATTGATCAGCTTTGAGTCTTAAAGCTGACTTGTATGAGCTCTTTAGCAAGACCATTTTTGTGAAAGCGGAGAGTAGTCTAGAGAAAAAGGATTTTCTGAAATCCATTATTCTATCTTTTAGCATAAAAAGAGGTAGCCTTGGCTAACGTGAATGTAGAATATTACAGTCCTCCCCACTGAAAGGATTTGGGGAAAACCTAAACCTTTTGGCTTCACTAGATAGTTCAAGAAGGAAGACTTACATAGATCTAGGGGATCAGACACACGTAAGTTACACTTCCAAACTTCCCCAGAAGGACGAACGTAGGAGCGGGGGTAGAAATCCTCTCTTGGGGAATCTAAGAGCTTTGAGGGCTATTGGCACACTTTCAAACCTTTAGAGGAGGCCCAACAGACTGTCACTTTCCTCGGAGGTACAGGGAACCATGTAGCAACATCTGCAAAAGGCAGCTAGATGGGAAAGCCAAAAGCCTGTCTGGATCCCTATGTGCTGGGAGTTGTGAGAAAGGGACCCAGAATTGTCCATGTGACAGGAAAGGGGGCACAGAAGTGTTGAGAAAGCCTATGGACTAGCAGAGGCATGAGATTAAAAAGGAGGGTGTATGAGAGGTGTGAGGATTTTGAGTCCAGAGATAAATGGCCAAGATTAAGGACTACAGCAGTGGCTGCTAGGACATTATACTCCCCCAAAGCCAAAGATTATTGTCTTCCCCTAGGAGCTGCCAGTCCAGGAGGACCCCAGACCAGGCACCCCAGAGCACAGTCCAGCAAGTGTGCAGAGGAGACCTGGTTAACATAAATACCTCAACTCTTCCGCTGATTTAAGGTCTTAAGCCCTCTCTAAAAACCTAGTCAAAATGTTGAGAGAAGAGTTAGAGCAGAAGGGGAGGAGAGCAGAACGTTAAAAGACAACATTCTATTCAAAAGTGACTCAGTCTTTGAAGGAAGTGACTGATTACATTCCCTGGTGAATCTAGAATTGTCATAATGTAAATAAAACCTAGATCTCCCAGTCACCACCATCCCACATCAATATCCATGAGTAGGAGTGCTTATCTAGCAAGTGTAAATAAATTTTTGGTACTACAATACTAGATTTTGGAGTTTTGTTTGGTTGTGGGATTTCATATCTATAATCGTGTTGTTTTCTCTTTCAAATGGAAGTGTAGTCTTGAAATTATCTATTGCTTGAAGGGTTTAATGATCTTACGTGCAGAACTGTGTTGGCTACCTTTTTATTTAAAATTATTTGATAATTTTTAAAAATATCTGGTTATTTCCATAATTTTTAGTCAATTTTGGTATTTGAGTCAATTTTGGTATTGTGCTGTTCTCATTAAAACTATCATCTAAGTTGTAAGTTTGGTCTCAACTATAAATATTTCCCTTCCCATTAGTTTTCCTTAGTTGGCTTAGCATGTTATGTAATTTTAAATTCTTAAGTTGAATACTCAGCTAATTTATTTTCTTCATTTTTTTTCAATATAACTTTTATGTTATTCAACAAGGCTTTCCTGTAAAACACAATTGATGAATTTTGGTCAACATTACCAAGGTAAAGAAAGTATACTCTAGATTTGCAGCAAATCAAATTAAATAAGAACTCAAATTTAAGTTTTTTAGGAGACGTTTGTTGATTGCCTCTGGCATTAATTACATCCCTGTTGCTTTCCTTTCATGATAGTGTCCAGAATTTTGCAACCACGTTGTTTTAAATTGGCGATGACACAGGCCGCGTTGCCCAAGAAGCAAAGGGCTTTCTGGGAGGTACTAACTACTCGCTGGGATCATATGTTATAAGATTTGTCAGAGAGACAAAGATGGTATAGACCAAGACTTTTCATGAAAAAAAGTCTTTTTAAAGACTTGTAATCGGATATTATGTGTTTATCTTTGTAAGGAAATTGAAACAATTTCACCAAAGCTTAACATTTTTCACATAAACATCGAAAATAAATTTTTTACATATATGTTCATTGTCCATTTGGTTACCATGCACAAGCTGAGGTAAGAATTCAGAGCACTGGCAATGTGGCCAGTTAGATGTCTCTGAAATATCTGCTTTTATCTGGACGTGAAGACGTGAAACCAGGTGTAACAGCTGTTGCGGGTAGGTATCTCAGTTTTACTAGTTACAATTTTGTCACTGGTGAAATAAATTGTGCTGGGAACCTACGCTTTGGAAATAAATATCTATGCATTCCAGCAATATATATATATTTTTTTCTTTTGGCTGGGGACGATTCGCCCTATAGTAACATTCATCTGTTGCCAATCTTCCTCCTTTTATCTTCTTTGCCCCCTCAAAGCCCCAGTACATAGTTATGTACAGTTGTAAGTTCTTCTGGTTCTTCTATGTGAGCCACTGCCACAACATGGCTACTGAAAGGTGAGTGGTGTGGTTCTGTGCCTGGGAACTGAACCCGGGCTGCTGAAGTGCAGCGTACCAAACTTTAACCACTAGGCAATCAGGGCTGGCTGATCAGGGCTTGCCAAACTTTCACCACGGGCCCATCAGGGAGCCTGGCTCCAAGAATGTATCTTAACTGGTCATTTTCCATTATTCTTTTACTAGATTGTTGGAGTATATTTGTAAATATTTTGTTTATTTATTATTTGTTTGTTTTAGTAGGTGACTTTGCAGCCAGAGACTTTGCTGCTCTGCTACTAAAAGCTTCACTTTTCTGTGTTTGTTGCCTAAATTTATCTAGGACTTCACTCCTTTCGCAGCAGGCACCATCGCCCTCATTGGAACTGTGTTATAGAGTGGTCACTTTATTTAGAAATCTGTCTCAAGCAAGTGAAAGCTAGATTTTCACAAACAGACTTTCATTTTATTTCTTAAAATTATTCCCAGCATTGAGATTTGCAACAACCTGACTAGCCTGTATGATATCATCTCTGTGGTCCTAGATTCACTGACGATAAGAATATTTTGGAAATCGTATCTGCATACACCCTGTAATGTTTATTTTTCACAATCAAGAATCAAATCAATGCTTCCCTCCATCCCTCAATTCTTTTTGCTATTGTACTCTGAAGAATTTTTCTTAAGTTATCTCTCCTGCAGATGCTAACTTTTACTGTCATGAAGTGATGACACATATGTTTCCTAGTGATTTATATTTCTTTGACATTTAAATAAAAATGTGACAAGTGAGAAATTAAATAAATGGGTGCAAATCATGATGTTGATTGTGTATAAAGCTATCTTTTTTCCCAGGAATGCCACCATTTAAATGAAGTGAGACAATTCAGTACTGCCTTAGGTTATTTTATGTCCATATACGTCTACCTAACCTGAGAAGTGGAGCTAAGATAAACATTTCTCAAGTAAAACTACCATCTGCTTTTATTGCACTTCGATTTTCAGTAAAGCGTATAAGATTTAACTATAAGAACAGACACACTGATGACTTCCCTCTTCCATATAAGAAGAGGGTCATAAACAGAATGAAAATACTCCCATTTCATATCCTTTTCCCCATGATGTCTTAAACAATAAAGCAATAGCAAAATAGCTAAATGCTTGTAAATTCCCTTTTTTATAACAGCTACAAAACAGTTCTTGACATATATTTGACCCTGGAAAATCAGTAGGAACTATCTTATAACGTTGACATAACAAAGTAATTTCTCTTTTTGAAATAGTAACTTATAGATATTGCAGTGGCTAACTGCATCTTAATAATTATTTCAAGAAATTCGATCAATATTGGGACTTTCTTATCATACATGGGAAATTTTTCTTTTTTTGCTTCCTTCTCCAATTAAAATCAATAGGTTTGGGGGCCAGCTCCCATGGCCTAGTAGTTAAGTTCAGCGTACTCTGCTTCCGCAGCCCATGTTTGATTCCGAGTGCGGACCTACAAAAGTCAGTGACCACGCTGTGGTGGTGGCTCACATACAAAATAGAGGATCATTGGCAACAAGATCTTAGCTCAGGGCAAATCTTCCTCAGCAGAAAAAAAAAAAAAGATTCAATAGGTTTGGGTATTATTTGTATTGAAATAACTTTGTCTATACATAGAGATAAAATTCAGCTCAGCATGGTTTTCATATGATCTTATGTATTAGTTTTCTATTGCTACATAACAAATTACCACACTTAGTGGATTAAAACAATACTTATCCTTAGTTCACAGTTTCCATGGGTCAAGTATCTAGGTACGGATTAGCTGGATCCTATGCTGTGGGTCTCACCAGGTTGAAATCAAGGTGTGGGCCAGGGTTACAATCTCATCTAAGGCTCAGAGTTTATTTTAAGCTGTCTAGTTTCTGGCAGAATTTAGTTCCTCGCATCTGTAGGACTAAGGCATTCAGCTCCTAGGGGCTGCCTGCCATTCCCTGCCATGTGGCCCAAAGCGTAGCAGTTTGCTTCCTTTTAGGACATCAGGAAAATGTCTCTCTGACTTCTAATCTCTTTGACTTCTGAGAAGTCTTTTTAAAGAACTTATCTGGTTAGTTGGTTATCATGCCTATCTAGGGTAGACTCCCTTTTGCTTAAATCAAAGACAACTGATAAGGGAGCTTAATTACAGCTGCAAAATCTTTTTTGCCATACAAGGTACCATAATCATAGAAGTAAAATTCCATCATATTCACAAATTCCACTCACACACAAGAGGATTATTCAAGTCATGTTCATCAAGTCTGGAATAATTATATAATATTATTTTATAATAATTAATTATTATATTATTATATATAATATAGAATATTATTATAATATTCAAGGCATGTTCACTCCAGAAGCAGGAATCTTGGGAGTCATCTTAGAATTCTACCTAGCACAACTGTCCAGCCAATCAATGGCAACATAAGCTTCCACTGATTACATGAAAATCATACACAACTGCAGCTTATGGAAATATGACTAAGATAATAGCTACTAGTTTTCTATTCTTGTATTCCAGGAACAGTGCTTTGCGGTTAATTGAATTGAATCTGAGACTATTGAATCTTCACAACAACCCTATGTTTTAGGTATTATTATTATTATTATCCCTAAAGTTCAGAGACGTAAATGGCTGTTTCAGGGTCAGTCTTTGAATGGTAAAACATGGGCTGAAGCCCAAACTCTCTAATGCTGGTATCTGTGCTCCCCCTGGATAAGCCAGTTTTTCAGCTTCATACAAGACCCCACTATTTTCAGATGCAAAGGCAAGAAGGGAGTTATTGGAATCACAGCTCTTCAGAAGCCTTCAGTTTTGGGTAGAGGTGCTATGAGAGGACGAGAGTCTAGGGAAAGTGAGAGTGTGCTCAAGAGCAGAATTAACAGCTCCCTCAGTATTCCCATAAGGATACTTATGTGTGGGTAAGGATACTTAAGTATCCATAAGGATACACCGTGTGTATCAGTGCATATCAGTGTGTGAACTGAGTGTGAATTGTGGCACAGAGGGTATAGTTTTGACAGGTGGCAAGAGACTCCCCATCTCACGAGGCCGGGATGCTTCTGGTGGGCTAAACATCTGCACCAGGGATCATGCTGGAGCATTGAGATCTGAGTCCCAGCAAGACCCACCACCATGTTTTCCTTGAGTCACATTACTAGTTAGAAAAATAGGCCTTGACTGAAACTTTTGAAGATGTGGGAAGTGGTGGTAATTTCAAAAGTATGGCCAACACCAAAACGAGTTCAAACAAATGTACTGCTTTATACATGCTAATAACCAAGGCAGATTTAGCCCTCCAAACACACAGTTGTGTCAGACAAACAACATTTTGGAAAAATTGAGTACTCCAGACAAAGGGACCATTCCAAATCCACAGAAATCTCTGGACACAAATTATTACAGCCACACAGTCTACCTCAGATATGTTCGCTTCTCACACACAGGCAAGCTCAACATATTGACAATTAGATGCACAGTGATAGTTTTAGACACATCAAATTCTTTGAGTATCTTGATTTTTTAGTCAAAATCACCCAAGCATATAGTAGGAATCACATGCCCTCTTCCACTTAGATACTGATAAGGGAGCCAGACTGAAATTTCTTTGAGCTCACATCAGACCAATTTATAAATTCTTATATGTTGTGCTGTGTGAAACACTTCAGTCTGCTTCCCCAAGGCCACTTGGTTCATGCGGCTACTGCAGGCGATGATGTGCAAATAATTAGCAGTCACAGGAAAACTAGCTTTTATTAATCTATAAATGTGATACTGATAGCTTACAATTACTTAAGACTTTAAAAGAATTTTGTGTGTTTTTGAGCTTTTGCTTAATGTTTTCTTTTAAAGTTATCATAGAATTTCTGTGAAACATTATCTTCAGTCACCAATTTCAAATTTAATAAGGTGCAGAAAGGTTTGACAGGGAAAGCTATTCTAAGAATCTCCTTATCCTTCTCAAGCCTGCATTTAGTGGTAAATATTTATAAATTGCTTTCTCAAGAATTCAATTATTGGACTTTTTTCATTGTTTTTCTGAGATTATTGGGTCTGCTATTTTTTGTTTACAATGGAACAAATAACTAAACTGCATGAAGAGTTTATTAAGTTATACTGGAATAAACATGTTATGTAGGGTAAATTTTGCTTTTATTTTTCAATAAAAGATTTTTTCCTCAGTGTGCCAGACTTTGTGAGTATGTAGAGGCCTTGCTCCAGGGTCAGCTTGACTCTTTTAATTTACCATTGCTAATCCATTCTTCAAAAAGACATGCTAGGATATACAGCCTTCGTGTTTTTATAGTTTTTGCTTTTTTTCTACCATTTTCCTGCTACAATTATTGAAGACTTTCTACCTGCCTTAGTGGGTTCTCTAAATAATATCTTGGTTCTAAGCCTACTCTTACTTTCCCCGGAGGAGCCATAGGAGCACCCACATGCCCAACTCAAATGATGGAATTTCTGTCCATGGTCCTGCTTTGCATGAAAATTTCCCGGCTCTTGTTGGAATTGTGTCTCAAATACTGCCTTTATGCACCCCCCAATTCCACTGATTCATTTTGAGGGGAGCATGTGACACAGCTAGAGTGAATGAGTCACAAAGAGACTTTTACTGTGTGTGTGAAGAGAGGCATTCTCTATTATCATTAGATTTGAACTTGTGAGGATGGGAACCTAGGACTTCTGGAGATTGCCATGTGAAATCCAAGAATGAAGGCAGCAAAACTGAAGGCAGAGTCATACTGGAAACCTGTTTCTGAATGCAGCCATACCCAAATTAGGCCTTAAACTTGGACTTTTCTATTATAAGGGATACTAAATTATCTTTTTTTTCTTATTGAGTTGGGTTTTCCCACTTATAACAAGAAGTGTGCTAAATAATACATCACTGCTACAAAGGAAATGCTGTAGCTGCCATGAGAGTAATTACCAAGGGCCTTCACCTGGCCTGAGAGTCAAGGAAGCGAAGTTACCTACAAGTAGTAATGTTGAAGCCGAGATGTGAAAGATGTGTAAGAATGAGCCAGGTCAAAGGAAAGGAGCAGGAACAGAGAATATGTTTCCAAAGAGAATGAAGAACTTATGTGAAAAGTCTTTCCAACATTTAGAGAACTGATAGAAGAATGAGATACAGGAAAGGAGATAAATTTTATAATATTGGAGAAGAAGACAAAGACTTCATAGGCCATATATTGACCTAAATTATTGGCCATTTAACATTTTTTTTAATTAAAAAGTTAATACATACATATGGTCAAAATTCAGACAGTATAGTAGACACTATTGATGAAGTCTTCCAAATCCCCCTGGAGAGAGTTTCAGCACCTTTGTTTCTTTTCTTTTCTTTGAGAAAAGATAGCTAATGTTCACCCAAAAATGTTTAGGCAAATGCTCATAGTATTTTTTCCCATAAATACTAAAAACTAGAAGCAACTCAAATGTCCTTCAAACGGTCAGTGGAAAAACAAACTCTGGTACATCCGTACAAGGGAATACTATTCAGAAAGAGGAAGAATGAGGGAGAAAGAGGTATTTGTACATGGGGAGAGGAACACTAGAAATTAAAATATTGTTACTTATTATTTCTTTATATTAATATAAATATTTATATATTTATTTTCATTGTAGGTTTGAGATTTATATAAGAATTCAAGTAGGAAGTTATCTAGATTTTAAGCTCAGTGAAGAGGTTAGAATTTGACAGTATTTGAATGAATAGCCACATGAAGAAATGCAATTAAATCTGGAGAGGTAAGCGGGACTGAAATGTACATGGACCTCTAACCGCTTTGCTGCTTATGTGCTTTTCCCATGAGAAAAAAATGTTAAAATATTTAGTATTCACTGGCTAGACTTAAAAAAAGAGAGAGATTGATTCCTATAAAAACATGTCTTGAATCAAGATTAGCTACTTTATCGATTAAAACTATGTCAATGAAAATATTGCACTGCTTTTTTTTCCTAAAATATTAGTATCTGAACTTATGAGAAAAGAAGCCACATACATATACATTTCTAATCTTTCACTCTTACAATTGTTTGGAGGTGTTTCATTCCCAGAAAGAGTTCACATATATTATTTTACTTCACCTTAGAAAAACCCCTGTGGAAAGGTATTATTATCAATCTTATTCTAGAGAGGAGGAAAATGAAGTTCAGAGAAGTGAAGAAGTATCTTGTTAAGTGTGTCAGTGACCAGCAGAGACTAGAATGAATTCAGCTCATTCAATGCAAAACATACTGAGCGTCTACCATATACCAGATAAATTGGAAATTTCTGATGGTTACAGACAGGATTAAAAAGCATCCATTTCTCGCTTTCCAAGTGGCACAGCTCCTATCTGTTAGGACTGGGAAAGGTGTGATCGCCTTCACCCTAAAGTAGCATCAGTGATGAGTACCATACCCAACACTCAGGTACTCTGTACCGTGGGCTTTCAGGTATCATGCCCAATACTCCCTGCCCATCCATGTTCCCAGCACATTTGGAGGCTGTATCTTGGTATTTAGAAACCACAGCCTACGATGGAGCCAATAACTCTCCCTTTAGACCCATTGTCATTTACACCAGGCTTTAGCTCATAATATTGGGGACAGGTAATTCTACACAGGCGAATCCCTAGGAAATACACTTTTCAAGGCCTCACCCTCAGAGCTTCTTAGTCAGGAGCCTGAAGTGCAGTCCAGTAATCTGCATGTTTAGTCAACTCTACACGAGCACTGATACAGGTATTCCATACAAACCAGACTTGGAGAAATGCTCTCTCGGAAGCCTTTTTCTTTTCCTCACTTCTTTACTTTAAAGAAGCTAAACATCTGCATTTGAAAATAAATTGGCTGCTAGAATATAAAACTGGGCTAAGGGTCTTATGGTGGCCTGTCACTGACATAATAAAGAAATAGATTTGTGTTTTTAAATAAAATGTGTAAGCATATTAAATGGGATATTTTCCATTTTCTCAGTCATTCATGCCTGAAATCATTCGACATGTTTTTTCTGTACTAGCTATTCTAATAATGTTGGTCCAATCATCTGGAAGCCGTTATCACAGCAGACAACTTTTTCTGAGATATGTCATAAAACTTCACCTATTAAAGAAATAAAATTAAATGGGAATATCACCACCTGGTCAGCTAAAATAGCAATCTTCAAACAAGACCACTTTTGTCTAAATAAAATCTCAGCAATTTCTCTCTAAGTTTACCTTCGTGATTTTCAGTGGACATATTTCATTAAAACTTTTTAAAAAATTAACAAATGGTACCACAAACTTGAAGCTTTGATGACACCACTCTGCCTGTGTATTTCATAACAGTATTCATTTTCTAAGATTGTCGTTTATGTATTTAAGAGACATACTTTAACCTCAATCAGTAAATCGTAGAGAATTTCCGCTTATTCATGATACTATGAAAGGACAGTGATTTACCAAGAAGCTTTTGGTGTAAATTGTATGAACCAGAACAGAAATCTAAAAACTAACTATTAAACCTTTTTGTTTGTGTGCTGGTGGCACAAATTTTGATGACACATTTAAAAGCTAATGCTTGAATATGAATTTAGAAGTTAAAAATCCATATCTGAAAAAAATACAATAAAGCATTCTAAGAAAACAGGTAAAACTGAAACAGTCTCATTCAATTTTATTATGTTTCCAGTCCTTTCAAAGCTGAAATGGCTTTTGATTAAGTGCCACATATTTACAGAACATGCCAAATATTTATAGTACTTTGTCACTATCTTTGACAGGGCCACTTAAGCATTTCTCTCTATGTCCCCATTCACTTTTATTTGTTTAGTTTTACTTGTAAAGCCATTCAGTCAGCATAAGCCACTAAAAATGTCAGAAGATAGCAGAAATAAAAATTATAACCTGAGTTTTTTTCTCCCAAGCAGCCTTCCCATTTTTATTGCTCACTTTGGTAATTAAAATTCTGCAATTTTCAGTTAAATTGAACACAGTAATCATTAATATCTAAGGAAAACCACAATTTAAATTGAATTTAAGCTAATCATCGATTTTTTTTCTCTGTATAGTTAAGACTTAAAATAGAAAAGAAAAAGAAAAGATGCAAAGGAGAAATTGCATGCTGATGGGCAGTGGGATGTTATTGAATTATTTCCCCCATCATGACCATTATCTTTTCTCAGTTTTCATTAATCACTGTGTTGTTAGCAATATAGTAGCTAAAAGGGGCCTGGACGTCTTCCTTGTTTACTAGTATAAGCAGTTGAGAGAGGTTCAACAATTTGCAGCCTCCTGGAATTCACCTTCTGAAGGAATGAACTCCAATAATTGCATCATTAACTTACATCAGAAAACAAGTTCCACCAATTCAACTAATGAAACCACTCTACAAAGAAACAGGAAAAGCTTACATTTACAAAAGGCAGTGTATCCTTACTAAATAGGTGGTGTTAATTTAATGATATGAGAGTTGAATCTCAGACACTGATTTGGAAATGCTCTTAGTTTATTTCGTTAATGGCAACTTACCAGAATGGGCTCCCCAGGAAGCAGACTCTGTGAGATAGAAATTAGCCAGCAGGAGGCTTATTAGGGAATGTTCTTGGAATCAACACCTGTAGGAGTAAAGAATAGGGAAGGAAGGAAGCAAAATTAGGCCTTAGGAGAAATTAAGGTGTGATGCTTCCTCAGTGAAAGCTTCCTTAGCCAACTCCACCCAATGAGGAGCTGCAAAGCAGGAAAATCCCTTCAGCATTTTCCCGACTTGGATTAATGGGGCCAGGACTTTATACACCCTCCTCTCTGGATGCTGGCCACCCAGGGAGAAGGCTTAACAGACAAGACCACTCTCTTCAGCTCAATTCCTGTAGGTATCTGACAGATGAGGGTTTTCTGCTGGTAAAGCTTCCAGAAGCTGGAAAAATCAGTCTTTCATTCACACCCTTTCATTTCTGAAGAGTAGTTTGAGTGGGGCATCACAGCATCCACCATAAAACCAAAGTTCAAATTATATATATATATATATATAAATATATATATAAAATATATAAATATATATTCGTTCAACACACAAAGACTAGTTACTGTAAAAGAGGCTGAACTACTGCACTATATACAGAAATATAAATATGGATATCTTGCACTATATTTTAAACTCAGCAATTCACTAGTTGTACGATTTGAAAATCAAGCTTTTAGGGCCAATCCTAATCTATAGAAATAAAAGTTTCGACTAGATCAAAGGCTGGCAAGAATTTTATGTAAAAAAGCCAGTTAGTAATTTTTTTTGTGTTTTTGTGGGCCATGTAATCTTTGTCTCAACTACTCAACTATTGCAGCCAAATTTTCCAAAAGAGCTCCCTGAAAAGGAGGGTGAGGGTACTTGTTCAGAGAACCTTGGTTTTTCCATCACTGTACCCACAAGACATTTCTAGAAACAATTCAAGTTTTGTTTTTTTTTTTCCTTGAGTCCTGGATTGTACTGGGAATGAAGCAGATAGAAAGTCACTTGTGTGGTCAATGAATAGTTCCTTCCAGTACCTACTTGAAAACCAAATATCAAAGTCTCTTAAGAAAGATTTTAAATCTATGTAGTCTCTCATGATTTTAACTGAAGACTTAAGCTCCCTAAAGCAGCTATGTGAATGTAAGATGATTAATATTTTGGAAAATATGAACACATTTTTCTCTTTTGCTTTTCTCAGTGTATGACCTGCTTCCCATTTGGTTCTAAGCATTACTCAGAAAGATTATAAAAGGATCATTATGAATATAATACAATGAGAAAGAAAGAGTAAATATTTAGTTTCTGACATTTAACATAGAATTTTTCAGCAAGCCCAGAGCCTGGTAAGATAGGCCTCTGCCTTGAGAAAGTATTTTCTAAATTCCTTTGTGGTCTTCTTTATCAAATCAAGAAGCAAGGCTGAAGGACATAAGACTGAGAGTTTCTCCATAGTGATGATAAGATAATTTTTTCACCTGAGATAGTTGGCTATAAGGTTTGCTGTTCTCTGACAGGATAAATTACAAAGGGCATTGACACAATCAAACACCTATCCATGAAAAAAAGAAACTCTCAGCAAACTAGAAATAAAGGGGAACATCTACACTATCATAAAGAGCATCCACAAAAAAATCTAAAGCTAACATCATAGTTAATAGTAAAGGAATGAATGCTTCCCCTCTAAGATCAGGAAAAAGGCAAGGAAGTCCACTGTTACCACTCTTATTCAACACAGTACTGGAAGTTCTAGCCATATTAATAAGGCAAGAAAAAGAAATAAAGAAATATAGATTGGAAAAGAAGAAATAAAATTGTCTCCATTTGCAGGTTATGTGATACTCTACATAGAAAATCCCAAGAATCTAAAGAAAACAGCCCCTAGCACTAATAAATAAATTCAGCAAAGTCACAGACTATAAGATTAACATGCAAAATTCAGTTGCATTTCCATATACTAACAAAAACCTTGTGGAAAACAAAACTGAAAACACAATACTGTTTATAATTTCTCCAACAAGTGAAATACTTATGTATAAACTTAACAAAAGACTTATGGTATCTGTGTCGTGAAACTTACAAAATACTAATTAAAGAAGTGAAAGAAGACCTAAATAAATGAAGAGGCACATTATGTTTATGGATTAGAAGACTCAACATAGTGAAAATGTCAGTTCTCTCCAAGTTGATCTATAGGTTCAATGCAATTCTTATCAAAATTCGAACAAAGTTTTTGTAGACAAAGACAAGTGTATTCTAAAATGTATATGGAAATACAAAGGACCTGGAATAACTAAGACAATTTTAATAAGAATAATACAGTGGGAAGACTCATACAGTCAAATGATAAAGCTTAATGTATAGCTATCATAATCATGGTGGTATTTCACTGGTAGAGAGAAAGATAGAGAAATCAGTGGAACAGAATATAAAACTATTTAATAGACATACAAAAAAATGCCCAAGTGAATTTTGACAAAGGAGCAAAAATAATTCAATGGAGGAAGGGTTGCCTTTTCAACAAATGGTGCTGGACCGTTTGGACAACTATAGAGAAAACAAAAATTAACCTCAATCTAAATCTTACGCTTTATACAAAATTAACTCAAAATGGATCATAAACTTAAAAGTGAAATGTAAAATTATAAAACTTTTAGGATAAAAAAATAGGAGAAAATCTTTGGAGCCTAGGATTAGGCAAAGATTTCTTAGACTTGACATCCAAAGCATGATCAATAAAAGGAAAATTTAATAATCTTATGAAAATTAAGACCATTACCTCTGCAAAAGATGCTGTGAAAAAGATGAAAGGGTAAAGTACAGACTGGGAGAAAATATTTGCAAACCACATATCCAACAAAGTACTTGTATATAGAGTATATAAAGAGCTGTCAAAACTCAATCATTAAAAAAACAGTCTGATTTAAAAATGGGCAAAAGACACAGACATTTCATTGAGGAATGTAAATGATGGTAAATAACACATGAAAAGATGTGTTAGCATCATTAGCATCAGAGAAATGCAAATCACAACCAAAATGAGATATCTGTAGACATATATCAGAATGGCTAAAATAAAAATAATTAAAATTAAGTTAAAAAATAATGATAGGGGGCTGGCCCCGTGGCTTAGCGGTTAAGTGCGCGCGCTCCGCTGCTGGCGGCCCGGGTTCGGATCCCGGGCGCGCACCGACGCACCGCTTCTCCAGCCACGCTGAGGCTGCATCCCACATACAGCAACTAGAAGGATGTGCAGCTATGATATACAACTATCTACTGGGGCTTTGGGGGGAGAATAAATAAATAAAATAAAATCTTTAAAAAAATAATGATAATACCAAATGCTGATGAAGATATGGAGCAACTGGATTACTCGTACATTGCTGGTGGAAATGTAAAATCACAGAACTAATCTAGAAAAGATGGATGCAACTTGAATCTCCATCATCAGTTTAGTGGTTAAACAAACTATGACACAGCCATACTGTAGGATACTAATCAACAATAAAAAACAAACTACTGATACACAAAATAATTTGAATGGACCTCAAAAGAACTGAGCTGAGTACAAATAGATTCAATCACAAAATTACATACTTTATGATCCAATTTATAAAACATTCTTGAAATTACAAAATTATAGGGATGGAGAAGAGGTTAATGATTTCCAGGAAGTATAGGTGGGGGAGAGGGATGATGGAAAGGAGATAGCTGTTTCTTCTACAAATGGATAAAGAAGATGTGGTATATATACACAAGGGAATACCACTCAGCCATAAGAAACGATGAAATCCAGCCATTTGTGACAACATGGATGGACATTGAGGGTATAATGCAAAGTGAAATAAGTCAGAGGGAGAAGGTCAAATACCGTATGATTTCCTTCATTAAGTAGTACATAATAACATCAATAAACAAACACATAGAGACAGAGATTGGATTGGTGGTTACCAGAGGGGAAGGGGAGAGGGAGGAGGGTGAAAGGGATAATTCGCTACATGTGTGTGGTGATGGGTTGTAATTAGTATTTTGGTGGTGAACATGATGTAATCTATGCAGAAATAGAAGTACAGTGATGTACACCTGAAATTTTTACAATGTTATAAACCAATGTTGCTACAATAAACAAAAAGTTAAAAAAAAAAAAAGACTAACGTGAGGGATCCTCGTGATGGAATTGTTTGTTCTGCATATTGACATTGCTGGTCCCATCAATCTACATGTGGTAAAATTGCATAGAACAAAATACACACTCACATACAAATGAGTTCACATACAGCTGGTGAAATCTAGGTAAGGTTGGTTTTATCAATGAAAATTTCCTGATTGTAATATTGCAATATGGTTATGCAAGATATTGCCATTGGGGAAAACTGGGTGAAGAGTATATAGGATCTCTCTGTATAATGAACTGCACGTGAAACTACAATTATCTTAAAATAAAAAGTTTTTAAAAATAAATTAAAATATGAGGCCGGCCCAATGGTGTAATAGTTAAACTCATGTGCTCCGTTTCAGCAGCCAAGGGTACGCAGGTTCGGATCCTGGGCGCAGACATACACACCACTTATCAAACCATGCTGTGGGAGACATCCCACATATAAAAGCACAGGAAGATGGGCACGGATGTTAGCCCAGGGCCAATATTCCTCAGTAAAAAAGGATTAGCAGTGGATGTTAGCTCAGAGCTAATCCTCCTCACCAAATTAAAAATAAAAAAATAAAGTAAAATATGATAAGTGAGACTGAATAAATCAGTTTTTTAAATATCACGTGGTAAACTTTTTTAAAAAATTTAATTTGTAAGAGAACTGTATCTTCTATCCCAGGTTGTAGAGATTGGAAGGAGCATTACTACCCCCTTACAATGACAAAGTGATGGAAAAGGGCTGGACTAACTCCAAACTCATTCCTTTTTATGAAAAGAAACTTCAATTTTTATAGCAGTTTTAGGTTCACAGAAAAATTGAAAGGAAAGTACAGAGATTTCCTATATATGCCCAGTCACCACAAATGCATAGCCTCCTCCATTTTCAATACCTCCCACCAGAATTCTACATTTGTTAAAATTGATGAACCTACATTGACACAATATTATCACCCAAAGACCATAGTTTACATTAGGATTCAGTCTTGGTGCTCTAAATTCTATGGGTTTAGCAAATATGTAACGACATGTATCCACCAATACAGTATCATACAGAATACTCTCACTGCCCTAAAAGTCTCTGCTCCACCGATTCATTCCTCCCTCACCTTTGATCCTGGCAACCATGGATTTTTTACTGTCTCTGTGGTTTTACCTTTTCTAGAATGTCATATACTTGGAATCATGCAATATGTAGCCTTTTGAGATTGGCTTCTTTTACTTAGTAATGTGCATTTAGGTTTCCTCCATATCTTTTCAAGGCTTGATATCTCATTTCTTTTTAGCACTGAATAATATTCCATTGTTTGGATGTGCCAGAATTTATTTATCCATTCACCTGTTGAAGGACACTTTAGTTGCTTCTACATTTTGGCAATTATGAATAAAACTGCTCTAAACTTCCAAGCGCTGGTTTTTGGTGGACATAAGTTTTCAACTCCCTTGGATAAACAACAAGGAGTATGATTGCTGGATCATACAGTATGATTATGTTTATTTAGTTTTGTAAGAGACCACAGAGCTGTCTTCCAAAGCGGCTGCATCATTTTGCATTCCCGCCAGCAAGGAGTGGGAGTTCCTGTTGGTCCACACTCTCACCAACATTTGGTGTTGTCAGTGTTCTGGATTTTGGCCATTCTAATAGGTGTGTAGTGGCATCTCATTTTGATTTGCATTTCCCAGATGACATATTATGTGTAGCATCTTTTCATATGCTTATGTGCCTTCTATTTGTCTTTTTTGGTGGGGTGTCTGTTAAAGTCTTTGGCTCATTTTTTAAATCAACTTGTTTTCTTGTTATTGAACGTTAAGAGTTCCTTGTATATTCTGAACAACAGTCCTTTTTTGAATATGTCTTTTGTAAATATTTTCTCTCAGTCTGTGGCTTGTCTTTTCAGTCCCTGGACAATGTTTTTCACAAAGAGGAAATTTTTAATTTTAGTAAAGTCCAGCTTATCAATTCTTTCTTTCATAGGTTATAGCTTTTTTGTTCTTTTGCCTGTCCATACAAAATTTAGAATCAGTTTGTTAACATTCACAAAATAAATCAAGACTTTTTTTTTTATTGCATTAGTGAGGATCTGACTTAGCATCGCAAATGGCAGCCCAAAATCTAAAGAGAGATGATAGGGAGAGAGGTGCACACATGAGGTAAATGCAAACAGCTATGGGTAAGAAAAGGTAGAATATAGAACAATTGACAAATTCGTGAAAGTAGAGTGTAGGTAAGTGGGGAAATGCGAAACATCTGAGTTACAAAGAAATCAAAGGGGTATGTCCTCTCACGCAGGCTCTTTCTCTGTGAACACCATTGAGTACTCATAGAAAAGATTTCAAAAAAACAAAGAGGCCTTAAGTAGTAGTGTAAACCTGGGGGAGGAGAACAGCATCTGTACAGGAAAGGCCAGATATCCTGCCTAGATTTTTCTTCACTAGCTCCACTACGGAATGAAAGCCTTAATCTATGGGGGAAAGGCTATAAGGCATTTGTGAAAGCTCATTGGAACTGGGGGAAGAAAAGGGAAGAGAAAACTGTAGTCCTGTGGGAAGGATAGGACTATGCACTGACCTCACGCTTAAAGCCATAGAAGGAACAGGGAAAGGAGAAGGCCATAGCCTCAAAACACAGACACAGTGCCTAAGACAGGTCAAACAGCATGACAGGGATCACGCCTTACCTCTCCCCATGACCAGGCTCGCAAGCTTTTTGAAAAGAAGTAACAGCAGAATACTGTTGGGAGAGGGACAGAAGACGAACAAGCCCATATGAGGCTATTTCTGGAATCTATTCTAATCAATCAATTTGTCCTTCTACCCCATACTCTCTTGATTACTGTAGCTCTATATAGTAAGGCTTAAAATCAAGTAGTACGATTCCTCTAAGTTTATTCTTCTTTTCATACTTGTTTTATCTATTGGGGTTTCAATGCCCTTTTCATATATATTTTTGAATCAGCTTGTCAATATCAATGAAACGTTCTCCTAGGATCTTGATTAGAATCACTTTAAGTCCATAAATAAATTTGGGGAGAATTGACTTCTTTACTATGTTGAGACTTCCAATCCATGAACACTTTTGTCTCTCCATTTAAGTCTTCTTTGATTTCTTTCATCAGTATTTTGTAGTTTTCAGCCAACAGATTCTGCACATCTTCTGGGAGATTTATACTTAAGTATTTCATTTTTCAGAGCTATTCTAAATAATATTGATATTTTAGTTTCCAATTGTTTGTTACTAATTATGGAAATACAATTGATTTCTGTATGCTGGCCTCATATCTTGTGATCTTGTGTCTTGACATGAGTGCAGCCATGTTTGGCCATTCCATTAACCTACAGCCACCAGCACACAAAGAAATATAAAGCTGCTTTTTGTGGGGTGGGAACTGGCCTTTTTCCCGGGACCTGGCCTTTCTTACACAGAGATAGTTGCAATTTGTAAAATTTCAAGGTCCTTTGGGCATCACAGCCGGGGGCAGACTGGCCATCTGTGCCAGGCTGGGACGACAACCAGAGAAAACAATGCATGCACACAACTGCTGGGCTGGGACAATAGCCAGGAGGCTCAGTGCACATAAGCCACTGATAACCATTTGTGCATGGGAACACCGAATGCTTGCTCTGTAAACTCTGTAACTGCTTATATAAACTGTTGGAAATTGAGGCCTGGTGAGAGTCTCACCTGTGGAGGGGACGCTTGGACCAGGACCTCTGATGATCGGATTCCCGCCCAGCTGTGTCAGTTGAAGGGACTCCCTCCGGCAGTGGGCCGTGGATGTTGTGAGTAACCGATCTGAGGTGTTCTCTTTTCGGTCAACCTGGTGTTTCTCTTTCTAGTTGATTTGTGTCACTTCCCTTCAGTCGATGTGGATGTTTTCCCTTTCCAGTTGAGCTGATGTTTTTCCCTCTTAATATTTGACCTATTCGGATCTGTTTGCAGACTATCACCTTTACTATCCTCTATATAATAAAATATACCTTCAGTCCATTTGTTTGGAGTGGAAAGTTTCTTTTACATCTCCAACCGAATCCCCGAACCTCTCATAACATCTTGCTAAACTCTTTAATTAGTTCTAAAAGATTTTTTAGAAAAATCTTTGGGGCTTTCTATATAGACAATCATGTCATGAATGAAAAGAGACCATTTGTATGTCTGCATTTCAAACCTATGTGCCATTTTATTTCTTCTCTTGCCTTATTGCTCTGGCTAGAATTTCCAGTATGATGCTGACTATGAGTGATGAGAATGGACATCCATGCATTTGTTCTGATCTTAGGGGAAAGCTTTTAGTCCTTCATCATTAAATATGAGATTAACTTCAGTATTTTGGTAGACACTCTATGAGGTTGAGGAATTTCCATTCTATTTCTAGTTTTGTGGGAGTTTTTAGCATGAATGGATGCTAAATTTCTCAAATAATTTTCCTGCATCAACTAATATAATTATGTGATTCTTTTCTCTTTTATACTGTTACTATGATGGATTACACTAGTTGAGTATTAAATATTGAACCATTTTAGCATTCCCAGGATAAAACCTACTTGGTTATGGTGAATCATTTTCTAAATATATTACTGTGTTTAGTTTGTTAATATTTTGTTGAAGATTTTAACATCTATGTTCATGATGAATATTAGTCTGTTTATTTGTGTTTTGTTTTTCTTGTGCTGTCTTTGATCTGGTTTTGGTATCACATCAATTCTTGACTTATAAAATGAGTTGAAAGTATTTCCTCTTTTAATGTTTAACACTTTTTTTTTGTTTTTAAAATTGTGGTTATTTCTTACTCAAATGTTCATTATCATTCACTTGTGAAGTCAACTGTGCCTGGAATTTCCTTTTCCCATAAGGTTTTTAAATATTACTTCAATTTCCTTAATAGACATATTTATCTTTGAGTGAATTTTGATAGCTTCTCCTTTAAAGAAATTGATCTATGTCATCCAAGTTATTAATTTTCTTTTGGTTCATAGAATTGTTTCTTACTAACTTTTTAATGTTTGTGCAGTTTGTAGTAACATCCAATGTTTTATGCCTGATATTGATAATTTGTCTTCTATCATTTTATTCTTTATCAGACTGGCTAGAATTTTATTAATTTTTTCATTACCCATCTTCTTTTAGTTTTATTCATATTCTTTTTTGTGTGTTTTATTATCAATATCATTGATTTCTGCTCTTATTTTTATTATTCCCTTGCTTCTGCTTGCTGAGGTTTACTTCGCTGTCCTTTTTCTAGCTTCTTAAGGTGGAAGCTATGGTTTTAGATTTCATGGTTTCTTGTTTTCTAATATAAGCATTTAATGCAATAAATTCCCTCTAAGCACTTCTTTGGTTGCATCCCACAAATTTTGATATGTTAGATTTTAATTTTGTTCAGTTCAAAATATTATCTAATTTCTTTTGGGATTTTCTCCTTGACCATGGAAGATTTAGAAATGTATTATTTAATTTCCAAGTAACTGGAAATTTTCCCATTATTTTTAATTTTGTTATGATCAGAGAATATACTTTGTATGATTTCAATTGTTTTACACTTGTTAAGAATTCTTTTATAACACAAGATATGATCTATCTTAATGAATGAGTCATGTGAACTTGAAAATAATGTGTATTCTAGGGGGTGGCCCAGTGGCATAGTTGTTGGGATCAGCATGCTCCACATCAGTGGCCCAGGTTTGTGGGTTCAGATCCTGGGCGTGGACCTATACTACTCATCAAGCCATGCTGTGGAGGTGTCCCACATACAAAATAGAGGAAGATGGGCACAGATGTTATCTCAGGGCCACTCTTGCTCAAGCAAAAAGAGGAAAATTGGCAACAGGTGTTAGCTCAGGGCCAATCTTCATCATCAAAAAAAAAGTAATGTGTATTCTATTTTCATTGCATAGAGTGTTCTTTAAATGTATATCATTTTAGTTATGGTGTTGCTTAGTTCTATATTCTTGAGAATTTTTTGTCTATTCTACTGATAACTGAGAAAAGAGAGTGAAGTCTCCATTATTATGGATTTATACATTTCTTTTTTCTTTCTTTTTTTTTTTTTTTTGCTGGAGGAGATTCACCCTGAGCTAACATCTATGCCAATCTTCCTCTATTTTGTATGTGGGTCGCCACCACTGCATGGCCACCGATGAATGGTATAGGTCTACATCTGGGAACCGAACCTGGGGCACCAAAACCAAGCATGCCAAACTTAACCACGAGGCCATAGGGCCAGCCCCTGGATTTATGCATTTCTATTCCAATATTTCAAATATATGATAAACATATTTATATATTTACGTATTTATATGTTTTATAATATGTCAACTATATTTTACGTTTATTTTCAAATTCTCTGTATTTTCTATCTTGTCTACTGTATGTTATCTTATTTCAACTTCTGAACTTTTAAATTTTAGTATCTAGTTGACAAGGCCACACTCATAATTTTTCTCTTCCTCATTTTCTTTCTTGAAATTTTTACATTCTCTTTTTCTAGATAAATGTTATTAATTTATTATTATTTAAGTAATTTCCTCCCAAAAAATCTTATTGCACTTTGATTGTGATTGTATGCATGGCACAACTTTAATGTTAACAAATAGGATAAATTTTTCGAGGGATGGTCAGATCATGGCACGTCTGGCATAACCCAAAGAGCAGAAGGAAATCTGGGAAATGAATAACAAATTCTACCAGCATTTTCATATGTTATCCTTTAGTGTCATGAGTGACTTATTCTCATTTCTAGATTGGGCAGCCATGGACTATATCTATGGGGGATAAT
Organism: Ceratotherium simum simum; assembly: GCF_057802395.1. Lineage (NCBI taxonomy): Eukaryota > Metazoa > Chordata > Mammalia > Perissodactyla > Rhinocerotidae > Ceratotherium > Ceratotherium simum. The sequence continues at coordinate 8,652,223 of NC_141910.1, read as the reverse complement.
AAAGGGCAGCCAGTAATAGGGATTTCCCAGCCTCCTGGTCATAATAGGGACCTTGTAGACAATGAGAACAAGAAGATTCAATGGCAGCAGGAAGGTTTGATAAGTGCCCAGTGGAACCTCTATCATTTGATAAAGCATGAAAAAGTTGGAGTTTTCAGGGGGAAAAGATTGCCTGATTCCCTTCTGCAACTTCCCCTTTATATTTACATCTAGTCCTTTTTAAGAAGCAACAATCTTTAGAAGATTGGGGTACTGAGCATGTCCAACTCTTAGATCCCAAAAAGAACATTTTTATATGGGGGGAAATACTAACCAACTACCTATACTTGATACCAGAATCAGGAGATAGGCTTCCATCTTCTATGATCCTGTCATTTGGTATGTACTGGGGTAAAACCACATCTGAAAAAGAAAGAAATTGGGGTTAGAGTCATGGCTCACTCTGAGAGTATCAGTGGCAACAGAATCAGCTACAATGAGGATGATGGCACTTGTGGACTGAGAAGGAAACTCAAATGCCATTTTATAGGGACCTCAAATTGGCTGCCTCTAGGGAATATTTCTAGAGAAGGCAGTGATGGACAAGGGTTCAGGACCTCCATAGGAATTGGGGATCTTTGCTCCATATTCACACTGGATAACCAGTAGTGGCATTTGGAGGGTTCCAAATGTGGATTTGAGGAAATTGAGGCTCCTGGGAACTCCAGAAATTGTTAACTGTTTGTCCTGTGGCTAAAAATACTTCTTACATGGTATGATTTAGGATATAAGTAGAGAGAGAAAATCTAGTGTGTTGAACTGTCTCAGATATATCTATTAAGGAATTAGATGTACTTGTCCACATCTTAGGTAATGGTTTTGATGAAGATATAGAAATGAGGGAAATTGTCTAATAAATGAAGATTGAAGTCATGGATGGATATGAGATTGCCTGTGATAGTGGGTAGATTGGATAAAGAAGAGAAAAATTACAAAAGCTTTAGTAACCCGAACAAGGGAAGAAGATGGGGAAGTATCTAGAAAGTTAAAAAAAAAAAAAGAGAGAAAAACGTGATGACATATCATGAAAAGTGGAACAGAAAGATAAGGGAAAAGAAAGAGTAGTTAATAATGTAATATACTACAGAATACTCAAATAAGATAAAGACATAAAACTGTCCAATAAGGAGACCATTGGAAATATAGGAGACATTTTTCATTGATAATATTATGGCTTAAATTACCTTACAGTGGTTTTAGGAGTTATTGGCAGTGAGGAAATGGATATGGAAAAAATGGATTGCTTACTAAAGCTTGATTGTGTAAGGACAGCAATTTCCTGATACGAAAGCCAGAAAAAAACACTACAAGAAAAGAAAACTACAGGCCAAAATCCCTGACAAACATAGATGCAAAAATTTTCAACAAAATGCTAGCAAATCAATTTCAACAGCACATTAAAAGGATCACGCAACATATTTATCCCTGACATGCAAGGATGGTTCAACATACGAAAATCAATGTGGTATACCACATTGACAGAAAAAAGGATAAAAATTACATAATCATCTCAATTGATGCAGAAAAAGTATTTGACAAAATTCAACACCTTTTCTTGATAAAAACAAACAAGTAATAGAAGTAAATTACCTCAACATAACAAAAGACATACATGAAACACCCTAGCATCACACACAATGATGAAAAACGAAAGCTTTTCCTCCAAAATAAGACCAAGATAAGATTGCTCACTCTCAGTGCTTCTATTCAACATTGTATTTAAGTCCTAACTGGAGCAATTTGGCAACAAAAAGAAATAAAAGGCATCCAAATTGGAAAGGAAAAAGTAAAATAAGCCCTTTTCAGATAACATTATCTTATAGGTAGAAAACCCTAAAAATTCCACAAAAAATGTTAAAACTATTAAACAAATTCAGTAAACTTTCAGGATACAAAATCAACATTTGAAAAATACTTGTTTCTATACTCTAAAAATGAACACTCCAAAAAGAAAATTAAGAAAACAATCTCATTTACGATAGCATCAAAAAGAATAAAATACTTAGGAGTAAACTTAACCAAGGAGGCGCAAGACTTGTACATTAAAAACCACAAAGCGTTGCTGAAAGAAATTAAAGAAGACATCCTATATTCATGGATTGAAAGATTTAATATTGTTAAAATGTCAATACTACCAAAAGAGATCTACAGATTCAATGAAATTCCTATCAAACCCCAATGTCATTCTTTATAGAGATAGAAGTAAAATTCTGAAATTCATATAGAACTACAAAAGATCCCACATAGCCAAAAACAATCTTGATCAAGAAGAACAAAGCTGGAGGCCTCATATTTCCTGGTCTCAGAACATATTACAAAGCTACAATAATCAAAACAGTATGGCACCAAGACAGACACACAGATCAATAGGACAGACTAGATCACCCAGAAATAAACTCTTGCATATATCAACTGACCTTTAACAAGGATCAAAAAATACACAGTGAGGAAACAATAGCTTCTTGAGCAAATGGTGTTGAGAAAACTGGATATTCACATGCAAAAGAATGAAATTGGAGCCTTATCTTATTCTATACACAAAAATCAACACAAAATTGATTAAAGAGTTACACATAAAACCTGAAACCATAAAACTCCTAGAACAAAGCATAGGGGGAAATCTCCTTGATATTGGGCTTGGTAATGATTTTTTGGATTTGACTCCAAAAGCAAAGACAACAAAAGCAAAAATAAACAAGTGAGACTACATCAAACAAAAAAGCTTTTGTACAGCAAAGGAAATCAACAAAATGAAATGGCAAGCTACTGAATGGGAGAATATATTTGCATATCTGATAAGGGATTACTATCCAAAATATATAAAGAACTCATACAATTCTCTAGAAAAAAAACCAAACAATCCAATTAAAAAATGGACAGAGGATTTGAAGAGACATTTTTCCAAAGAAGACATACAGATGACCAACAGGAACATGAAAAGATGCCTGGCATCACTAATCATCAAGGAAATGCAAATCAAAACCACAATGAGCTATCACGTCACACCTGGTAGAATGGCCGTTGTCAAAAACAAAAACAAGAAAATAACAAATGTTGGTGAGGATGCAGAGAAATTGGAACTCTTGTTCAGTGTTGGTGGGCATATAAAATGGTGCAGTCCTTATGGAAAACAATATGAAAGTTCTTCAAAGCATTAAAAATGGAGCCAGCTCTGATGGCCTAATGGTTACAGTTTGGCACTGACTGCTTCAGCAGCCCTGGTTTTTTCCCGGTTGCAGAACCACACTACCCATCTGTCAGTCACCATGCTGTGGCTGTGGTGGCAGCTCACACAGAAGAACTAGAATGACTTACAACTGGGATATACAACAATGCACTGGGGCTTTGGGAAGAAAAAAAAATTAAAAATAGAACTACCTTATGATCCAGGATTCCTACTTCTGGGTATTCGTCCAAAAAAATTGAACTCAGGAAAAAACGTCCAAAAAATAGCAATCAGGAACTCAAGAGATATTGGCACTCCCGTGTTCATAATAATGTTATTCACAATAACCAAGATGGAAACAGCCTATATGTCCATCAATGACTGAATGGATAAAGAAAGTGTTGTATATATGTACCATGGAATATTATTTTGCTATAAAAAAATAGAAAATACTATCATATACTACAACATAGAGGAACCTTGAGAACATTATGATCAGTAAAATAAGCCAGTCACAGAGGGACAAATACTGCATGATTCCACTTATATGAGCTATCTGAAGTAGTCAAACTTATGGAAGCACGAAGTAGAATGGTGGTTGCCAGGGGCTGGGGGGAGGGACTAATGGGGAGTTGTTATTCAATAGGTATAAGGTTTCAGTCATGCACATGAAAAATTTCTAAAGGTCTTCTCTACAACATTGTGCTTATAGTTAACAAGACTATAATGTACACAAAAATTAAGTGGGTCGATCTCATGTTATGTGTTTTTCGCCATAATAAAAATACAGCTGGATTGTGAAAGGAAGAAAAAATATAAAGCATGGTAGGCAGAATTCTAAAAATACTCTCCTCAACCCCATCCATATCCTATGGCCTAGCCCCCAGAACCTATGACTATGCTGAGATATTACTCCCATGATAGTTATGTTATATGGAACAGCTGACCTTAAAACAGAGGGATTATCCAAGACCTCTGATCTAATCCCATGAGCCCTTAAGTACAGAATGCTTTCTCTGGCTGGGAACAAAAGAAGTTAGAGATTTAGCCCTTTCCATTTGTGTGGAAGGAAAATGACTAGAAAGTGAGCTACAAAAAAGTTATGAATGCTACTTGTGGATACAAGACACTATGAGAAATTGACTTTCTTTCCCCGAAAGTGCAGAGGTAGGGAGAATTTGTGGAGGAAGGCTAAAAGAGAGATAAGAAGATGAGAAAGATGAGAAATGGCTGCATTTTTTTCCTAGCATGCCTAGTTTTTGCCTAGTACGGCCTTGATGATTAAATGTTACCAAAAAATTACATGTTGAATGACCATTTGCCATGCATCTGTTCTAATAAAATAAAATCAAATTTAAAAAAGTCCTGTCTCTTAAAGCAATTATATTGATGTTAATTAAACACTGTTAATTCACCTATATTTTGAAGTACATGAAAATTTTAGATACCATTTCATATGGAGACATATTAAAATTTCCAAGCTGCTGAAATCATGTCAATTTTAAATGCCAAAATATACATTATTAATAGGATTTAGGCAGACTACCTTATGAGTTTCCAAACTTGGAATAAACTGTCTGAAATCTAATTCTATATAAAGTTAAATTGAATAATAAATCAAACTCTGTATAATTTCAAATTCCAATTGATGAGAATAAAGTATAATATCAATTTTGGAACCACTCTTAAATGAATACTTTCTCTTTAAATATAGAAATAAATTTAAAACATTTAAATTGAATTCCAAATCATAACTATTTTTGAAAAGTTCTTTTCAATTTTACTAATGTATGTTCTCCCACCTCCAGATTGTATTTTATTAAAATAATTAAATGGAATCTTTGACTTTGGGGAAAAAATGACAGGTTCAATGGATAAAAATGAAAATTTGAGCAGTAGGCCCGTAAGCATGTGACCTATGCATTTGCACAATGCCCCCTCTGTCTGTACCTTCTGCTCAGTTTTGATGGGAACCTAAAACTGCTCTAACAAATAAAGTCTATTAAAAAAATCAAATTTTGTACTCTTACAGAACTTCTATTTTACAAAAAAATAAAGATTTTAGCTGAGAGTTTTTAATATGCTGTATTATCAAAGCATACTGCCAATTTTCCCATTGTACATCTTGAAAAACTTCACATACTTTTTCCTTTGATAATATGTACATTTTTATAGAGTACAATATGTAGAAGTACATTATTGCAATTTTTGAAAATACTATTTCTAGTGTCTTCTAAAAAAAGGAATAATGTATTAAAAGACTAAAAATATAGCTTACTTTATAAGGTAAAACACCAAACATACATGATCAACAACAAAAATATTATAATAAGAATTAATTTATCCTGAAAACAGGCTTCTGACAGTTCAATACCCCACATATGCTCAGAAACACAACTGGTGAGCGCACAAAATACAGTCATTCATTCATCAAAATTTATTGAAAACTTACAGTATGTCAGATACTGTGTTAGGTGCTAGAAAATCAATGGTGTACCCAATAGGCCAAGTCTCTTCTTAAGAAGTAAATACATTCCTGGGCTTCCAGACAAAAAGAGAAGTACAGTACAGTAAGAAACATGGTATGACGAGGAGAGAAGTGTGTACTGTGGTAAGGTACCAGATTTGGAGGTTAAAGGTAGGTTGCTTTGAGGAAAAGATAAACTGACACCATGATATGAGTGAGAATTAGAGGTGTCACGAGCAAAGGGGTGAAGGAAATATATTTAAGTAAGGGAGAACAGCTTGTATTTAGTACATAATTACAGAAAGAAAGAGAGAAGGGAGGAATGGAAGGACAGAGGAAGGAAAGAAGAGAGAAAAAGTGGAAATTACTGTAGGACTGTCTATGCACCAAGAGAGATCTGAGCTGGTGATGTTGATAGGGCAGGCCCATAAGCATGTGACCTATGCATTTGCACAATGCCCCCTCTTCAGAAGGGCCCTGTATAAACTTAATGCCTTGCTGTTGTTATTTTGAAATGCTTAATAATTTGATCTTAAGTTTTGTGAGTGAAGTCTGCTGGGACAATGAGCATGCATGTGAGCAGAAGAGATATGTGCAATATGCATGTTTACTGTAGCTTGTCTCCTGCCCCCATTCTCATGTAGCATTTGTGATGCCCCATGAATACACAATTCCAGCTGACCAATAATACGTGGGAGTTCAGCAAGACTCAAGCTGGTACAAGGTAAGCCTGTTGCATCTCCCAATGAATAAGCAGAAATGCTGACAGCGCTGAGAAGACATGCTTTCTGTTTGAACCAGAATCAGGAGAAGACAATGACATTCTAAGAAAACAATAACCAAGATCCTGTCATATCCTTTCTTTCTGATATTACTGCCCTATATTAGCAAATCACTTATGCTGAAAATGATGACATAGTATGAAAGGAAAAGTTGGTGAAACTATAATCCCTTCTCCCTTTGGTCCTTTGTTATTCACCAAAGCCAAAGGTAGAGAGTGTTGGTAAAATGTGTGTATATCAAGAAATGAAATAAAAACTACTAAGTTAGCTTTGTGCAATATTTATATTTTGGTATAAAAAAATGCATATACATGTGCAAGCTACGAAACATAAATTGTGTAATGTTGGTGATTCTGTAAATGCACTAAATGCTTTTGTATCAGCATTTAAAATTGACATTGCACAATATAAAGATGAATGACTCCATAAAATTGTGAACTACTTCAATAGATTGAGAAAAGATGAATACGCATTCCAGCTAGAGGAAAGGAATAATTATGCATCTAGAATATGGCAAATACCTTGAATACTATTTGAAAAATATGTCTAAAAAAAGTGTTTGTCCAAGTAGAGAATTGACTCTTAAAATTGATATTTAAAGTGTATGGTAATAAGAAAGATTTATTTTTTTTAAATAACAGAAGAATTTGAAAAAAAGACAAGATAACTTTTCCTCCATCCCATCTTACTTTTATTCCATTCAGAGGAACAAAAACAAAACAAAAGAACTTTATCGTTCCCTAATAATGTGCTAAAGTTGTCTTTCAATGGGATGCGTAATTGCTTTTAAATTCTATCATCTCTTAATTTTTTCCTATCAAATACCATAAGGAAAAAGTCAAATAAGGGTCAAAATATGTGAGAAACATTGAGAAGACACCAAATAAATGAGATTTGAAAGAATTACAACTTAATATACTTTCATTTTTTGTGAAATGGAGAAATATACACCTTTCATCTCACCCACTTTTTATCATTAATGAGGGGCATCAAATGAATTCCTGAAAGTCCACCAATCTCCATATTGATGACTAAAAGAGTCCTAGATGTTGATGTGTGTCATTCCAAGCTAATTTACAAATCCTATTTGGTAAACTGGAAATGCAGAGGAATCATGTAGATAAATAGCAACAATAGCACAGGAAAACAGAGCATATTTGAGAGATGATGATCATAGCCACCTGAACACACAAAATATGTATATACAATAGGGATAGAGGTTTTATAACTATTATTTGGTTAAAGCCAAGCTCTAATATATATGTAAATACTATTACTATAGCCAGACCAAGACTAAGACCTCGTTCTTCATTTCAAACTTCTTATGTGTGTCGCCGATACTTGCACAGCAATTTTTGGTTTCTTTGTGTTGTTTCACAAGAATAGAGTACACACATTGAAGCTGAATTTTAACACTAAAACAGAACTACCTATCAGGGAAAAATTGTGAAGATAAGTCTGTCTCTGAAACTCTCCTCATAATACAACTTAGATTCAAACCTGCTTTTGAATATGGGTCTGATGTTAGTCATTTTAGCATAAATTTAAAGTCACTTTTGTACCTCCTAGGACTGTTCTCCCTGTTTCTAATTATGTGATGAGAAGTTTTGTCTTCTTTTAAATGAAGTATAGTCAAATTGCTCAATACAACCATTTGTAGCAGGAGGAAGAAAAAGCAGATTTTTGAAAAAAAAAAAAAAGTATAGACCTGTGACTGGTGCCATTAAAATCACACATAGCTTTATTTCTCTGTCTGGGTTTAAGGTCAACGCTGCTTGTCTAATTTTATTGCCTAAGTCATATTTATTTCCACTCAATAATACGCTCAGTTCCAAATGACTTGGAGAACTACAAAATCTGAAATTAACATGCTTTAATCACTTGAGTAAGATATAAAGCCCATGAAAGCAATTTATAGCTATTACTACTATAATAGTTTTTCACAAGATCTACCTCCACTTTAACAAATCATGATTTCATAAATTAAAAAATAGGTAGGTGAACTCCAACCTTCACATACTTAGTAATCCATTAAATTATTTTTATATTTCACATTTCACCTCCCTTTCAAACATTATAAATAATTATTCAAGATATTAAGCACAAAGTGTGCCTGCCTCTAGAAAATGCCCTACAATAATGCATTATTTAAACATATCATCAGAATAATGGTGACTGATGAATGATTTATTAGCATGTCAATGGACAACCAGAGTAGTGGTGGTCAGTTATAAACTTAATAAATTGGATTGCTTCAAAATGAAATGGTTAACAAATTCAAGAAAATGGATGATGAGATTGAGCGTTTTACTAAAGAACTAGAATTAATTTTGAAAAACAGAATCTAATTGAAATTCTATAAAGTGAAAATACAATACTTAATTTAAGAACTCAATGTATGTGTTTATCAGCTGACTGGAGATTGCTGAAAAAAAGTTTTAGTGAACAGAAAAATAATGCCACAGGATATATCGAGGCTCCAGCATGAGAAAAAATATAGACAAAAACAAAGTAAAACAAAAGAACATAAGTAATATATATATGTCATATATATGTCACTTTGACACTGAAAATTATATATATGTAGCCTTTACAGATAATATTATGTCACTTTATATATAAAATTATATATGTGGGCCAGCCCCGTGGCTCAGCGGTTAAGTGCGCGTGCTCCGCTGCTGGTGGCCTGGGTTCGGATCCCGAGTGCACACGGATGCACCGCTTCTCCGGCCATGCTGAGGCCGCGTCCCACATACAGCAACTAGAAGGATGTGCAGCTATGACATACAACAATCTACTGGGGCTTTGGGGGGAAAAATAAATAAATAAATAAAATCTTTAAAAAAAAAAATTATATATGTATTTTTATGAAATTGGAGTTGCACAAGGAGAAAGGAGAGAGAATTGGAGAGAGCCATATTCAAAAAGGAAGAGGATAAGATTTTCTTGAAGTTGATGAAAGACATCAAGTATGATAAACCCTAAGTAGGATAAGTTCTAAAAAATCGCGAGGCACATCACAGAAAAATTACTGAAAACCATAGACAAGGAAAATCTTAATGCAACTATAGGGGGAATAAAAAGACATTATCTTCAATTGTGCAACAATAAGGATGACATCTGACTTTTCAAATGAAATGGACAAAATCAATGAATCACAACAACAAAAATCAAGTATATAATAACCAACGTTTGTTTATAGAAAGACTAATATATTGACCCCCAATTAAGACTAATTAAGAATAAAGAAGCTTCCTGATATTAAGAATGATAAAGCCATGATACTATGGATTTTAAGGATATTTTAATTAAACTTATCCTTATTGACTTAAAATGAAATGGAAAATCTTAATAGTCTTATATTTAATTTAAAAAATTGAATCTATAAGTAAAAATCTTTCCACAAAGAAATCTTTAGATCAACTGTCCTTAACTGGTAAATCTTTTCAAGCATTTAAGCAAGAAATAGTACCAATCTTATACATATTTCTGAGAGAATGAAAAAGAGGAAATAGTTTCCACCTCAGTCTATGACATAAAGTAAAATCATGCTATCAAAAGCTTACAAGGACACTAAAGAAAAAAATATATATAAGAAATCTCACTCAACATAGATGGAAAGTGTGCAAGAAAAGTTAGCAAATAAAAAAACATAATACAGCAATACATATATAACAACAAATTTAGACAACCCAAGAATATGACTGATTTAACATTTAAAAATTTACGAATGTAATTTTCCAAATTCTTGAAAAAAGGAAAAAAAATTATATAATTCAATGAACGAAGACTAAGCAAAGGGGCCAGCCCAGTGCGTAGTGGTTTAGTTTGCGCACTCCACTTTGGCGGCCCAGGGTTCGTGGGTTCGGGTCATGGGTGCGGACCTACACACCATTCGTCAAGCCATGCCGTGGCGGCGTCCCACATACAAAATAGAGGAAGATTAGCACAGATTGTATCTCAGGACCAGTCTTCCTCGCCAAAAAAAAAAAAAAAAGACTGAGCAATTTTATATAATTTAACACTTATTTATGAAAAAACTCACTTAGCAAATCAGAGAAGAAGAAATATTACTTAAGCTGAAACAGTTATGCAATTCCAACAACCAGATCTTGCAGCAAACAACACACTTATTAGTGTAAGAGCAAAAGCTTTCCTTAGAAAATTGGAATAAGGCAAATTTTGTATCACTACTTTTAGTTATATTTTATTGGAGTTTGTAACAAAGTAATACAAAACATACAAAAATCATATAGAGAAAATAAAACTGAAAAAATTGTGGAAGAATCTACAGAAATTTTATTAAAATTGAATTAGGAAGATTGCTAGATTTAAGAGTCAGAATATAAAAAAAAATGTTGTTGTTGGGCCGGCCCCGTGGCTTAGCGGTTAAGTGCGTGTGCTCTGCTGCTGGCGGCCCGGGTTCGGATTCCGGACGCGCACTGACACACCACTTCTCCGGCCACGCTGAGGCCGCGTCCCACATACAGCAACTAGAAGAATGTGCAGCTATGACATACAACTATCTACTTGGGCTTTGGGGGGAAAAAATAAATAAATAAAATCTTTAAAAAAAAATGTTGTATACTGGCAACAAATAATGAGAATATGAAATCATAAACGTGATACCATTTCAATAGCATCCAAACTCATGACATAGCGGTGAATAAATATAATGAAAGAAGTGAAATTCCTCAACACTAAGATATAAAAGGAAACGAATAGAGACCAGAAATAAGCCTGCACAAACGTTGACACTTAATTTATAACAAAAGTGGTACTGCAATGCAAGGGGGAAATGACGAGCTTCCTAATAAATAATGTTGGGTCAATTAGATTTCAATATGGAAAAAAAAAGATTCTGACCCATATCTCACAGCATACACAAAAATTAATTAAACAATTCAATGATAGGTATAAATATGAAAGATCAGACAATCAAGTTTATTGAAGATAATAAAGAATAATGTATTCATGAGCTTGAGAAGGGCAAATAATTTTTTAAACAGAGTCTCAAGAAGCACTAATCATAAATGATTAATAAATATAGAAGAAATGAGGGAAATAGGAAATCTCCTTAGAAGACCACAACAATAATTTTTGCAGGCAAGATTCATTAACAGATGCTAAAATGATGAGTGAAAGCAAATCATGTTTGCATTGTCTTAAAGTATCTCCTCCAAAATAGTTATTAAATATAAATGGAAAAATAGTAATTATAATGTGAAGAGAGCCAGTAGAAACCATCTAAACAGATTTTGACACTTGAATATTACTGGTAAATTACTTTGTATAATGCCCCTCAATTTGGGTTTGCCTGATGTTTTCTCATAATGAAATTGTGTTACACATTTTTTTAAGAGTAGCACACAAGGATGTCTCCTATTCAGTGAGTCATATTAGCGGGTACCTGAGGTTAATATGTTTTATTACTGATGTTAATCTGTATCAGTTTTTTTTTGGTTTCAGGGGTTTCTGCTGGCTGTCTTCACTGTAAAGTTCTTTCAAAATAAAATGTTTTAAAAAATGGTAATTTGGACTTCATTAAAATGAAGATAACATTGAAAGAAGGAAAGGGCATACAGATTCAGAGAAGATATGAACAATATGTGTATCTGACAAGAGGTCCATAGGCATATTATATTACAAACTCCAACAATTCAATAAAAAAATAAAAAGACCATCCAATAGAAAAATATGCAAAAGACTAGTTACTGGACACAAACACAGGTTCTTTTACATGCTATGCAAGAGCGGCCAAAATAAAAACTGGAACACCAGGCTTATGGTAAAGAAAGAGGTTTATTTGAGGTGATGTAAGCCCTCAAATTCGTCTCCTTGAAAGATGGGAGGCAACGGTTTTTAAAGGTTGTGAGGAATGCGGCTGCTTGTAGGAAGGGGGAGGCTGTGGCCTTGCTGGTTGGCGCCTTTCCACCAGCCTGCCTGCATTTGGCCTTGTGAGGCTGCTTGCAGAGAGGGGGATGGTGAGATAAGGGAATCCACAGGTGGGTGTCCCTGTTTGTCTGCCTTCATGATGGATAGTGGATTCTGGTGCCAGGAAGCCAAGGAGAAGAGTTCTGGGAAGCTTCAGCTCCTTGATATTCTCTGGTTATCAGTTTCCCTGTAGTAAACTTCAAGAAGCCATAATTAGCCAAAACTTTAGTGTGAGCCCAGCATGAGGCCACCTGGGCTTTTAACAATTTGTAACTTCTGTTTGCCTTGGGAAGCTCAGGGATACAAAGGTTAAAGAAATGGATATTTACATATGAATATAACTAGAGAAGCAGGGAATGGGGACAGGTGCTTTTGGTTTTAACCCCATATATGCTGGGTTTCATGTAGGGGAACAGATGTCAGAACCAGCATCAACTTGAACAGTCATTTCACAAACAGAATACACAAATGGCCAATCTACATATTAAAAATTGCTCAGCAACATTGATTCACAAGGAAATTTAAATTAAAACCACCATGATATAGCACTATACACCCAATGATTTAAATTAAAAAAAAAAAACGACAATATCAAGTACTGGTGTGGAAATGAAGCAAATGAAATATGCACTGTTGGTGGCAATATAAATTGGTTTAACCGCTTGGCAAAATCCTTTGGCAATTTCTATTAAAGCCTGGTATGCTCTGGCCTTATGGCCAAGCAATTCTATTTCTAAACAGCCAAAATATACGTTAATAATAAAATGGAAAAATACGTTATATACATATGTGTTGGTTTGCAAACTTGGAAGTTCTCTGGTCGAAATTCGAAAATGGTGCCTGTACACAGAGCGCAAGGAAAGACCGAAGGAAGAGGCAGAGCACTCCAGATTGGAAAGTGGCAGCTTTAATAAGCAAGGGAACTTACATACGAGGCTTGTTTTGGGCGGCCGCATGTCGAATAGATCTCCTCATCTGCCAGCAAGAATCTTAAAAGTTTATGTAGAGGCTTTAACTGGATTCAGTCCCTTATTCAGTCCAGATGATCTCAACACCTTACTCTCTCAAGGATATGTCCTTGAAATAGCTTCTAGTGTTGGAAAGGTAGGGAACCATACATTCTAAGGACTGGGGAAGGGATGAGGAGCCTCCCATTACCTGGATCCAGCTTGTGGGTCAACTGGGGGTCAGGTCCTCTCAGTGACCTCCTCCAATGGTATGTGTCTTTGTTGTTGTATATGGAACACTTGTGGGGGAACAGAGAGAATCCCCCTCTGCCCTTTCCCTTAAGGTTCTTATGGCTGGCCAAATAATTAACAAGACACATTAGCAGGAGAAAATAATACCAAGTTTAATAACATATATACATGGGAGAAAGCAGGGACACTGCGTTTCTCAGCACAATAGCAGAAATTCTCATCTTAAATACCACATTCAGCTAAAGACAAAGGAGGATGTTGGGGGTGGGGGGAGTCAGTTATAGGAGATTACCACTAAAGCACAGTAAACAAGAGTAAGGTTATTATGCAGATTTAAAGCCTCACTTTCCACATTGATAAGTTTCTAGAAATGAGGTCATCCCCCCTCTTCCCAATACAGAGAGGGAGATACCTTTACAAATGGAGATTTCCCTTATAAATGTAAACGTTTGTATGGCAACTCCTCACAGGGCCATCCAGAGAATGTGGCCAGAGAGACAGAACTTCCAATAAGATGGGCTTGTTGGTGCCTTTTCTATTGTAACATCTATTTTATATTATATTACAGCCATCAGATAGAAGATCTGTTCCAGGAAGGAGTTACTATGTCAAATTCTTTAGGCAGTTAGTGGGGGAGGTCAAATGTCCACCAGAGAAAACAATCAAGGTAAAGAGAGATATTTCAGGGTAGCCAAATCTTGATCTCCCACACACTACACAAGCCACAAGAACAAAATTATTGTGATAGGCAACAATACGGTTGAATCTCGTAAACATAATATTGAACCAAAGGATGTAGACAAAGTAATTCCATTTATATAAGTACAAAAATAGGCAAAATTATTCTATGGTGGCAGAAATATGAATAGTGGTTACTTTCAGCAAAGAAGCCTGTAGTAACAAGGGGAGGAGGCATAATGCTTTTTTGTGTTATTGGTAGCATTCTATTTCTTCATCTGGATGGTGGTGACATTGGTGTGTACAATTTGTGAAAATTTAAAAACCCTTATATGAAGGATATTCACAGAAATTTTATGAAAGTTTTAAATATCATAAATGCCCAACACGGATTTTTATGTGATTTTTGCAAACCTTTATTTTGTGATCACTAAAAATCATATTTACAAAAAAATATACATATTAAATATAAACATTTAACCATTAAGGAGATGATCATCATGCATAATCCAATTATATACTTCAAATGGGGAAAAATGACGGAAAAGACATATATCAAACGCAAATGTATTCTTGACAGCTAATCTGTATTACTTCCAAATTAGTGGAATATTTTAATGGAGAATGAACCAATTGAGCTTAATTAAATTCCTTATTTGACCAGCTAAACTGAATATGCTGTGGAAGTTAAATAAAAATGAAAGTTTTTATTTACTGTGTGTTTCTAAACTGGTTCATAGCACAGAGTGGTTTTTTGTTGTTGTTTGTTTTGTTCTGGGTTTTTTTGTGTGTTTTAGTAAGTGTCGGGGGAAGAGGGAGAATCTCCCTCTGCCGTTTTCCTTAAGGTTCTTATGGCTGGCCAAATAATTAACAAGACAGGTTAGCAGGAGAAAATAATACCAAGTTTAATAACATGTATACATGGGAGAAACTCAGAAATGAGCAACTCATCCCTCTGTCTAAGCTGCTTGCTTAAGTATTGCAGCTAAAGGCGAGGAGCGTTTCGGGGGTGGGTAGTGGCCTGGGACTTCAGAGGACAGGAGGACAATTCTTTTCGGGGTCATCTATAGATAATGTGGTCAGGGAGAGACAAAGTATTTGATAAAAGGGGCTTGGTGCCCCTCCCATTGTAACATCTATTTTACATTATTTTTATAGCCATCATGATAGAAGATCTGTTCCAGGAAGGAGCCACCATGTCAAATTCTTTAGGCAGTTAGTGGGGGAGGTCAAATGTCCTTCAGAGAAAACAATCAAGGTAAAGAGATATATTTCAGGGTGGCCAAATCTTGATCTCCCACATAAGACTCGAATATATTCATTTTTCTTTTATTGGCCTGCTTTCCTAAGGAAAGGAAATGAGGCTCTGCTTTCTAAGGATTTCAGTGCTCTGCTTCATTGATTTGAAGTCTTCAGGATTTTTATTCCTATATTTATTAAGTCACGTTTTTGTTTGTCCACTGTGAATTTATTAGGAACTGCTCTATGGTTGGGTTTACATAATATAATAAGGTGTCTATTTTCCAGAAAGTGAATCAGACAGTTGGTGACTGGTGATGGTGCTCAGGGCAAGCTGCCCCAGGAAGCACCACTCTGGTATGCGGATTATTTCGAGCTGAAGACAATAAGGATATTTGACCTCCCCCACTAACTGCCTAGAGAATCTGGCATGGTGGCTCATTCCTGGAACAGATCTTCTATCATGATGGCTATAAAGATAATGTAAAATAGATGTTGCAATGGGAGGGGCACCAAGCCCCTTTTATCAAAAAACTCTATCTCTCCCTGACCAAATTATCAATAGATGACCCTGAAAAGAATTGTCCTTCTGCCCTCTGAAGTCCCAGGCCACTACCCACCCCCAACACGTTCCTTCACCTTTAGCTGCAATACTTAAGAAAGCAGCTTAGACAGAGGGATGAGTTGCTCATTTCTGAGCTTCTCCCATGTACACATGTTATTAAACTTGGTATTATTTTCTCCTGCTAACCTGTCTTGTTGATTGTTTGGCCAGCCAGAAGAACCTTAAGGGAAAGGGCAGAGGGAGATTCTCCCTCTTCCCCGGACACTGGTAATTGCCTTCCCTGGGTGAATCCTCACACCTATCGAATTAAACAAAATTCAAGAGTTGATTAGGCATGTCTACCAAACATTTAAATGATTACACTTACATAGTTTTGTCATTGATAGCTTTAATGGCCGTTTACTCAAAACTATGGTCAACGTTACATTTTTGTTTATTTTCTAATTTCAAATCAAATCAATTTTGTTTCTGTAGGGTACAAACTGTAGTTACTTTATTTTTAGAATATTTGATTTATTTGTCCACAGAGATATCTCTAATTATAGATGTTTTTTTATGTTCATCCAGACATTCTAATTCTAACCAAAGTCTTTGGGTGCCTTTTCCTACTATTGTGGTTATTAAGTTATTGTTGAATTCTGTAATTTGCTGACATGTATTATAAAAGTGTTCTCCTAATAGAACAATCCTGATCCACTGCCTGAATAAGAATCATCCTTAGCTCACATGAAGGAATTTGTTTTTTCTTCACTGGTACTTCCTGTCTAAGAAAAATATGCAAATATCAAGACGACAAACTTTTTGTTTTTTTGGTGAGGAAGATTGGCCCTGAGCTAATATCTGTTGCCAATCCACCTCTTTTTGCTGAGGAAGATTGGCCTGGGGCTAACATCCATGCCCATCTTCCTCTACTTTATATGTGGGACGCCTGCCATAGCGTAGGTCAGTGCCCAGGTTCCTAACCTGCAAACCCCAGGCCACCAAAGTGGAGCACAGGAACTTAACCACTACACCACTGGGCTGGCACCAAGAAAGCAAACTTTTAAGGGAAGATGCACATACATATTAGTTGCCAACACTTTTTTTTTACTTCTAATTATAAAAAGTAAGAAGTTAGAATATATTTTTCAATTTAAACCTCTAAAGTAGTGATTCTGAATTAATTTTAGGATTGAATTTAATCCATTATACAATTACTATAGAAGAAAGATGACTTCTAATTTAAAGAGTTTTAGAAAAAAATATTGAAATTTAAAACATAAATTTATCCTTAAATATTATCAAAATAATTCATTCTTTCAGATTTCTAGATCACCAAAATAATGTGTTTGTTTACTTTTCTATAGAAATAGTACACATATAAAGAAAAGAGAAGTAGTGCTCAGGTTAACGGTGGCTTTAAAGAAATCCTCCCATAAAAATAAACTTTAGAATCAATTAAAGACAATTAAGAAATAATGACCAGTATGGAGTTAAAGAAACTGTGATTTAAAAAAAAATAAACAAAACAAAGCCTATAGGAAACAAAGATGATGGCCACAAACTGAAAGAACCTAGTAGTTTAAATATTTTCCACTTTAAGTGGAATGAAGCTATCTAACATTTAGGTCACTTAACTACCTCCCTTTACTATAGTTGTTTTAAAATATAGTTGTCTACCTACATTGAGAACGACATCGACATCAATTTTACGATTCTTGTTCTTAACTATCAAGCATAATTTTAAAAACTCTGGAAGGGAAGAAAAGTCTTACATTTACCCATATATTTACCCTTTCTATTGTTCATTCTTCACTCTTCATGTTCCAAGTTCCGTTCTGTGATCATATCCTTTCTATCTGAAGAACTTAGTTTAGCTAGTCCTATAGAGCAGTTCTGCTGATAAATTCTTTTTGCTTTCCTATATGTAAGCATGTCTTCATTTTCATCTTCATTTTTGAAGAAGACTTTGCTAAATATGTGTTTTGGGTTAACAATTCTTTTCCTTCAGTGCTTAAAAAACGTTGTCACTTCATTTTGGACCCCATCGTGTCTGATGAGAATCCAGTTGTCATTTGAATTGTTGTTCAAATTTACTGATAGGTAATGAAGCATCTCCTCTGGTTTCTTTCAAGATTTTTTTCTTTGCCTTTAGTTTTCAGCCATTTGATTATGTTGTGTCTGGACATGTTTTGTCTGGAAATTGTTCGAGTTTATCTGCTTGGTTTTGCTCAGCTTTTTAAATCTGTGTGTTTATGATTTTTTGCTACATTTGAGAAGTTTTCAGCCATTATTTCTTCAAATATATTTTCAGCTCCATTTTTTTTTCTTTTACTTCTGGAATTCTCATGACACTAATGTTAGGTCTTTTGTTACTGTTCCTAGTCCCTATGGTCTGTTCACTTCTTCAATCTATTTTCTCTCTGTTGTTTAAATAAGACAACTTTTAGTGATCTATCTTCAAGTTCACTGAGTCTTTGCCCTGTCATATCCATTCTGCTAGAGAATCCATTCTGGGAGATTTTTATTTTGTTATTGTATTTTTTCAGTTTTAAAATTTGGTTTGGTACTTCTTTATATTGTCTCTTTCTTTCCCAAGATTTTCTATTTTTAATTTGTTTTCAAAGAGTTTATAATTGCTTGTTAGATCATTTTTGTTATAGATGCTTTAAAATCTTTATCTGCTTGTTTCAACGTGTTATCTTGATGTTGGTGTCTGCTAATTATCTTTTCTCATTCAACTTGAGAGTTTCCTGGTTTTTGGTTTGACAAATAATGTGGACCTCTATCTTAGATGCTTTGAAAATTATATTTTGAAACTTCAATTCTTATTTAAAACTTCTACTCTAGGAGGTAGTCAACCTATTTAGGATCAAACTGCATTTCCTGGCCAATTTTTGTAGGCTATGGTTCAATTGTCAATTTAGTTGTACAAAATTTTGTAGTGTTAATCTAGTCCATCCTGCTTGTATGATCTCCAGAGGACAGAATTCCCTCACACACAGCTTCTGAAGCAGTGAGTGGGTGGCAAGGGAGGGGACCACGGCTCTTGTTTATGCAGGCTGGAGATGGTCGCTAGAGATTCACCGTGCAGTCTTCATGGCCACTGTGAGATGAGGAGTGGGAGGGACACCACCTTATCATCACACAGCAGAGACGGAAGACAGGGCTCCACTCACAGACTCTGCCAAGAAGGGATGCTGTCTCCTTATTGCAAGGAGAAGATGAAAGACAGGATTATGTTCACAGTCTTTGTAGCCAAAGTGTTTGGTTGGAGGGGGAGGGATGAGGTCAATCCTCTGAAGTATTCACAGTGGTCATTGTGACCCAATCACTGAAGAGTAAGTAGTATGAGTCCTTCAGTGACTGTGTATGTTTGAGAGCTTGGCATTGGGTTGGGAGGAATTCAACATGTACCAAATCTGAGCTGAGGAGATCAGAAGACCGCACAAGATACATGTTATGATAGCTAGAGCTTTATGAGTTAAGATCCAAAGAGATCCCAAGACTAAAATATAGATTATTTTCTTTTAAAAAAACTGACACTAAGCAGTGAGTGACACAGCTTTTTTTAAATTTTAACATGTTTTATTTCCCAAAAAGTGATGATCGATAATTGTTTTTCCACTGTCAATCTTGTCCCCTTGCTTACTCCAGACACCTAAGTGGATGTCTATCCTAATAGACACACATTTATTCATCATACATGGACTGTTTTAAAGAACATAGACCCCACATCAATATCACCCTCCTCCATATTACAGGCAGCTCTGTAGGCAATGGGCCATCAGTAGTGGGGGAAAGAGACTTTGGACTGATATCTTTGTGATAAATCCTAAGTGTAAAAAAATCATATTTGTTAGTTACTTGCATAAATACTTTAGTCTATGCTTATAAAATAGTGAGTTTAATATTTTGAATTACTCCCTCAATCAAAGAGAAATGATATTAAAATAATGTGTCTTTGATTTGCTTTTTATTTGGGTCAGAGGAAAACGATAATCTCTGTGAAAGCCGTGAAAAGAAAAAGGATTTCTTTTTAAGAAATTAAGATATTAAGATATTAAGATTTAAGATATTAAGATATTTAAGATATTAATTTAATTTAAGATCTTAATTTAAGATATTAAGAAATATCTTAATATTTTAGAATATCTATTTAAGATAAAAACACCAGGAATAAACAGAGGGAAATGATATAATCACTACTCAGATGATATTTCAAAAATTTCAAACCATATATGCAACGATCCAGAATTTGCAAATCTTAATACCACCTATTTTTCCTTCATGTCGTTTAAATTGGATCACACTGTCTTCATAATGTTTAAGGAAACAAAATTAATGCAGTTGCAATAATCTGCATGTTTTCTTCTTAAAAGGTATATTGCCCATCCTTTATGCAAAGGAAACCAATAATGAAAAATTCTAAAAAATAGATCATTAGAATCATAGAAAAGAAATTTTCTGTCATACTTCCTGCTGGTATCAAGGTATTTTAATTATGTTGGGCTCATTTTAAGCATTTTCAGACAAAAATTTCATTCAGGGTCGCTGAAGTATGTTTCTAGGGAAAAATAAAACAAAACAGATTTCCTATACTTGCATAATAGTATTTAATACATCAAAATGACATTTGAAAATGTCAAGAGGATGCCAGTTTGAGTGTGTGTATGTCTATACATATATACAGCTATCAAAACCTTGAATCTTTGAACTCCTCAAAAGTTAATCTTTTTAAAAATTATTATTAGCAAGCTTCAATAACTTGAAAGAAGATGAAATAAATAGCACACAAGATTCACTAAAAATTTAAAAGCATGGCTCATTCAGTGATGGTAAATGTGCCTTTTATTTTTAAACCAGTGCTATATTTCGTCTTTTGTTTCAGGAAACTTTTAAAAGAGACAGAAATCAAAATAGAAACCAGAAAGTCTGGTTTCTAGTCTCTACTCATTTTAATTTAAATAATTCACATTTTTTTTAACAGTTACTATATTCCCAGCACTGTGTAGGACACAAAGGTGGTGCAATGGAATCCAACATAATTTACCTAAGAAACAAAAACATTGTGATTATTCACTAAAAGTGTCCATAGAATAATTAATCCTTTGAGACCTGTATTCAGTCTTCTCATCAACTACTCTGGATATAGTAATTATGGGCCCTTTTTTAAATAGCCTCCACTAAATGTTTTCATATCTGTAACATTATAAATAACACTGCAACATTAGTTATTATAATTAAATCCTAGGTTATATTGATATTTACTATAATAAAAACTATAAATTTACCATAAAATATTTACAAACGTATTTTGTTATTATTTTAATTTTGTGCACTTAACACCAAGGGATACAGGTTAAAATACTCGACCCTCTTCCTAATCTGAACAAAAAAATCAATACTTCTCTTCCAGAGTTCTGTCTTATTAACTAGCATGAGCACCTACTCAAATGTGAAAGCAGCAGCCTGGGAAAAATTCCTGCTCTTTGTATTTGTTGATTTTGAAATATGTGCTTCTCTGGGGAGGATAATTGGTTGGATTTCTGCTCATATTTTACGTGAGAAGCAAGTAAAATGCAATGGTTACGAGCACAGGCTGTGAGTCAAACCACCCAGTGTCATAGCCCATCTTCTCCACTTTTAGCTGTGTGACCTTAGACAAGTTACGTCATCTCTCCGGGATTCAGTTTCATCGTTTATAAGACTGAGATGAAAATAAGTGTATCTACCTCACTGAGGATAAACGACTTAATATATCTAAATTGCCTTGTACATCATACCCAACAGCTATTACTATCTGCTCTCTTGGGCTTCTGTTTTTTTTTACTTGGATACTTCTACTAATTTCTTCTCATCTATTTTCTATTGTTCATTAATTACTCAATTCTTAACCTTCTATGTAAGATAATGCCATGCTATTTTCCAGCTAAAATATGGTTTCTTCCATCATACTTAGACATATATTCTCAATTTGCCATTTTGAACTGGATGTCTCTTCTACAGAGTCTTATAATTTCTTGAATCTCCCCTTTTATATGCTCATATCACTTTGTGTATCACTTTTTTCCATAAATTTGTCATTGTAAGATGGCAGGAACCATGCCTGTTCCATTCTCTAGCCCCAGTGTCTAAGAAAGAATTTGGTATATAACAGGCACTAAATACAAAAATGAGTTAAATGAATAAATTAATTAATACATTGAAAAATAAAGGGGTGCAATGATAAATATACATACTTCATCCTCTACCAGCAAAAAAGGCTCTGAGAGAATGACAGTGCCCGACAATCTTTCTGTGATGGTGGGTATTACACACTTTTAAGTGGGGAAAAGAAAGGAACAAACATTTAGGAACACCATCACAGTTAATTTATATTCATCACTTCATTTATTTCAATGCACTGACTTATAAGGTGGCTTTCTTTATGTTCCTTTTTTCAGATGAGGCATTTAAGGCTTAAAGAAACTGTGATGCGTAGGTGATTGTGATGCATAGATGATGGGTGATGAGGCCTATATGCCAATCAGTCCTTCCATAACCAACTCATGCCTGAGGCATGATGATCCCAGCCAAGGTCTCTTTCTGGGTTTTCAAGGCTCTCCAAACAGCCTCATCTCTGCCCTGTCAGAGAAAGACTATCTTCAATCTTTTTCTTATCTCTGAATATGTCGCAATATGGTTTTAACTGTGGAAATAAATGAAGACCACCCAAATAAGAACAATCAAAGGCTGTTTATTCAAAGCTTGCCTCCACCACTTGGATTTGACTGACTCAAAGGCACTCAGAAGGGTGTGAAAGGTTTATAGTGGAAAAAGGGAAGGCTTCAGGTATGCACTGATTGGAGGCTATTGGCATGGGGATGCTGTAGTGGGCTAACCGGAAGTGGGGCATCATATGTGATAGGTTAGGAGTGCATATTTGGCTTTCTCCTGTTGATCCTAAGTTGGAAGTGGTGCAAAAATTAAAGAAGCTGTCAGTTATAATCAAGTCCTGGTCATTTGTGGCCAATTTCTACAAGAGTCATTGTCTGACTTTCTGGACTGGTTGAAACACAATAGGTTGGCTTCTTGGACTGATTGCTTGCAGGTTGTGAGGCAGACTACTATTTTCATGTATTGTCTGGCCATTGTTCATTTGTATATCCAGTCTCTCATTACACGTATAATGAAAAAGCAGATGTTAAATAAGAGTGATCAGAACATAACACTAGACTTTTCAATTCACATGAAGAATGGAGTGAAGGATGTTAACCATCCACAGGGACGATCTAAAATGCTGTATTAGAATAATGACCAAAGAGAATGGCAAAGGCTTGGATCTGTATTATAAAGTATAAATGAACGTACCAAGAGACTAAAAAAAAGTGGCTCACAGTCATGAAAATTACAGAACTTAGAAATGTGTACTACAGCAAGGAAAGCAAGTCCAACTTCTCTATGGAGCAGGAACATGAACAAAACCATGGCCTTGATAAATTGACACTCAACTATTGGGGTTTTGGACAATAGACTATAAAGAATCTATTATGATAACAAGTAGGTTCAGATGGATTAGAAGGTGGCTATAACACAGCAATGATATGTGACACTGAGGTGAGATAATTAGGGACAACAAAGGACGTCAGTGGTTAGAGATGAGTAACAGCAATCCAGGGGTCCATGCAGTGAATGACAGAAAGTGACTTCTGATCAGTGACAGCGACAGTGGTTTGTATTAAATCCCACTAGATGAGAGGCAGGGGCTGCTGAAATACTGCAAAGTCACATTTGGCCTGGAAACTGGCAGAGCCCAGACTATGGGTTGAAAAATCAGTAGCAGCTCAGCTTCGGCAAGCTCTGGCAGCTCTGGCAAGGAAGAGTGAGGGCAATAAAACAGTGGTTGCAAATCCAATACAGTAACCTCACAAACAGCAGCCTCCAACAATGATTATTCTTCCTGTGGGTAGAGGCAATAGCCCCATTTTTGACGTATCAAAATGGAGACAATTTTCCTGCCTGAAATGGTAGCATCTTCTTTGGCTCTATGTTGGCTCAAAGGTCCCAGAGTCTTTCAGGATTTGAGCAATTTCTGTCAACTCTTGTAACAGACTCAACTCACATGTCATCTCAGTGTAATTTTCTCAAAATTGACCAAACAGGGGAAGTTTGATTGCCAGACAACTTCTTAAGAGATCTGTTAGAAAATGTATTCAGAATCCCCTGGACTTAAAGTGTGGAATCAACCTTGGTCATTGGTCAGGATTTCTGGACTCCAATGTGGGCTAATATTATTGAGTCTATGAAGAAAATGAGTAAGAATATGTCAAATTAGCATTATGCATAATATCTGGAGATACTGGTAGAGTCATAGCTCTCAGAAACATCATTAGTGTTGGGTACTGAGAATTTAAAAGTATGAGAATTCAATTCGATGCTCCAAATATTTGAGAAACAGCTATGTGGGAAGCACAATGCTAGCCATTGAGAACATGATGTTGAAAAAAGAAACACAGCTTATTCCCTCCTGGAACTAAAAGTCTCACAGAGTGTGCCATTATATTTCTTAATAGAGGAACAATTCAGATTAAACATAGAAAAATTTAAAATTAAAAGTTAAGTTTAATAAGCATAAAAACATAACTATACAAATTGTACATACTGAAATTTAATTCTATAAACTACTTATCATTGAACATATATTGAAAAGGTATATCTGCATCAATACATATTCATCTATGGTACAATGTGTGTGTGTATCCAATATTATGGACAATTAAAAAAATCTGTACAAAAAGGAAATTCATAATTTTAAATGTTTCCATTACAAAGTATATAAATTCAATAAATATTGAAATAAACAGTCTAGCAAATTATAAACAAAATGAGTTTAGGTAAGGAAGAAAGGAAAAAATTAATAAAGAGAAAAGCAGAAATTAATTTTACAACAAAAAATAGAATTATAAAGAAAGCAAAGAGCTGGCATCATAACAAAAGGGTAACCAAATAGAATTTTTAAAAATGTAACCTAGTGTAGCTGACAATGAGAGTAAAGGAAAAACAATGAATAAACCAGAGAAATTAAGAAAAGTATGAAAGAATGCTCTAAAGGATTTATGCTAACACATTTAAAATTTTGATGAAATATATATCCAAAATTAACTTAAAATTCATTTAAAAAGCTCTAATGAACAAATATCCCTAGAAATAAACTTTTTTTTTTTTTTTTTTGTGAGGAAGATCAGCCTCTAACATCCATGCCTATCCTCCTCTTTTTGCTGAGGAAGATTGGCCCTGGGCTAACATCCGTGCCCATCTTCCTCTACTTTATATGTGGGATGCCTACCACAGCATGGCTTGATAAGTGGTGCATAGGTCCGTGCCCAGGATCCAAACCTGCGAGCCTTGGGCCACGGAAACGGAGCGCATGATCTTAACCACTACACCACTGGGCCGGCCAGCTTGTTTTAAAGCAACCTTAAGAAATGAGTAGTGGATCCATTCCAAAGATTTTATGAGTAAGTGTTAAGATAACATCCAGAAACAGATGTGATCTATGGTTCTTAACGTGTTTTACCGCATAGAGCAAAAAAGAAACATCACTTATTTTAAAAGCTAGGTTAACTTTGATATCAAAACCTCACAAATACAGCACTTTAAGGAGATTATAAACTGAGAAAGTTGAATTGCTTCCTTTCTATGGCATTTGTACCTCTCAGTTATTATCTCTGTACTACAGCCAATCTCCCTACTTGTTAATCATTCCTTTAATGCTACACAAGATCTGACAAACACATCAAATGTGTAAGAAGATTTTTTTATATACTTTTGCCAAACACATGACAGCTCTTCTATTCATTGCTGATATTATGGGAACGTTAGTATTTTATGGTAAAAGGAACTTTGTATCGTAAAATCTGGCTTGGCCACCAATTAAGCCATTTGCCTTTTAGCGAGTTACTATTTTTCTACCTCCTGGTAAAATAAGAAGCTATGCTCTACCATCTCTATGATTTCATAATTCCACGTGAATCGTGGAGCAGCCACAGTCACTCCTAGGTCCATTACATATACGAGTGAAAGATGTGGGCATTATCCAGGGAAACAGATAAAGAATAAATCACAGATATTGTTGAAAAATCAGAAAGTCAAAGAATGCCAGATCTCATATGATTCTGTGAGACTAAAGAACTTAGCTTGAGAAGAAAGGCACAACACAAAACTATATTCAAATATAGTGTGTTAACAAAAGAAGTATGTGTTACCCCACATCTAGTTACTCCTTTCCTCTTTTATTCTAACTAGAAAACAATACTTCTTAGCCATGGTGAATAAACATTGCATATGACTGGCTCTGGTTATGTGCAGCATTGAGGGCAACAGCAGACAAAATTCTTTCCAGGCAGTTCTTGTCAGGGTGGAATTTTAAGGCAGCATTCTCATAAATTCCATAACTCGAAGCAAGTGCTTTGTGCATAATGGGGAACTTGAAGAAAATAAGAAAGACATTTTTTCCTTAAGACTATAAATGATATTTTCTATGAATGCCTGATTTCCAAAGGGACTCTGAGAACAGAATGGTTCATTTTATGGTCTCTTCTTTTTGCATGAAACCACACTAAATAAACATATATCAATCTGAATGAGAATAGTAAATAGCAGTTGTTTCCATATCTTTCCCCTGAGACTACCATGGAAAATAGAATGAATTGTCTAATAATCAACAAATCATAACTAGGTCTTAAATTTTTATTTGGCTTTTGGGAAATCATGAACTTTGTCTTTGAGTTTTTAATGACATGGAATTATTCCTTAATGATGAATTCATAAATCCAACTTTTGGAGACTTTTGAAGCCATTGTTAATGGCTGCTTAGTAGTAAAACTGTTGCATGGCACAACATTGGAATCCAAATTAATTTGGCCCTGGAACTGAACAACCGACTAATAAAACATAGCACTATTTCCTACTGTCTTAACTTTACTGGAAAAGTTATGATTTTTTGAGGTCGTTCATTGTAATTCGTACAGTGTCAGTAACATACAGCATGCTGAATTTGTATTTATACACATACATACATGTTATGTACATATGCACACAATGTGCTTAGGCATGCAAACATACATGTCTACATATAGATGAAGAAGAACAGTTGTTATTAAAAGCTACATAATTTGATCAAAACCAAAGAATCACAATGATATTTTAATTTTATGTTTTTCAACAGAATATACACCCAAAATTCTATACAATACTCCAGGTTTTATAATTATATATTAAGATATAAAAACCAATAAATTTAAAAAAATGAAAATTATTTTTATAATGCAAGAGTGGAACAAATTGTAATTATGAAATCACTGTAAAAACATGAAATGGCTATTATTAAATATTAAGTGAAATTATATTATACAGGAAGGTATGGTACTAGTTGATTCATTGTTCTGCATGCCAAGGCCTGACCATAGAGTTAGCCATAGCTCTCCCAGCTAATCATCCTCAGAGGATATTGTGGGAGCAAGGAATGTTTGTGAATATTTAGTGCTTTGAGTATGAAACATAAGTTAGCTGACATTGTGAAGAAGGGATCCAAGATTATGCGTTCCACAAAGAGTCCTATTTCAATGCAACCACTCTGGGGAAGGAGGCCTCGTGGAGAATGGAAGGAGCACTGTGAGAAAGAGTTGCAAAACTCTTCCGTGAGAGGCTCCTTAGACAGAGGTGGGAGGCACAGGACGAAATAGAGTATCCAGGAGCAACGCAATAAGGCAATGATGTCCAGGGCCTTTCCCGATCTAAAGGAAGACTACTTTCAGAACAAGGTACTCTCTCTGTGGTTCTGGGATTATCCAAAATAGGGAGAAAGCCCATATAGACTGAATTACTTCCCCTATCCAAGCATGTATGATTTGAGACAGATTTAATTTGATTTAGACAAATCAAATTCAATTTGAACAACTCAGTTGTGGAGAATTTTCTGCCTGTTGCACTAGGAAGGTGGAATTTTGACAGAACATTTCCCTCTATTTATTATGCTTTTGTATAGTTTAAAAATTTGTAGTTTAATTGCTCTAATTTGCTGAGTAACAGCTTCGTGTCAGATAATATGCACATAGCAACAACTCACACCTTTCCTGCAACACAGGAAGCATCTTTGTTTTGCTGAAGTTCAGTGAGTATTCTGGTTATCTATTGCTTCATAACAAATCACTAGAAATCTTAGTGGCTTAAAAAAACAACAAGTCATTTTATTCTCTCCATTGAATTCTGTTATTCAGGAATTTAGAGAGAGCTCAATTAGTCAGTTACAGCTTGTCTCTGATCCAATTGCAGCTAAAGGATGGCTAGAGCTAGAACTATGGGCTACTAGCACAGCAGCAGATGGCCAGGCATCACTTTCTCCTCATGCAGTCTCAGCGTCTCTACTTGTGATTCTTCAATGCAGTCTCCTAAAGTGGCCTAATTTGGATTTCCTCTCAACGTGTCAGCTGGTCAATGCAATCAAACTGCTTCATGGCAGCTAACACCGTCAAGAGTAAATACTCAAGCAACCAACACAGAAACTTTGCCTTTCTCTATAGCTCTCTATTCTCTATTGCTTAAAACCATCACAAAAGCTTGCTCCTTTTCAAAAGGAGGGGATATAAATCCCTCTTCTTGATAAGAGGAGTGTAAAATAATTTGTGGATGTGTTTTAAAAGTGCCACAGAGAGTACACGTAACACATAGAAAGCAGGTTATGGACCTCAGATCTTTAAGAATCCAGGGCTTTTCCAAGCCAAGCATTTGTCCTCTTCCGTGTGATCAAGCGAGATCAAGAGACAAAGTGAAAACTCTAGATGAAAATATCATGTCTTAGTAATAAATCCAATTGGAGCATTTTCCTTATTAAGTAAGTTTCAAAATAAGCATTTGCCAACAATAGTGCCAGCTGTAGAAGTAACACAGCTTTGCATAATCAAGCTTTGTCTTTGTTACCCAAAATAATATATTACAAATTCAATACATATGCTCTGAATTACAGGGTAATTTATTAAAACTTTTAACATAAAAGGTCTCAAAATACGTGGCTTTTCTGTTCTTGCCATTGTCTACTCCCTTTTCTTCCCAGTTGTGCATTTGATTTCCTGGTTCTTTTCAATCCCTAAAAGATGCAGCATTGAAATCATTCCTTTGTATTCTCTGCTTTTATGATTAATGGCAGTCTAAGTTGGTACACAGCCACAATAAGTAATAGAATTTAATTTCACTATAAATTTTTAAATTGCAAAGGTGAAACAACAGAAGGCCCCCTTTGTGGGAGAGCAATGTCAAGCAAATGAATGATTTTTTCCACAATAAAAAGTAACTCAGAGATGAGTATTTGTCATCTCTTGTTAGAGGCGGGCATGTGAGGCATTTGGGCGTAATTTACAAACTTGTTGGTTCCTGCCCATTGGGCACCGACTACTCCCTCAATCTCTATCTGTCCGATAGAATAGAACAATAACTTCAGCCTGGCCTCTCTTATTTCCCTTCCTAACTACCATGCATATAATTATCTTCGATGAAGTTTTGTCTTGAGACTCTCTTAGTTTTTCTTATAGAGAAATCATATGACAGTCATTTCTTGTTTTTCTGCTTATAAACTTGTAATTTCTTATTTGCAACCTGTTATGCTCATTATTTTTTAACACTTGATTGTTTTTTCTTAGTAATAAATCCAATTGGAGGATTTTCCTTATTAAGTTTTAAAAAAAAGCATTTGCATTGAGAATTGGGTCACTAGATTGAGAGGTGTCATCTACTTCATTAAGATTACATGGCAAGCCAGCCCGGTGGTGTAGTGGTAGGCTCCACACTCTGCTTCAGCAGCCTGGGGTTCGCAGGTTCAGATCCTGGGCACGACCCTACACACCACTCATCAAGCCATGCTGTGGCGGCGTACCATATACAAAATAGAGGAAGATAGGCACAGATGTTAGCTCAGGGCCAATCTTCCTGAGCAAAAAAAAAAAAAAAAGAGGGAGATTGGCAATGGATGTTAGCTCAAGGCCAATCTCCCTCACCAAAAAAAAAAAAAAAATGTATGGACTATGAGAAAAATATGATATAAAGCAATGTGATAAAATAATGCAAAATATTTTTCTCATTATGATGGCAATTATGCAAAAATATGTATTAGTTTAGATAAATAGTAAACATAATATGCAAATTTGAAAACAGCTTTCAGGAACACATCTATTAAAATGATGGACACCAGTAGCACTACTCACATTTCACAGATAAGGACATAATTGCACAGACCATAGAGAAGATTTTCCATAATATCACAGCACAATATTAGGAATAAGGACAACTCACAATGAATATTTAATTTTAGTAGTGATTGATTGACTCATGGGGAACATGACCCCATTTGAAACTGGAACACTGAAGATCAGAAATCCAATTTAGGATTAATGTCAATATTTTTCTTGTGGTGTTGGGTAAGGTCACTGAGGATGGCATATCTGCACAAATCAGTGAACTTTTCTATCCCATGTGATTCTTACTGGGAGTAGAGCAAAGGAGAGGGGAGTAACTACACACATTAATATAAATAGAAAGGACGAAGACAGTATGGATGCAAGAGAGAACTATAAAACACATGGATTAATGAATAACCGCACCTCACTTTTAAACAAAGAAGGAACTCTGGAATCAGAACACTAGTGGGAATTATGAGTAGTGGTATCTTTCCCTACTCAGCAATAGCAATTTTAGAGAGAGAGAGAGAAAAGGACCACAGCATTACTGCATCAAGGTTTTCCAGAAACACTTGTGACTCACCTAAAGACACATAACTAGTCAAGGACGAATTGGAAAATAGCCAGAATATATGTTGCTCATTTTGTTTTATTTTTCTTGCTTCTACATTGGAGCCACTCCAATATCACATCCACGGGAAACAGGAAATGACAAAATGAGTAGATGATTCCTGAACACAAATGATTTTATACACATACACACACACATGCACAGAGAGAGAGATTTGATTTTTGATTAACTCTTCCAATTTTTTCACTTAAGAAGCTGTTGTGCGTTCCACAGTAAATATATTTTGCAGTTTCCAAACAGAAATAATGTGGCTAGGTTTATTTATCAGTTAACTAAATGATCTTTCTAAGCAGGGCTCAATTATGTTTGTTTTGGTGTCTTTGGATGGACAGTATCTAGAATATATACTGGCATATTGTCAATGTTCAAGACACAATAGCTAAATTAAAGAATGACGCATTTCCTAGTATTTATACTTATACATCAAATTCTACTAAATGTAGAATGAATTACAAAAATAAATTGCCACTGCAAGCAGAACCTATGATGTGTGTCTGGGCAAGTTTTAGTGTGAGGTGGCACTTGCCATCACTCTGCAGCTCTCCTTGTTCTTTTGTCAAATGCATTGTAATGGCTTAGCCACCCTGGATGAAATAGACTCAGGCACTGTCCAACCACATTATATAAGGAAGCTTGGGCGTACTAATTATCTATTGCTGTAAGACAAATTACCTCCGAATTAATTACCTCAGCTTAAACGAACGTGTATTTCCTCACACATTTTCTGAGAGTTGAGAATCCAAGAGAGGCCTAGCTAGGTGATTCAAACTCAGGATCTCTCATGGTTGGCTAGGGCTGCTGTCATCCAGAAGTTTGACAAGTGCTGGAGGATTTGCTTCCAAGATGGTAACCCACGTGGCTGTTAGCTTGAGGCCTCAGGTCCTTGCTCAGCACTTTGCCATAGGGCTCTTGCTTAGTGTACCTCTATGCAGGGCTGCTTGAGTGTCCTCATGACATGGCAGCTGGCAGAGAACCCAAGAGAGTGAAGAGAAAGATAAGATGTCTTTTATGTCTTAATCTTGAACATCACGCATTCTCTCTTCTGCCTCATTCTATTTGTTAAGAGTGAGTCACTAAATATAGCCTACATTTAAAGGGAGGGGAATTATGCTCCACTTTTTGATGAAAAGAATATCAAAGAAATCTGTGGATATATTTTTAAGTAACCAAAATAGGATCATAAGTCTTTCCAAGTTGTGAATCAGACTGTATTATAGTTGGATATGTATGTACCCACATATTATGTTGAGAAATTTTTTAGGAAGATCATTTGCACTTTTGTGAGAGGTAGTTGGAAATCTAAATGTAACTGTGATGCTGCACACCAGAAAGAATGCCAAGCATATTAAAAAATAAAATATTGGCACAGAGGAGAAAGATGAGGAGAGGTTTGGTAATAAGACAGAAGAAAGGAAGGAGTCCATACTAGTGATCATAATAATAAATGCACATGTAATTGCACACATTACCATATCTGCCTCTCTACTCCTACCCTCATGTCCTGGCAAGTAGATTTTAATGAAAGTAGTGGCCACTGCATACACATAATCACCCTCTAATTCACCCACATAACAGAAGGAAGTGACAAAATACAAAAGACAAAATCTTTTTTCCATGATTGCCAACTACTGACTGCGTGTCCTCATGATATGCGTGGTCCTTGCACCAGTGTTTCACAGATTGGTTGCATATGTCAGCATAGCACCTACCACCCACATTTGTTGCAAGCAGCAGGTCTGCTAACAATCATTACATATACAGGAGGCCATCTACCTGTAAAATATTTAAAATACACTTAGTTGGCTGGATGAATCTTAGGTTTGGAATTGCCCTGTGAAACCCTAAACAAACACGAAAGTAACTTGTAGAATTACCTCAACACGTTGCTGCTTCTAAATGCTTTGTTTGTATGAAATGTTTCCAGGAGAGTGGGCAGCTAGTGTCACCAAGTTTAAAATGTTACGATTTAGTGAGTCTATGAAAATACAGGCAGAATAATATTGACCTTGGCAAATATGTGCACTTTTTGTTAGTTGTGAATATCCTCGCAGTGTTTCCTGACAGAATTTGGGAAGTGAAATGTTTTCCTCATTTCCATTTCACTGCTGAAACTTTGTTATTTACTATAGGGGTCCAGACTACTGCTGAGTTACATTCCTTAATTAGAGATGTGTGAAGCAGAACAAAAAACAAAGTCTCATTCACACCGCATCGACTATTTCCTGCCATGGGAACTTCACCAAATTAAGGATCTCATCCGTTATCAACTATTAAAAGGAGAAACTGTGTTTAGCACATTTTGGGGAGATGAGGATACTTGGTAAAATTTCAAGATTACCATAAAATATTTCATGATCTGCTTCTGTCAACCTAAGAGAAATGATATAGGTCTAAGTAGGATTAATTTTGTTTTGTTTTCTTTCCTGCTACATGATTGTTCATGACTAATATGTGCACAAGTGACTCTTGTTTCTTCTGCAGTCCTGTACATTTGGCTGAGTTGTGGAGTCAATAACAGCGTACCACCATAATCCATAATCAGTACTTAGAGGGCCATGGTGTGATGACCTAGAGCTTGGAATTTGTGTCTAAAATAATTTGTTACAGGAGAATTGGGAACTCTGAATCCAACACAATACCCAGAGTATATTCTCAGGGCTGGAGAATAGACAAGGTTGTAATCTAATTAATTTTTATTTCGGGGGATGCAGATGCTTTGGCTGGTTTTATCATGTAGTGGTGAAGTTGTGTGACTTTGAAAAGATAATTAACCTTGCTGCACCTCAAGTCCTCATCCATAAATTACTTACCTCATAAGGCTGATGTGAGAATTAAATGCAATAATGTCTCTAAATCGCTTATCTTAGTCCCTGATGCATAGCAAGCACTCAGTAAATAGTGTGAGATGTAATTATTGTTTATTATTTTATTTTATTCAAAGATACCAAGAATTAGGGTCACAGAGAAAAATAGAATGGCTGAAAAATGACACAATCATATGACCAATCTTTCTAGCTTTGAAGGATCTTAGATGTAATTTATTATTTTTACCCTTTAAATACATCACTCCCAAGATTGATGGCACTTCAATACATTTGCATATGTTCTAAATGCAATGTGATTCAAATGTTGGCCCATGGACTGTTGTAGTTCGAAAAATGTTTATTAGTCCTCAATGGTCTATTGAAGTAACTATGGAAGTTGTCCACAATGAAATAACTATAGAAATTGAGAATAATTTTTAAAAATGTATACAACAACCTGACCTTGCCGTGTCATTCAAGCAGGTGATTAGTGGATTTGTCTCATCGTACAGAGTACTTTGTAAAAGTATCAATCTGTGATGGGTTGGAAAGTAAACAAGAACTGATCCCTCACCACAGATATTTGAGAAGTACTGCTCCAGAGTAGATCCAAGGTATTGCCAAGGCCTTTCTCAGAGTTAATCTGAAATCTGTTCAAGTCTCTGTAAAGGGCTCAGAATGTACATATGGCTGCTAAAGAACCAAATTAGAATCTCTAATTATATTTAATCCTATTTTCCCAAAATTGTGAAGAAGGTAGCATCAAGTAGTCACTATTATGAGAATCCAATATATGAAAGGCTGATTACAGAAATCAGTAATCCAACAGTCAAACAAGAAATAAGTGACAGGTTACTGTGTTCAGATTTTCCTCCAAGTACAGGCCAGGAATCCACCTAAAAATCACATAAGTACCAGGACATGAATGCAGCTGGATGCCGATACGGAAGGCTTCTAAGGCGGAGACTACTTGTTCTCTATCATTTCCAAGATCTAGTGTTAAAGAGTCAAGAGTCCTGAATCCACAAATGGAGAGGAATAGAAACACCTGATTAAAGTGGGGAAGTGAATTGGCAAGGATCTAGGAAACTCCTGAAAATCTGCTGTCTGGGACTGACGAATGCTCAAGTGCCGGGAGTCTGAGTAAAACATTCGGAACCACTCTGGGGCTAAGGTGATGGGTGTTTTCAGCAAAAATGTGCACTTCACCTTAGCAAGTAAAAAATCAATTTTCTCTAGTATCTTCAAAGCATGCAATTTCTCTGTTATGATAGCTCTTTTTAGATAGCCTTCAATGGTCAATGCACCTTGTTCTTTCCAAGCACTAAATTAAAACTCATTCTTTCTATGTTCAAAGCTACGATTTGAATGTTTTAGTAAGAAAAGTAGATATGAAAATTACGAATTAGGCAATATAAGTGGATTGAAACTATGAGTCATAGAGCCCTTATTTAGAGGATCCAGATAGAGGTCATTCATTGTCTTTTCTGAAATGAAGTTCTCAGGGAACTAAATCTCCAGCCCTGCCTGATCTTAAGAAATCCGACCCCATATTTCCCATTTTTTGAAAAACATTTCTGATTGGACTTCTCATCAACACCTCAGAGTAATCAACAAGTTTAAAACTAAACTCACTTTTCACACAAACTTTTTGGGGCTCCTGAATTTTTCCTTTGTAAAAGTGACATCATTTTCTTCCAAGAGTCATGGTTGGCAGTCTCCAAGCCATCTTTTGCCTTTTTCACCCTCGCTACCCATGTCTCATCGGTCACTAAATCTGTCGGTTCTTCCTTGGATATATAACTCTGCCCATCCTTTTCTTCTTAGGTCTGCTACAACAGCCGTAAGTAATTAAGGCTCTTATCTCTCTGAACGCTGGCTTCTTTCCTGGAGTAATATTTCGTTGACTTCTGCTGCCTCTACATAATAAGAAGCCCAAATTTCTATTTTGTGTATTTTATGTGCTGAATGAATTTTGGGAATATTGTTTCATATTGAGATGATAGTCTGTGAGAGACCTGTAAGATGAAGCCATTAATAACTAGTATTATAAGCTGCAGTTTCCTGCAGCTGTGAAATTAATTCTCCGTACTAATGTCTCAGAGAAGATGGAAACGGAAACTGAGAAAGTGGGCAGTATGCAGTAGCGTAGTATACGTCCAGATTCTGTGGAGCTCTCACTGTCTCTTGGAGCTCTCTGTGCTTTGAGGGAGGCAGATGTCCAGATGGGCGCCATTTTGTGGGGGTGGTAAAGTGGAATCCACTGCATGGAGGAAGGCTAGGAGCCAGGAAGGAAAAGGCCCTTGTAATAAATCACAACCTGAAGAGAATTACAACACATCTTGTAAACCAAGGCATGTAGATTTTTAAATATTCGTTGCATTTATTTCTCTTGATTATACTCTCATCCTCAGTAAAATTAGGTGTCAAGCTGGCAGAGAGTGAGCTTGTGTCATCGCTGTGGCTCTGAAGAGCAGCTTTCGGAGAAGTGGTGCTCTCTGGTGGCTGGCCCATTAGCAGGTGCAGTTAGCCCATGGGAAAAGAAGCTTGGAAGACCGCTGGGAATTCTTCCTTTCTGTACTGGCCCTAGAAAATCTATGTTTTAATTTCATTAATTGCAGTAAATTTCCTCCACACATGCCTCCATGCAAAAACCAGCAATAGCTTCCAATTACCTAGAGCAGCGGTTTTCAAACTGTATTCTGTGGAACCGTAGATTTCCATTGGCATGGCTTAGAGCCGCTTGAGGAGAGGTTAAGAGGGCGGAACTCCGTCCCCGGAAGCTGCTTTGACTAGACTCACTCTCCCGTCCCTCTCTTTCTCTCTCGTAGTTTGTGGTTCTGTGTAAACTTTCTTTTCAAAGAAGCTTTTGGAACAACAACAAAAAAAATTAAAATGGCGAGAACAACAAAATAAATGTTTGAAAACCATTAACCAAGACAGTAACAAATTCTTTAGTCAAGATTCATATAACTTCGAGCTTCATAACAACTTCATAACTTCGAAGCTATAAATAATCTGAGGTAAGCATTTCTGGCTTATATTTTACTGGTTATCTCTTTTAATGGCAGAACTCTATTATTTATACACCCTATAAAACCCCATGTAAGCTCCACTCTTCACTGCTGCCATGCACAGTGCTGATTTCCTGCCTCAGGTGCTGTTCATATTACTCTTTTACTTGATATGTTCTTCCCTCTAAACGTATTTAAACCTTCCTTATCCTTCTCTGACCACCTCTACGTAGTGTGATCTCCCTCTTCTGTTCCTATAACACTTTCTCCTGTCACTTTTCATATACTCTCTTGCCCTTTGCATTAAAGAGGATGTTATATAAAAACACCTTGTAAACTGTAAATCGTTATTATGATTATGGTGTTGTTCTCTTTCTAACTTTAATCACTGTCAAGTCTGGGCATTCAATTGTTACATATATCTATCTCCCCATTTATTTGGAAGCAAATACATCTTCCATTGTATATACTGTGGCAATCAAGCTTTGACTTTCAACCTACATAAACTAGTGTTTCATACTTTACCTGAAGCATGTCTTCTTTAGCAGAGGTCATAAGTAGGTCAAATTGTGTTTATGAGGCCTAAAATAAAGGCAAGTGGTACAAGTGACCTTCAATAATATTAGGAATGAAGGCATTATTAAAAATAACATCTGAGTTGATACTATTGGGTGACTTTGATCAGTGCTACACAGGAGGTATCTTTTTGCTATTCAAAGAAATAATTAGTTTTCAGTTCTAATTTTAAGCAGGAGATGGTTCTCATGCAAAGGGATTTATCACGTCCTCCCATCACAGAGGAAGTAGTTAACGTTGATCCCACTGAAAGAACATTTATTAACACAATGACCCTAGATATAAAATATTCTGGTCTGAGATTATTGCATAGTAGCTCATGGAGTTACTCATGGACTTAAATTTTCAAGGCCTGAATGTCATCCATGCCTGGCAATGAGGGCTTCGAAGCAAGGAGCCAAAGTCCCAGCACAGACACATAGGATAAGATGATTAAAGATGTATAAGAAGACTCCATCTTTGGGAGAAGAAATCCTTTTCCAAACAGTATATTCCCTAACTAGAACGCTCTCTTATCCACTTATTAAGGGTTATCTCTAATTCCTGGTGAGGGATAACAGATACCAGAATCTCTTGTATATCCTTTATTGGTAGTTGTAAATAATTTTAAATAGTAAATGCTGTAATTATAGGTATATTTATAGTCATAATTATAGTCACAGTTATAATTGCCATATATTTATAATTATGATTAAATTTATGATTATAGTTACATTTATAGTTCTTGTTAAACTTCCAACTCCATGCCAGAAAGATCTGTGACTTTAACCACTGAAGCCCCAGCACTGAACTCAGCACCTAGAACAAAGTAAGTTATTCACAAATACAGGTTGAAAAAACAGTCACTATCTTTACCAAATGTGAACTTAATTTTCTTCACTTTATAATTTCATCATTCTCTAAAACAGAAAGTTATTCTTGAGACATTTAGAAAATATTGATACCAAAACAAAATAAATCCTGTCTGATTACTTTACTTCTGAGGTTTTGGTGCTCCAGATGGGCACAGTCAGATAAAAATGACCTAGATAAATAATTTGGGCTTATCAAAATCTATAACTCTCACGATGCTACATTTTTACCCTAATTTGATTTCTCTTATGCCACTTTAATATGTCGGTAATCATTAAAAAGTGTTAAATGAACAAACCACAGGACTAGTAATATAAATATCAACATAAATATCATTTATTAGTTTGTATGTATTATGGTTTCTCAATGTGTGGCAACTCACAGGCACAATCACATGTTCATATTTTTGATTTGCCTTTATCTACTTAAATGTGTTTATACATATTTATGTGTTCACCATCAGTCCTTGGACAAAGTAGAAATTCTGCCCAGCAAAATTCCAAAGGCCTGGGTTAGGGAAGAAGGCAACATGCCTCCTAAGGAGAGTTCTACAACAGGATGCCTGGGTGCAGTTCCTGGGCATCGTCCTAACTTATTTCTAAATTATTTACAAAGTCATTTGATCTGACATAGAGTATTAAGTTGGAAGGAAATGCTGTGAATCCAGGAGGGACCAAAACAGAGAACAGATGCAAACAAAGTTTTGGAATAGTAAACAGAAAGATATGGTATAGAAGAAGCAGAATGATGAGAGCCAAAAGTCTCCTTGGCATCCTTCGATCTTCATCAGCACCAATGTAAGAATTTAACTCTCTCTTGCCCCCACATGT
Source organism: Ceratotherium simum simum (assembly GCF_057802395.1). Taxonomy (NCBI): domain Eukaryota; kingdom Metazoa; phylum Chordata; class Mammalia; order Perissodactyla; family Rhinocerotidae; genus Ceratotherium; species Ceratotherium simum. The sequence continues at coordinate 8,613,258 of NC_141910.1, read as the reverse complement.
TTCAAAATTCCCAGCACTCCCTGATATCTCAAGCATATGTCTTCCCAATATCCAGTATCCTCTGATGTAATACATAAATAGTCTTATTTAACTTTTTTAGAAAGGATGAATCTTATTCCACAAACTTGGTGGTGAAAAATGTCACATTACTTTATTTTACCCAAATTAAATAAATCTAACACTATCACTTCATCCCATCAGAGCAATTGATTGTCTACACTCAGTAATTTTAGGGGACATTTCATCCTTCCTGAAGTTACACATATGCCCCTAACCCACCACAGTTGCTACTGATATCTTCCTTGTCTAAGATGGCATCATCAAAGATATCTTCCTTGTTTAAGGAGCTGTGCTGCTTCCAGGAGGAGCTCCAGCACAAAATTATGATCCCACGTTCAGGGTGTATCACACAAATTTCCTTGCGCTTCCAAGGTTGTGCCTCCCCACCGGGGTCCTGGACCTGGCGTGTAGACCTCTTTGCTCATAAAATTTGAAGACCTCAGTTCCCACCTGGTCTCTGAAATATCCATCTATTACATTTCTATTTCTGTCTATTTCCTTCCCTCCATAAACATGATCCCTGAGCACTGTCAGACCTGCCCACTCCCACAGGCAAGGATGCCAAAAGGGTCCATTTATCTTCTTGATAGGAAGGGAAGAGAACTGTAAGAAAAAATACATACACATTAATATTTCAGTAAATTATCTTCCTGCATCGCAATTTATCATATGAATAGGTAGAATTGTTATTCCTCATCTTTCCTGGCAAAGAGGCAACGAGGAGTCCCAAGAAAATACAACATCCTTTCATCTGAACTTACTCATGAGAAGGGGGAAAAATGCAGTTGACTGGGACTTTACCCCCACGCCAAAAGCTTTAACCAAGAGAAAAAGAGGGCAATTTAAAAAACCAAGAGATTTAGCATTTAGGACATTTTAGTTCTTCATTGATTCTAGTTAAGAACACTAGTTAGGATGCTAGTTAGGAATGATAGAAAAGAGAACAGACTCAAAAGCCCTTTACTCTTAATCCATGTCCCTCTATTTCTACATTAATAGTCATTCTTCACATAATTAACTTTTGGTTTATAATATCAACAATGTTTTTCAAGTTTTGTCTATACTACTGTTCTTCTCTAAATTTTTTGTTGATAGTGTTGGTGTAAATAAAAAAGGAGTACTTTCTTATCCTTAGAGAGTGTTGCTTAATGTGTAGGTGGCGTAAATTCTATTTTACTGGAAAACCCAATAATAACATTTGTTAATTTATGATTTGGGTGCAATTGACCTGGTATTTTAACTTGGGATATAGCTATAATAAGTGTCTCTATGCATTTGTGAATATTGAATATTGTCAGTTAACCAAATTATATTTAATTTCATCCTGGGATAGAACTATGGTCTGGCAACCTCTCCAGTGACAATGACAAACTGGAGAAACACAGCCAGCCACAAAATTGCCACTTACTAAACTCATCGTCAATTCACTTCTGTGTTCTTTGAAAAGAGTGATTTCATAGCCTCTTCTCTACAGCCTTAATGCCCTTTGTAAGATAAATACCTTCCTAAATGGTCACATCTGCTTTCTTTTGGCCCACAAAATGCTTAGTCAATGAAATAAGCCACCATAGCTGATTTCTCATTTGACATTAAATCAAATTTTGTGGCAAAGGAACATTGAAGACCAAATTGTGTGTGCTATTCACATAACTTGTATTACTTTAAAAGTCATTTATTTCCCCAAGGTCTTTAAGAGCAGTTACTTTCTTATTTATTTATTTAGTCATTCATTTATTTTTTATTCATTCGACAAATATTTATTAGATGCTTACTATATGCCAGGCACTGTATTAAGTGTTGTACATACAAAGATTAAGTCACAGTTCTTGCTCTCAAAGAGCTTGCAGTCTATTATGAGAGACAAATATAACCAAAGAAACATAAATACAGTATAATTAGAGGGATGAGGGTAGAAGGTAACAGGAAGGAAAAATATAAAGTGTGATTAACTCTACTAGGGCCTGAGGGGATCAGGGAATACTTTACAAATGAAGACCCTCTCAAGCATGGTCTGAATGTTTTAAGGCAGACTAGAAGTGGGGAGGAAATGGGAGTAACAGATGCATATTACAGTTAGAGAGTTGTACATAGTTCTGATGGAACTGGAGGAAAAAATATAACTTAGAAGTGTTGTTGAATAAGTTTGGAGAGATGAGCAGGTGAAGGACATCCTTATATGTAAAGCTAAGGAGTTTGGACATTGTCCTGGAGGAGAAAGAAAATTATAGGAGGATTTAATTGGAGAGGGGAAGGTGTACTGTAATGTAATTTATATTTTTAAAAGATTATTCTCACGGCAGTGTGAAAGTTGTGACCAGTTCTAGACTCAGGGGGACCAGTAACCAAAGTGGTAGATCCAGGGAGTCTTTCTACTGCTTACTTTTTTGTTACCTTTCTATGAAATTCAACATTAATATCCACTTTTCCTTAGTACAGCTCTTCTACTGTAGATTCCATACACCATGCTTTTTAGTTCTCACCCTACACCTCAGCATGCTATTTCTCACTGCCATTCAGTGGTTCTTCTAATAATAGAAACAAGAAACAAGAAGACCTTAAGGAAAGCAATAGTAATAATAGTATTAAATAACAGGAGGGACAAGAAATAAAAGGTTATTGGATACCTTTATAAGAATCTAGTGAATGACTGGTAGAAGTTAATTGCATTATGTCCAAAAGTAATTTCAAGTTTTCAAATAAAATTTGCAAGAATATTGACTTTTGCCTTTTTAAAATATTTCAACTTTTATAATTGGCTTTTAGATTATAAAACATAACAAGAGCCATTTAGTTGTATGTGTTCAAACATATTTTTATAGGCTCATTCATTTGTTCTGCATCGCAAACAAGGATGTGATCCAGAGAAAAAATAACAAGTTTTATATTTTGTTAGTATTTTCTCTATTGCATGTGACCTTCAAGAACACAATTTAGGTATAATCAAAGATATTGGTTCCTGTAATTACAGCAGAAAAATATTTATTACCTCTAACAATCTCTAAGCATCAATGCCTGTAGAAGATGATTGTGACTAGCTAATGTAGATTTCATCAAATTAGGAATATTTGACCTTATATAATAGTTTATCCAAAACTAGATTATGAATTTTATAAGAACAGAAATGAACAAAAATAATTTAAAAAAAGAGTTAAACATTAACTTGGACTGCAACTCTGATTTTAATAAAAACGTGTAAGAAGATACAAGTAATACAAAATATTTTTATAATGTTCACTTAACATCCTTCCTTATTCTAGTTTAAAATGAAGGTATCAAGTAAAGGATGATTGCTGTGTAATCAAATATGGCCACTGTGTGGATCTTTATGTTTTTTTTTTTTTTCTTGTCTGGGATACTACATTTTAGTCTCTCTATACTGATTCTTTATCAATTATCTCATTAAACGTTCTTAAACATTGGAACTTATATAAAAAAAGAAGACAGATTTGACAAAGTAAAATTGTGAAACTTGAACAATAACAAGGTATTAAATTAACAAATGGCATATCGATTCAAACTACCAATGATAAAATTATTTACAATCAAATATTTAATCAACAAAATCTATTAAGAAGACAAACACTCTAATTAAAATGTGCAGTCATAAAACAATCACTTCCAAAAACAGAGTTTCACCTGGCCAGCAAAGATTTGACCCAAAATGTTTGATATCATTAATAACTAACAGTATCAGGCTAACATTATTATTTGCCTATTAGATTTGTAAAGATGTAAAAGAATGATGTGATGTGCTTTTAGTACCTTAACATCTAACAGGTTGGAATAGAAATTGATATAACCCTTCTGGAGGGCATTTTGATGGTAAGTTATTAAAAGATTGAAGAATTCCCAATCTCTTACTTGTCCATTTTATGTTTGAGGATTCATCTTAAGGCAAGTATTTTAAAAGCACACAAAATATGTTAAAATTAATGTTTATCATAGTGCTACTTATAAACAAGAAAAATGCTTTCTAAATCTTGAACAGTAGATTAAATAATTGTGTTCTACAACCAGTAAACAATACTGTAGGTGTACATTTACCAGTTTTTACAGTTGTTTGCTACTTCTGATTCGTAAATAAAACTGCCTACCAAGTTATATGGATGGTAAAATCTCATTTAAAATTTATTAAAATGTATGTGCAAATTGTATCTACAGGAAAAATTTTTACTAGATATAATCTAAAATATTAAAAATGATTACATCCATATTGTAACATTATTGATATTTTTTATTTCCTTTTCTTGATTGTATTTTATTATTTTCCATAATGATTATGGGATATTGGTAAAATTTTAAAGAGCATTAAAAATTAATACCAAGAAAGTCAGAAAGAAAGAATGAAAGAACGGGGGACGGAGGGGAGGAAAATGCTATACCAAGATGATGGAAGCATCCTTAACAACATTTTGTGGAATATCAATGAAAAATAGAGAAAAGAATCATAGGGATCATGCTAAAGCCAACAAGACCAGAGAAAAATCATCATTATGGCTCGGGTGCAAAATATAGCAATGATTGATTATAAGAATGAATCATTTAGGGAAAAAACTATAAAATGCCTCTTATTTACCAAGAAGAAATAAAATGATACATATAAATGAGATTTTCCAGATAATGAGAGCTTTCCAAAAGGAGGTTTATAAGGGCAAAGGATCAAAATGTCCATGTAAGCTTTGTCTGGGGAGAAGCTACCATGCTTGAGGACAGAATGGGTTGCTGCTTGTAACAGATACTGCAATATTATTACCTGATTTAGAGAAAGGAAGGATAACAGCTATATTAAAGGGATGTTACATGAAAAAGGAATTAAATCAATTCTTACTTTTGCCTAGGTTGAAGGAACAATAATTAAAAGTTAAATATTTTATTATGAATAAGACATTTCCAAAAATTAGCAATGATATAAAAAAGAACGAGATGCCTTTTGAGATTGTCATTTTCCTCTTGGTGGGTTTGTTCTAACAAAGGTAGAGTGAATATTGTTCGTGTTGCTGTAGATTTCTTTATGAGGATGAATTGGACAATTTCCACCTTTCTTCAAATTTGGAGATTGTTTGCTTTAACTGAACATGTATAGAAAATATTCGGATCCCAGCTTGAACTAGAAGCTGAACTTTCTTAGTTCAATTCCAAAGGGTGTAAAAATCCACCCCATTAAAACACGTGGACTGTAAAATCCCTTATTTATCCCCTTAGGAAGAGTTGGGCAGTGCTGTCCAATAGAAATATAATGTAAGCCACAAGGTAACGTTAAATGTTCTAATAGGTACATTAAGAAAAATAAAAAGAAACAGATGAAATTAATTTTACTAATATATATGATGTATCCCAAAGTATCCAAGTTCTGATCATTTCCATGAATATTAAATATATAAAAAACTATTAACAGGCTATTTTATGTTAATTTTTGTACTGAGTCTCCCAAATCTGGTGGGTATTTTACCTTTAGAGAAGACCGTAATTTAAAGACTAAATTTTTATTGAAATACTTGATCTACATTTAGATTTTCTCTATTGAGTTAAGACCACTTAACATGAGATCTACCCTCTTTACAAATTTTTAAATACAGTGTCGTTAACTATAGGCATAATGTTGTACCACAGATCTCAGAACTTATTCATCTTGCATAACTGAAACTTTCTACCTGTTGAACAGCAACTTCCCATTTCTTCCTCCCCTCAGCCCCTGGCAACCACCATTCTATTCTGTTTCTATGAGTTAGACTATTTTAGATCAAAAGAAAGAGTTAGTGAACCTGAAGACAGATCATTTGAAATTATCCAGTTAGAAGAGCAAAAAGAAAAAGAATGAATGAGTGAAGTATGTCTAAGAAGGATCTACATTTAGATTTCATAAATTTACAGTTAAAAAAGTAGATTCACGTACCCAAGTTGTTCCAAGCTTAAAGTTTTCCAAATTATAGAATTGAACATCAGTTTTTAAAGTTAAATAATTGAAACTAAATAAAATTGAAAACTCAGACCTTCAATTTGCATATTCCAAACCCATCAAATTGTGCACGTTAAATATGTACAGTTCTTTGCATATCAATTATACCTCAATAACACTGTTTAAAAAGTACTCACAGCTTCAGTTGCAGTAGCCACATTTCAAGTGCTTAGCTGCCGCACGTGGTTTATTAGCTACCTTATTAGACGGAACAGGGCTAGAAGAACCCAATATCTTAACTGCTGAGTAAAGCCATGGGGAATTTCCATTGGTTGGGTTATGCTGAAAAGATTTGAAAAGAAAGATACTTGTAGAGTGAAGCTGAGATGAGAATTATAGTCAAGAGACATTATTACAGGGGAAATTAAACTCCTTCCCACTCCTCAAACATGTTGTTTTAGCTCTTTCACTTTCTTTTATCTCAGAATGATTTATTTTCCTCGTTTTTGTGAAGATATCTAGCTTGTCCATATTGTCTGTATAGGATCTATGAACTCTCTAACTTTGCCATATCTTTTACCTAAAAACAAATATAAAAATATTTATTATTTATCTAGTACTCTGTGACTTGTATTTTATTTAACATACATGACAAAGACAAACCTGTGAAGTGGGATAGAAGGAAATGACAGCACAGCAAGTTTAAGCAGCTAGAAAGAACCAGAACTAGACGTGAAACCTAGGTCTCTCCAATGCTTAACCAAGCTGAACTAGAGTCTCGATCAATACTGTGTCATGATATTGGACAGTGTAGATCACTGATCAGCAACAGCCCACAAGAGAAGATACAAGAGTGGAGGAAGCCCTGGAGAGGCCCACTAAAATTCACTCCACTTGGAACTGGAAGTGAAATGTTCACTGCCCACATAAAGCAAATCGGTTGCAGCAGCTGAAGGATGAGAGGGTTAGCAAATTTTTATAAAACAAACACCTGCGCTTGTGCCATAGTATTAAAGAAATTACTGGAGAGTCTGTAACCAAGGCAGTTCTCTCTCCTCTATATTTCCCTAAGAATAGGCCACAAGGCAAGAATAATAACAAGCTAACCTCTTTACAGGGGAAAGAAAAACAAATGTATGTTACATATTTACCCTCTGATTTTTCCTTCCACAAACTAGCTTTGTCTCTAAAAATTAGTGTTACAATTATATCAGTATAAGAAAATAGAGTGTTTCCTTCTCCTCTATTCTTATCCTGTAGCCCAAAAGGCCAGCTGAGGATCTTCCTCTGGAATGTACTCAGTTACGTATTTGTATTCTGCACAAACAATTAATGTTGTTAGGTTCTGCCTAGAATTGGCCTGAGAAAGGATAGTGTGGGGTAAGAATTTGCCAAATATATTAGCGGGACCGGATGAGGTTTGAGTTACCTGAGTGGACCAAATTTCAACCATGCAGGTTAGAGTTTGCTCTATGCTAATGTGGACCGCTTGGAGGAAAAGTGTTGTTTAATAATTATAACAATGTGACCACTTAGCAAATTCTTTGGGCAAAAATGGAAAAAAAAATGACTTTTTGATTGGCTTTTAAAATGTATCTGAATTTTTACCAAATCTGGTCGTTTCTTTCCTATTCTACTTTAACAGCTTTTCTCCAAATCACTCTCACCTGGTCAACAGCCTTCTTAAGGAGTCTCCTTGACATCGCTCTTGCCCTGCATCGCCCCTTTTCCACACAGCCAGGAAAATGCAAATCATATTAGGTTACGGCCCAGCTTAAAACCTTTAGGCTGTTTTTGATTATATGAAGAAAAATTTTGAAACTCGTTACCTGCAAGGCCCCCACTTACCCTTCAGGCTTTTTCTCTTTTCTCAATCTACATGTCACTTATCATACTTGAGTCATTATGGCTTTCTTTCTGTCATTCGAAAACATTTTACTGATTCCTATCTCAGCCCCTTTACACTTGACTTCTGATTGAACTACTGTATTCTCCCCTTTTCATGGGTCTCCTTCCTCTCATCAACCAGTCTCAGTTCAAATGGCACCTCCTTAGATTCTGCCTATTTTATTTGTGGCTAAATCCCCTAGTAGGTGTCCAAAACTATGCGGTGACTGACCAAATGATACCTAGAGACATTTTAATAGATATATATTATGAAATCATCAAATTAATACATTCATAAACATGTAATTAATTATACTGAGCTTATTAAAAATATTATTGGGTCAGCAGATATGAGTAGTTAAAGAAAATGGGTTTAAGAATCCTCTCCCCAGTTGTGTGTTGAATCTGGCTAGTACTGATTTGGGAGAGCCAATTATTAAATTTTCAGGAATTTTGTGAACTAAACACAGCCATTCTTAAAAATTAAATTATATAAACTTACAATTAAACAAATTATATTAAAAACAAAGATAATAAGCAAACCCATCAATATTTAATTACTTTACTATATTTTACTATAATCTAGGCCACTGGTTGGCAAATATTTTCAGCAAAGGGCCAGAGAGGAAATATTTTAGACTTTATGGGCTGTACAATCTCTGACATAACTACTCGATTCTGTCTTTGCAGCATGTAAGCTGTCACAGAGACAATAAGTGAATGAAAGAGTGTGGCAGGGTTCAATAAAACTATATTTACAAAAATAAATGACAAGGCTGATTTGGCCCACAGCCCATCACTTACTGATACCTCATCTAGATTCTCGAGGTTCCTTGCATCTATCACATGGAGATGTTCTCCATATAGTGGAGATATTCTAAAATGGTGTGCTGCTGTATGTCTCTTTCCAAACCCATGTTTTAGGACTTCACGTTGGTAGCTTGAATTTGGCCATGATGGTAGTAAGGGCAAAAACTTTTGAAATTGAAATTAGCAATGCTACTAATCAGGTCTTTTATCCTCCCCCAGAGAGCTGGATGTTAAAAATTTACCATCGCATCGTGCTTCCCTCCTAAAGTAGGTTTTGGTGATATTAATTGGCATAAAATACCACACTCCTAAGAAGTCTGTTTCTCAGGGCATCTGTAGTGCTGTCAATAGCGAGGTTGACAGGAACAGGGAAGGCTTCACTTACCTCAGGTGGCAACACAGCTACATGCTTGAAGAGTTTTAAAAATATATAAAAATAGCAAGTTATGTCAGTGATTAGAGCATGATTGGTATTTGAACTTCACTCAAAACTTAGCAATATATGTTAATGTTAATATTCAAAAAATATTTATGGGGTACCACTGATATACCAGGCATGAGGTATATATATCTGCATAGAGGCTACATTGGTAAACAAAATAGTGCTATGATGAAAAATAAAGCAGGTGAGGGGGATAAGGAGTGCTGGCAGGTGGTTTGAAGTGGATTACAATTTTTTTCTTTTTTTTTGCTGAGGAAGATTTTCCCTGAGCTAACATCTGCTGACAACCTTCCTCTTTTTGTATGTGAGCTGCCACCACGGCACGGCCAAAGACGGACAAGTGGTATAGGTCCACGCCTGGGAAGTGAACCTGGGCCACCGAAGTGGAGTGCACCGAGCTTAATCACTAAGCCACTGGAGCTGGCCCACAATTTTAAAGAGACTGCCCAGAAAATTCCTCACTTAAAAGTAACATTTGAGCAAAAGTTTGAAAGAGCTGAGAGTGGGATCTGTTTGTACAGGGGGAGGGAGGTGGGAGAGGAGAGAAGGTTTCAGGCAGAGTGAGCAACAGGTGCCAACGGCTAAGGTGGAAGCAGACCAAGGTGTTCCAGCAACAACAAGAGGGCCAATGGCTGAGGCAGAGTGAAAAGGAGAGTTGTGAGATGGTGGAGAGGCCAGTGATGGATGATTGTATACGGAATGTGGGTCATTGAATGGATTAGGGCTTCTCCTCCTTTCTCCGAGTTTGGAAGCCTTTGGAAAGTTGTGAGCAGAAGAATAACTTGATTTGGCTTCAAGGTCAAAAGAATTACTGGGAAATGGGGAAGGATGGGATAGATGAAATAAGATTGGCGATGGATACATGGCGGTTTATTATATTCTTCTCTGTATTTTGTGCATGTTTGAAAATTAAAAATAAAACCAGAAAAGGTTTGTATGTTTAAAATAGACTCTAGAGAAGGGTGCTTGCAAGGAGACCAGTGGGAGGCTATTGAAATGGTACTGGTGAGAAATGGCCCTGTCTTGAATCAAATCAGGGGAAGAATGAGAGTTAAGACAGAGCCAGATTTGGGGCACATTTCAAAGATAGAGCCAGTAGTACTAACTGAAAGAATTAAATGTGTTTAAAATCTGTTTTTATTTTTTCTCAACTTCAATGCATTGTTTACTATCTATTTCTGTATTTTTTACCCCAGGATTTTCACACCATTGAGACAAAAGATAGTGATAATTGAATAGATTTTTAAAAATAAAATATTTGTCTTTCTCTTTTTGTTTTTACTTACACGGGGCTTATTTAACCTTTAGCAATGTGACTGTAATTAAAGGTGTTTTATGCTCTTGGCAGTAGATGAGTCTCTCTCCTGTCCAGGTTTATGAATTCCAATCACCAGGGTCTCATTTAAGCCAAGAATCTCAGGCTGTCACTATTCTTGAGAGAGAATCAGTGTCTCACTCAGCATTTCTCTGTGTTAAAATAATGCCATCTGTTGTTAGCCAAGCTGTAACTAGGGTCTCACCTGCACAGAAGGATGTTTGTTGGGTTTTGCCATAAATTATGCCCACTCCAGCTTGCCTTCCAGCTTTTAAAGGAGGAGAGGCTATTTCAGGCCTTGGCAACACTGAGCTGAATTAGGTCTATGGAAAAAATTAAAAGAATTTAATCAGTGTCTTTTCCCGTGTTAAAAAAATAGTTGATTCATTAGCTAGTTAAGTCTCTCTAAAATATTATTTACTTGGGTAAAATTTGAAGAGGCAAGCTTAAGATATTCACGTTAGAACCAGAATATTGATGTCATGTCCTGTATGTTCTCAAGATAAAAAGTAGCATCATGGAAAACTAAGGTCATATGAAAAATGTTGGAGAAATTCATAATAAAAATGTTTAAAAGTATAGCTAAAATCTCAAGAAAGAAAGAGAAATTACAGGCAAAACAACAACAGTAACTGAAGAAATGACTGAAAGTTACATGCGTAAGTATAAAAACTTAATTTCTGTGGCTGCCTGGGAAAGTTGAGTGGGGAGAATTATGTGTCTTAGTAGCCTAAGGGCTTTGGTCTTACTGACAAGTGTGGGGTTGACAGTTGGAACTGAGATGTCTGAACAAAGCTGGATTGTTCCCAGGGGAAATGGGGAAATAGACATTCATCCTCCATCAGAGGATAACAAGGACACTTGTCTGTCTCTGTCTGAACTCCCACTGGAAAAAGAAAGTTTCTCCTAAAATATAGAATTTCACAGCTTGTGCATCCATCAGGTTTAGGAATGATTTTACAATTCCCGTGTAGATCCAGGATCCTAGAGATGAGAAATTCACACAATGATTAGTTATAGGGAGGTTATATTACCAGAGTGCTTTTTAGGAAGCATACATATAACTCATAAAAAGAAGTGTTTCAGGAATACAGTCCAGAGGGGATAGTCATCTCTGACCACTCACCAAAACATGAGCTCACAGTACAAAATCACAAAAGATATGCAGAAATAATTTGCTACAATTGAGAGTCAGGCATAACAGATTTCAGAGCTCTAAGATCTTCAGATAATAAAGCAGCAATTATAAACAGCATAAGATATCAATGTGAAAACTTATTAAAGGACTTTAAAAGGTAATTGATACCCTTAAAAAAAAGAACTGCATGCTGAGAAAAACAATGGGAAGATTTGAAAAAGAAACAGGTAATGCTTTTAGAAAAGAAATACATAATCACGGGAAAAGAGAAATAAATGGAAAGGTAACATAGAAAATGAGGCCGAGTTATGAGACACGGGGTATACAATTGGCATTAGAATGACAAAGAATGGGATAGGCAACCTTGAAAGACACAATTGCTGAGAATTTTCCGGAATTGATTACAAACATAAATTCTCAAATTCTATACGCACAATTTTCTGAGCAACATAAATGAATCTAACACATGTGAGATATTACATAATGAATATCTAGACTCCTAATAAGAATGAAAAATTGTAACAGTTACAAAAAAGTCAGGAAATTTTATCTAAAAACTAATATTAGACTTATTACAGGCTTCCAATAACAATAGCGACCAGAATATAGTGGAATAAGATCATCAAAGTGCTTATGGAAAAACAATCAACTTCAAATTCTTAATTATATATGTAAATCATATATAAATCATATTCACAAATTATATATATATATATATTTATAAGAATAAAGGTGAATCCAAGATGAAACAATGGAGTATAAGAAGCAACGTGGGCTTGTGTTATATTATTTTCTATTTGTTTGAAATCTTTAATATCAAATGAAATTTAAATTTTAAAAAAGCAAAAAAATTTATCTGATTACCTTAAAGCAAAAAGGAAATGGAAGGCCAATTTATTGGAAGATATTTAGGTATTTATTTCATGGAGCAGTTCTATAAAACACGGGAAGGCAAGGGAACAGGACATTTCCAGATACTGCAGCAGCAGGAGTCAGGATTTTTCTGTCCATAACTCTACTGTCAGTGTGACTCAGCTCCACAATTCTCATTTGCTTTTTCCATCTGCTCAAAGTTTTCAGGTGACTCTATATTAATTGTTAATGATTGGGAGCTCATAGGAATTGAGTCTCATTTCCATAAAAGAGAAGAAAATGGTTGTGAACCAATCCTTCACTCCATGAATTTCTATTAAATTCTACCTTTTACTGCTTAACACGCACATTTCTTCTCCTACTTAAAAAGATCCACTCTCAGATATTGCTGCAAACGCTCTTTCTACTTCTATAATGGGAAACAATCCCGTGATATCTGGATGCCAAATTCAGATTTGCTACCAGGGGACCACTGTTGTCCACATACAGGCTCTGTGGACAATCAGTGATCCTAGAGTACTTTGATCTTGATCAGATTCTGACGTTATACGTAACTGCTTATTTCACAAAGGGCCATTGATACAACATTCAATTCATTTATATTGAGCCCTTTTTATGCGTCAGGCACTGTAATCAATATTTAAGGTAGATTAATGAATAAAATATTATGTTTTTGTGGAAGTGAAAAGCAATAAACAATATTTTTTAATAAATTGTAATAGGTAGAGTATATTAGAGTTTGGTAATACTTGGAAAAAAAAGAATAGGATAAAAGGTACTGTGAAGACTGAAGAGTGTGAAGAGAGAAGACTGCTGCAAGCACAGGGAACAGCCAGCAACCATTCTAAGGTGGGAGTGTGGCTGGAGCAAAGTGACTAAGTTGGAGAGTCAGGTTAGAGAGGCAATGGGGATTCAGGTCATAAAGTGTCACACTAAAGCTACTTTAAGGATGTTGGTTTTTACTCTATGTGAGAGGACAAGCCTTGGTAGATCTTATACATTGAATTGTGTCCTCAAAATTCATATGTCGAAGTCCTAACCCTCAATACCTCAGAATGTGACCTTATTTGGGAAAAAAGTCATTGCAGATGCAACTACTTAAGTTAGGATAAGATCATTAGGGTGGGCACTAATCCAATACGAGCAGTGTCCTTCTAAAAAGGGGAAATTTGGAGACGGAAACACACACAAGGAGAACACCATGTGAAGATGAAGGCAGAGATTGGGGTGATGCTTCTCAAGCAAATGAATGTCAAATATTGCTAGCAAACCACCAGAAACTAGGAAAGAAGCATGGAACAGATTCTCTCTCAAAGCCTGCAGAAGGAACCAACTCTGCTAACACTTTGATTTTGGACTTGTAGCCTCTAGAATAGTGAGAACATAAATATATGTTGTTTAAGCCAGTTAGTGGAACTCTGTTGCAGCAACCCTATCAAACTAATATAGTAAACACTGAGCAAAGGAGTGAAATGTCCTTACTAAGTTTTAAAAAGCTCACTCTGGCTATTATGTTGGGTAGGAGAGGCAAAGATGGAAGCAAGACAACCACTTAGCGAGCTCTTGCATTAATATCAGCAAGAAGTCTTAGAAACTCAGACCGGGGTTGAAGTGTTCAAAGGTGATCAGATTCTGAATCTATTTTGAAAGTACAGCCAAAAGGATTTCTTGGTGGTTTAGATGCGGGTTGTGAAGAGAGAAAGAAGTCAGGGATAACTCTGAGGTTTGTGGCCTGTGCAACTGGAAAGACAGAGGTACTGTGAATTGAGATGTAGTGGCAGAGCTAAGACTGAAATCAGTTTCTCAGTTTCTCCTGACTCCCAGAATAATACCCTTGCCCCTGGAACTAATACTGGGAAGATGCGCCAAGATTTATATCATTCTCATAACATTTAATAATATATATAATATGTATATATTGCTGTTCTCTTCCATTTGTCAGCATCTTTAAGAAAACTTGTGCTCCTGAATGTTCTTCACATTTTCTTAATTTTAACCATTCTGTGTTGAATAGTTTTTTTCTGGTAGCCTTCTATTCTGGAAAATTATCAGGAATACAATCTACACAAGAATAATAGATGACTCTGTGAAGTAGCTGAAAGTCCATGAGTTGTATGGAGAGGTGCACAGAGGAGAGTGTACACTTTCCATGACATGTTGGGGTAGACTCACCACTTGCTATTGCAACTATCAATACTTAAACAAAGAAATAACCTTTAGGGGGCCGGTCTGGTGGCATAGTGCTTAAGTTCAAGTGACCTGTTTCCCTGGCCTGGGGTTCGCAGATTTGGATCCCGGGTGCAGACCTAAACACTGCTCATCAAGCCATGAAGTGGCGGTGTCCCACATACAAAATAAAGGGAGATTGGCACAGATGTTAGCTCAGGACCAATCTTCCTCATCAAAAAAATAAAGAAAGAAAGAAAAGAAATCACCTTTACTTCGAAGTCCTGGATGAATGACCATAATTGTTCCATTATTCCCTGAAAAAAATACAATGACTATTCATGAAACAGAACATGGGGGAAATTATTTCAAGGAAGTTATACAAAAGTTAACTTTCTCTAGATGGGTTCCAACATAATGCTAAAACCTCAATCTCAGTGTCTTGAGCAGAGGGATCTTCCACAAGAGACTGTGAAATGGCAGTCAAAACAAAATGGTGAAATGGGCAAAGTGAGTCCAAAGGTACAAACTTCTAGTTATAAAATAAATAAGTCGTCATAGGCTGTAACGTACAGCATGGTGACTATAGTTAATAATACTGAATTCCATACTTGAAAGTTGCTAACAGAGTAAATATAAAAAGTTCTCATCACAAGAAAAACATTCTGTAATTATCTATGGTGATGATGTTAACTAGACATATTGTGGTGATCATTTCATAATATATGGAAATATCAAATCACTATGTTGTACGTCTGAAACTAATATAATCTTGTATGTCAATTATACCTCAATTAAAAAAATTGTGAACAGAAAATTTATAAATGATACTGACTTTTGGGCTGTCATGTTGATGTCATACTTGAGTCCACTGGAAGTACTTTGAAGCTATTGAGGACTCCTTGAAACTAAGACACCATGTTGAACATAAAGGACATGCTGAACAAGAAGGATTGGTACTCAGAGTCACTTTCGGCCTCCTTGTAGAATAGTATGTTCCTGTATTGCAGTGTCTTGAAAGATCAAATGAATATTTCCCAGACTCCCTTACAGCTGCAGCTCTGAATAGGAATTTGTTTCTACAAATTAGATGTACTCGCATGAAATCAGAAATGCAAGAGAAGCTATCTTGCGGTTGCTTTGGCTATTGCTGTTGAAAGCAGGGTCGTGGAGGACTGTACGTTTCTGCAGCAGCATTCCAGTCACTAACTTTGTGGGAGCAGAAAGGTGCTTTTTAGCAGCATTAGTGGTGGCAGCGAGAGCAGCAGCAGCAATGGCTATGACAGTATGTTTTAAAAGTCAATAGTCCTGGTAGTTCTCTTGTGTCTGCTTCTAGATCCCTTAGTAAGTCACTTTGTTGATATTGCTCTGGAAGTCCAGTCTAGATCTTGCCCCTCTACTCATGTTGAGGGTTTTGTAAATATTTATTTCTATGTAAATCACTTCCTACTTTAAAATATCAAGAAGCCTGAGTGATGAAAGTTTAGAAAAAATTCAGCGACCATACCTTTCCCCTTCCAACTTGAACAAGCGGAAGACCTTCAAGTGATGCTTGGGGTCCAGAGAGTGAGTGGGGCTGCAGTCTGGAGTAATGGAATTAACCAGTGTCTTGCATCCTGACTGTAAACGACCCTAGGCTTTTGTGTCAGGGGAAATGCTTGCACATTTAAATTATACATTGTTTACTCAAAACCTGGGAGTGACTCTTGACCTCAGAAACAAAGTAAATAAAACAAAAGTGCTCTCGCTCAGTGCTAAAAGTGGGAAAAGAAGGGAATTATTTCAACAAGAGACATCACTCTACATTCCTCCTTCTCACTTTGAATAGAGCCATAAATTTATCTTATTATTCAGATCTTCTTTTTTCCCAATAAGTTGTCACTGTCATTCCTATAAAAAAGATGAAGAATGGAAAAAAGTCCATCTGTGTGCTTGTTTTTCTGAGGCAATCAATGTGTCCAATGAATAAATGAAAGTAAGGAACTATAGGCTCCAGGAAAAGTGTCACCCACAGATATGTCACATTGATTAAAAGTGGCAGTCCCTCAAAAACACTGTAAAGTTAAATTTCCATCTAATTATTCCCCCTAATAAGACTTGTAATACTCTAAAGAATATAATTCTGCTTAGTAACTTACTTATATTTTAATTAATATTTATCAGTTAACATATTTCCCTGAGGCAGTTTAAAGAAGGGTGCAGTTGAAAATGCTCACTTCGTTTTATACCATCAAGTTCAAATAAAAATAGAACAAATTTGGATGTCTATGCTACATTCTTTCCAAACACCAGTAATTTATACTTTTTTCATAAATAATCACTCTGTCTTTAGTAAAATCAATAATAAAAATTTGAATTCTTTTAAATGTAATTTTTGAGATTAAATATTTCAGACTACAATAAGATTAAGTCGGTCAAATAAAGCTATAAACATGGGCGGCCCCCTGGCTTCGTGGTTAAGTGCTCGTGCTCCGCTACTAGTGGCCCGGGTTCAGATCCAGGGCGCGCACCGACACACTGCTTCTCTGGCCATGCTGAGGCTGCGTCCCACATACAGCAACTAGAAGGATGTGCAGCTATGACATACAACTATCTACTGGGGTTTTGGGGAAGAAAAAAGGAGGAGGATTGGCAATAGATGTTAGCCAGTCTTCCTCAGCAAAAAGAGGAGGATTAGCACAGGTGTTAGCTCAGGGCTGATCTCCCTCACAAAAAAAAAATAAAATAAAATAAAAAAATAAAGCTATAAACAGAACATCTTTATTCAATGAGAAAGTGAGGGAAATAAAATGTTTTCAATAATCTGGAAGTTATTTTACTGAAACACTTTTTTTTCCAACAATAAAAATGTGTAAATATATCAAACAATCAGTCACTACGTCTGATTGATTATTCCATAAGATAGGTACTAATATGGGTAACATATTGAATAGTAACGGTTGAATTAGTATTAATGTTAAGTGATGAGTCTCTTAAGACTGGTAGTACTTAGAGTTTATATATAAAGAAAAGAGAAATGAGAAAGCAGTATGATGAGGCAGAAAAGCATGTGCTGGGAATCAGTAGGTTGACATTTGCACAGGTTTCCATGTGCATTGTTTCAACTGATCCACACGACAATCTTTTGTAGTACGTATATTTTTATTTTTCTTATTTTCAATTCCAAAAACTGAGCTACAGAGGGACTACTAGATCATTCAAGCTATGGGTCAAAAAATGGTAACACAAGAATGTAAACACAAGTTTCATGTTTCCAAACCAATGCTCTTTCCTGTCCGTTATACTGGGTTTTATTCGCGCTTTATCACTAAGTATCTGCACAATTTTCGACACAGTGCTTAAGTTCCCTGAGACTGATGTTCTTCATTCATAAGATTACTGGTGAGACTCTAGGATGACAGAGATTGATGGATTTTTATGATTTTGGATTGCAAACAGATTTTAAAGAACAGGAAAACATCCTTTTTCATAATACAGACTGAGAAACATCCTGTTCTATGTGCCTTATTTGTTAGACTCTACCAGGGGGAAAGCAGAGAAAGGCAAACAAGGCGCCTCAGCAAAGCTGTATGGGATGAATACTTGCTAGATTGCTAAGGTCAACCAGGATTGGACTAGATGCAGGGGCACAACAAACCACTGTAACCTCAAGCCGTTGATCTGATCAGAAACTGCACCAAAGAAATTGTCCATACCTAGCCTTTTTATAAACAGAATTATGCCTGTGGAAAAATAAAGACTAAAAGACTGAAAGGAAGTCTCATTATTTTGAGTACCCAGTGTATTTATCACAAAACACTACACTGTAGAATCCAAAAGAAAATGTTAAGAAAGAGTTTGTCATACTCTAAAGAATGCAGAAATATTTAGTTTGTATGAAAGAGAAAGAGCAACTCTAAGGGATTCACTCAAAAATTATATCTGATGTTAAATAACTGTGGTAAGGTGGAAAACTGCAAAACACACATGCAAATTCAATAGCTTTCTAATTGAGAAATGTTTAAAAGCAAGGAAGAAAGGATCTTAGCAACAGCATTAATAAAATTTTAAAGATCTAAAAATTAATGTTGTGATACACATTCACAGATAAAGAAACAGATGATACGTAATATGTGAAGAGAAATGCACTCAATCTGACAGGTAAAACATCAAGTTTTAATGTGGAAACGTAAATCTATCAGTTAGGGTTCCAGCTATGGGATAACTGAAGAGCAATTGGTGAAAAAAAATTCTTAATTACAAAAGTGTTAGCAGATAGAAAGCCACCAACCCAGGATAATGAAGCACCTTGGGGGCTATCACCACACAATGTCTTTGCCACTCATCAGCCTAAGGGAGTGAGAGAAGAGAGCATTTACCAGCCACCTAAGAAAGTAGCCATGGGAGAGTGTCCTACAGGAGTGAGATCACTGGTAAAGGTATACAGTGACATCTTGGAGACCTGGGCAGGAGGGAGCCAGAGGAATAATCACCCCATCCTTACTCTCCTCCCATCCTCTGAATTTTTGCTGATGGCTTCCTTTGCACAAATCCAAGAAGAAAACAGAAAGTAAATAAATATTTTGATCCAAATCCTAAAGATTAGCTTCTTGGAGCATAGAGAAGAGTGGAGAAGGGTGTAGAATGAATACAGAGAGGAAAACAGAAACTATCCATCACAACAACTTTTTGTATAACATAAAACCAAATAAAAATCTCCAGATAGATGAGAAGACTCAGCAAATCAAAATAAAGATTAAGAGGAAATGCTCTTAAAAAATGATATAAAGAACAGAGACCATATGAGAAAACTATGGGAAAGAATGGAGAATTTCAGTGTGTGTAAATAGGGACTTTGAAACATTAATCTATGTATATCTATTTTGCTTGAATATTATAACATGAAGGTGTATTTATTTTTTACCTTTGCATTTAAAACTGAAGCTAACAACCACATAACTTCATTAATACACACTACTTTCTCCATTACAGGGCAGAGTTCAGTTCCTCAGACCTGAGCCCTCACTTATGCTGCTATACGACTCACAAGCAGCAGGATGAGCATACCAGATGCACTGCAGGAAGCCAAAGATCAAGCCAGAGTGAATCAGAATGACAGACTACCAAACATTCCTACCAAACATAGTAGGAATTAAACATAGCAGGAACCAAATATGTGGGAGTACCAGTCAAGATACAGACATGGCAAATTGTTAGTAGGATAACAATCAAGAATGAGAGAAATTCCAAATAAAACGGAAGGAGGAGGTCCCTGAGAAATTGCCTTGGTATAAGCTTAGTATAAACTACTCACTTATAATAAGCTACTCACTTTTATGGACAAGCAGTTTCATTATTAAAAGATTCAGGATTACGTGGGCAGCTTCCATGTTAGTTATACGAAGGCCACCACATTGCTTTCTTTATATCTTGGCTGTATCTATTCAGAGGATTCAAATGAGTAAGGGTAAGAAAATATTTTATAAGAAACACATAATCCAAATCAATCTGCCACCATATTTTTCTGGAATAAATTCTAATTTGATTCTCATTCTGCTCAGAACAGTGTTTGACACATAAGTAAGCATTTAATAAATATTTTTGAATTAGTCATAAAAAATACCAAAGGCTCCCATGTCAGGAGAAGATGCTAGTGGATTGAAGTGACTCAACTTTAATACAGTACAATCTCAGGAATTTGGTAATTCCTAAAATGAGTCCTGGGCATAGATCTGAAGGGGAGACAACATATTTGAAGCTCACATTGTAACATTCTGATTATCCAATTAACCTGAAGACTGCTACATCGGATTTTTTATAAGAAAGATCCTAAGGAAATTAACTATATTGCTGTTTCTTTTGTTTCTTATCCTCTTTAATAAAAAACTAGAAATGTTCAAGAGTAAAAAGGCAGCAGTCCACAGGTGACAGTAAACCCCATTCCTCCTGACTCTCATAATTAGATACCAGTGAATGCCAAATCCCTTCCATGGCTAGAGGCCCTTACGTTTCATGCTCTGTTGAGCTTCTTGAGACTGCACATTATTGAATTTCATCTTTGCCAGTCACCTGCAACAGTAACTTGTAGGCAATCCAAGGATGAGTTGCGAGAGCCCTTCCCTCTACCCAGGTAGTAATGCTTATTGCCATTCCCCATGAACATAAAGGAGATGTCTCTGTTGTGGCATCTTAATAGATCCTGTAGTTCCCAGACATTTCGGTAACTGTTTGATATAATTATTGTGTCTCATAAAAAATAAATTTTATACAGTAATACTGCAGCCTGCTGTGCTGCTTCACTTCAGAATAACTTATGGCTACGAGGGTCCCCTGTACAATATTGGTCCACAGCAGTAATAAAGTTGTCATCAAGAGGTGATGATAGACCACTTTGCATTGTTATAACCGCCTTTTTGTATTATAACTGGTTGCAACTTTATGAGGTCTTCATAAATGTGATCAATTGCAATAATAAAGTTGTGAGGCGTTTGTGGCAGAGTATTTTTCTCCGTCTCGAAACAGGAGCTGCCTTGCTTGTTGGTCTAATGTCTGGGATTGTATCATTGACTGCCATAGAGCTCCGGGCTAGGAAAGGAACAACCAAATTAGCTTCCAGTGTTGCTCCCTGGCTTCCAGGCACTTCTAGTAATTTATTCATGTAACTGTAAACCTATTGAGTTCAAGCAATAGAGGGATAACTTTTATGTCCTACATAAACAGGGAGAGGCAAGTCAAGCACTCCACATAGGGTCATTTTTCATTTTTCTTTCCAAGATCAGGAAGCTATGGATCATATTTCATTATTCTAGTGATTGACTTACAGTTATCATTTGCTTTTCATTATATGAATAACATATAATAAGATGCCTATTTACTTAAAAATGATAGCAAAATACCTATTGGAAAAATGGTAAAGTCAACAATAAAGATACCTCTAAGAAAAGATACTGCTCTACAGCGATTGCAGGAAGAAATGTAGCCCAATTATTTTTTTAAATAGATAATTCTCATGATAGTTGAAGTATTACATATGATAAATAAAGTGGAATTATCCCTACCATATTCTTACAGTGGCCTGTACTCTAGTCCTCAAGCATGACACCCATAGTACAATAAAAGCCTCAAAGACCAATACCACTTTTTGTGCTATTTGTGTTGATTTTTTAAAATACTTTTTTTCTTTCCTGAGCATAATATAGATGGTTTCCTTCTTCTCTTCTCCTGAAATACGTTACCACAAACCCAGTTCAAACATTGATAAAGTAGAATAGTGAGTTACATTTAGGCCAGTTTATTTACACTGATTCATTCAGAAATAAATTAATTAATTGATAAATAATTTTTTAAATAACTAAATACATTCATTTGACTAGTATCTGAAAATAAATTTTTAATAAATATTTAAATATAAGGGTTAATGTATTTTATATAGTCATGTAGTTCAAGTTTTTTTTGTGGTTTTATTTGCTGACGAAGATTAGCCCTGAGCTAACATCTGTGCCAACCTTCTTCATTTTGTATGTGGGTTGCCATCATAGCATGGCTGACAAGTGCTGCAAGTTCTTGCCTGGGATCTGAACCCACTAACCCAGGCCCCTGAAGTGGAGCATACCAAACTTAACCACTATGCCATAGGGCCTGCCCTCTTCAAGTTTTTATATTAAATGTTACATCAGTGTAAATAATTTACTTTGTTAATTATTGTATATAGTAAGCTGCAGTTTAATTAAACAATTAGATTTGAAATTAGGAAAAGGTCAATATACACACATTTTTGATAGATTTTCATTGATCAAGAAAAATATTGGTAGTCTACAAAATATCTATATTGCTAAAACACTTTGCTCCTATAGCATATAGTATAGAAATAAATTTGAGCAAATTAAATATTATGCTTTCAACTATACACATATTTTATGCCTCTTGACTTACCAAATGATTTCAACAGGAAGTTACAAAATTAATAAACAATTTAATTCCTCAAAAAATCAACACAGTTTTGATTTATTTTGTTTTCATTAAGCATCCAATTGATTAATCTAAGATAAGGATGATTAAAAAAAGCTCCTGTTTTTAATTAGATAGATTCAATATGTCAGTCAGTTGTCTCTAGATTACTATCCTATAATCTCCCAAGTAGGTCTCTGACTCTTGTGGGCACACTTATACTACATGGTTGCAGTATTAGGCCAGAAATCCTGAAATTTCCCAATATTTATCTAAAGCTCAAGAATGTAAGAACTGTATCTGAAATTATGTGAACTATTTAATTTCTGGCATGTCTATTGTGGAATGTAAAAATTATATCTAAGAAACTGGTATTTTCACATGATATGACAATCCTTGGTGGTAAAAGAAAATAAACACTAGGTTCTCAAGTAAAGAAAGTCCTGGGTTCAAATCCTAACTCTGTCCCTTACAGGGTGCAGCTAGCAAGAAAAAAGATTAGGGCACAAATTGAGGAACAACTTTCTGATAACTCCAACTAATTAAAAAGGGAATGGAATGCTTTGGGGAGCAATAAGTTTTCGTCACCAAAGGTGTGTAATAAATGTCTGAGTAATCACACATACAAGATGTTGAAGCAAGAATAAAAGCTTCAACATGTGACTGGAGCTGATTCCCTCTGTCTCATGGAGATTCTCTGATTATTAGAGACAAAGATTTCCCCCACCCGTCCCTTAATCATTTCTCTTTCCTCACCATTTCTGTCTCATGCTCTCTACATCTTGACCTCCTGCTATTCCAAATTATCAAATTATTTTAAATTGATAGTAACTCTAGAGGTAGAGGGCAAGTGTGGCATAGTGAAAAATTACTGCCTTCTACATCATTTTTATGAAATATGGAATTTCACAATCACTGTCAAAAGAGAACTTAGCAATACTTAATTCTTGCTTTAATTATCTCTATAGATTATGCTCCTTCACAAGCTCTACAAGTTCAAGGATGCAGATAATTTGGAGACTCTCCAGGAAGAAGCAGTGAAAATGATTAAGATGCTGAGAAATTGGCTCTGTTATTAAGAGAAAAAATTAGATAGACTGAGCGATGGCAACATGTGTTTTCAAAGAAAATTTAAATGTATGCATCCGGTATGTAATTACATTTTTCTTCATATCCCATAAGGACAAAGAAAGATGAGATTAAATTGATTCAAAATTGTGAGTATACACTAATTTTAAAAATCTGACATTAAAGTTGGACATTAGAAAAAACAAATTAGAAAAGCGTTTCCTTCATTAAAAAAAAAGATTTCTTTCAAGAGCAAATATATCATTCACTGCTAGACAAAGATACTGGAGGCAGTGAAAATTAATATTTTAGGAGCTCCTTCCAAGTGAAGAGCAATTAAAAGCAAAAAATAAAAAATCTCCTTTGAAATTATAATTTAAGGCTATGAACATATTACTCAATAACTTAATATAACTGTATAGAATGATGTGCTCTGTGTTTTGAACCTGTGCTCATCTGAATGGACATATAATATGTACACGGGTTTGCGAGTAAACACTGATAAACGGGACCAGATGTCTCAAGTGGTAGCCATGACCACATTCCAGGCTGAAGATGTTTTCTTCCCTCTACAAATTGTTGACCCACACATGACTTTACATTTAAACTAAATATTAAAATTTAGAAATTTGAAAACTTCACATCCAAGTATAGGTTTCTATCTTCTCTGGAACAAAATACTCTATAGGATAAGAAGACTGTGCATCTGCATCCTCACACAGAAATGAGTGGATGGAGTTGTACGATAGCATTTATCTCTTAAGTCACATGTATTTTTGTTCACCATGATTTATCCATTCCCTATTGTTGAATAGATTTCTATTATATATCAAAGCCTCATATGAGTCATCATTCACCATCTCAGAGCAGTTCTGTTTAACTAATTTATCTGTTTGTCTTCTGTATTCATTTATTGAAATTCCTGACATAGCACATTTTGCGCTGTATAAGAGACTTCAGCAACAGTTCCATGAGTGGGGAAGTTCTTGTCATTAGATATTTACTTGTGGATGAAAAACAAATATTTCCAAAAGATCAGTTGAAATATATTGGCATTTGAAGCACGGAGAGATTAAGATATTACCACACTGCTAGAACCTGACAAATCATTATGGATTAATTATCACGTTGGCTTTTTGTCACTGGTCATTCGAAGGTCATATAGCAACTAGGATAAATCTTGATGCTTGCTTTCCCTTTTCTGTTTTCATTATTGCTTTCTTTTGATTTCATTTTGCTGAATAAACAACATTTGAACATCCAGAACAAGCAAGAATATAAAAAGAAAGAAAACTGCCCAACAACTCTTGTTTTTATTTCCTTTATTCTTCATCAGCATTCATATTTTAATACTTATAATTGTAATGTGGGCATAATTTTGCATTTACATTATCCATATTTTTAAAACCTACCATTCTTTCAACACTTAATTAACAAATATCTAATGGGCACTTATCAAATCACATCATCTAGGTACTGAGCATAAAAGCATGAATAAATCACTCTGTCCTCATCCAACTTGCATTCTAGTGGGGAAGACACACAATGAGCAAGACAGAAAAGCCAATTACATCATACATTAGATAGTTTTAAGTGCAGAAGAGAAAAAAATTAAATTAAGAGACGGGTAATATAAAAAATAAGAGCAAGAATTAAAACTTTACAAAAGCTGGCCAGGAAACAAGCCGACTTTTAATGTAGAACTAACTTTTGAATCAAGATCTGATTATTCGCATGTTTGTGGGGATGCTGGTCATGAGCTGCCAGTCAAATGAAAGTATAGCATATACAATTACATATAGTACATAATACTTGATAATGGTAATAAAGGGCTATATCACAGTTTATGTATTTACTCTTCTATACTTTTTATCATTATTTTAGAGCATACTTTTTCAACTTGTAAAAAAAATTAATTTATCGTAAAATAGTATGCTGTGCTACGCTGGTAGCACCCTCATACATCTCAAGTTTACCAGTCTCTTGATTGCATCATTTTCTCATGTTGTTTTATTCATCATGGCCGCTAAGCACACAAAATCCACTAGTAATATTGCCAGTAATAGGCCAAGTCAAGTGATTGACCTGGAAACAAAATTAAAAGTGATTCAAGACTACAAAGGTGTAAAATCAGTGATAGTTATTGCTCACCAGTCAGGCATGACCTATCCCACCATAACTATGATTTTTAAGAACAAGAACATAGTGATGGAAGTTGTCAAAGGGTCTGCTTCACTGAAGCCAATGAGACTAGCAAAAATTTGAGCAGGGCCTATATCAGACATGGAGAAACTTCTAATGACCTGGATTGAAGACCAGGCACAGAAGCGTACCCCTCTCAGCACCATGATGATCACGGCCAAAGCAAAAGCTTATGATGTTGAAAGAAAAGGCTGGGCCTGACTGCAGTGTTGAATTTACCACTAGCTCTGGGTGGTTTAAATGATTCAAAAATCATTATTCATCATATAATGTGAAAATGAGTAGTGAGGTTGTGAGTGCAGATGTGAAGACAGCTTAAGAATTTTTGGAAACTCTAGACAAGCTGATTGTGGAGGAGAATTACTTGCCAGAGCAAATATTCAATGTGGATAAAATCTCCTTATTCTGGCAACGAATGCCTGAAAGGACTTTCATTCATACGGAGGTCAAGTCAATGCCAGGTTTCAGGGCTTTTAAGATCAGCATAACAGTCTTGCTTGGGGGCAATGTTGCAGGCTACAAATTGAAACCCTTTGTGATCTGACAGAGACCCCCAGGGCCTTCAAGCATATCAATAAGCACACATTGCCAGTGTACCTACAGGAGCAATAAGAAGTCATGGGTGACCCAGTTTCCCTTCCAAGATGCCCTCCTGAATTGCTATGTCAGTGAAATGGAGAAGTAATATTTGGACAATAACACACCTTTCAAGATTTTGCTTATTGTAGATACTGTTTCCAGACATCCTCCTTTTATTGGTGATCTTCATCCCAATGTCAAAGAATTGTTTCTCCCTCCAAACACCACCTCTTTGATCCAACCAAGGGATAAAGGAGTTATAGCAGCTTTTAAGTCCTACTCCTGACAGGATCTTTGCCCAGGCTACTACTGTAACTGAGGAAGACACTGATATAATTCTAGAAGGATTACAATATCTATGGCTGCATCAAAAACCTTGCTTGGGCTTGAGGTGATGTCACCAAGGAGTGTATGAATGGCATCTGGAAGAAGACATTCAAGAGTTTTGTCCATGACTTCAAAGGATTTAACAAGGATGAGGAGGTTGCAAAAATCAACAAGACTGTAGTTGAGATGGCAAACAACTTTAACATGGGTGTGGATGAGAATGACATTGAGCAGCTCCTAGAGGTGGTCCCTGAGGAGTTGACTAATGAGGAGTTGTTGGAACTGGAACAGGAATGCATAGACAAAGAAGAGGCAAGAGAAAAGGAAATTGCAGTAGAAGAAAAAGAACCCCCAAGAAAATTCACAGTGAAAGGTTTAGCAGAAGC
This sequence comes from Ceratotherium simum simum, assembly GCF_057802395.1. Taxonomy (NCBI): domain Eukaryota; kingdom Metazoa; phylum Chordata; class Mammalia; order Perissodactyla; family Rhinocerotidae; genus Ceratotherium; species Ceratotherium simum. The sequence continues at coordinate 8,586,183 of NC_141910.1, read as the reverse complement.
TTTTGTAGACCTCAACAAGCTCCTTAAAAAGTTTGAAAACATGGACGTCAGCACCAAAATGTTTTCATTAATAGAGAGGAATGTTCATAGTGCCTTATATGCTTACAAGAAAATCTATGATGAAAAGGAATGAAACAAACCAAGCAAACCATCATGGACATATTTCTGAAAAGAGCGACATCTCCTCAAGAAGAGCCTCTGGCAGGTCCTTCAGGAGGTATTCCAGAAGCAGGCATTGTTATCATAGGAGAGGACAGCTCCATGCGTGTAGTTTCCCCTGAAGACCTTCCAGTGGGTCAAGAGTTAGAGGTGGAAGAGAGTGATATTGATGATTCTGACCCTGTGTAGGCCTAGGCTAATGTGTGTGTTTGTGTCTTAGTTTTTAATAGAAAAATTTAAAAAGTAAAAACAGAAATTTTAATAGAAAAGAGCTTATAGAATAAGGATATAAAGAAAGAAAATATTTTTATACAGCTGTTCAATGTGTTTGTGTTTTAAGCTGTGTTATTACAACAATCAAAAAGTTAAAAAAATAAAAAGCTTATAAAGTAAAAATGTTGCAGTAAGCTAAGCTTAATTTATTATTGAAGAAAAATATTTTTTATAAATTTACTGTAGCCTGAGTGTACAGTGTTTATAGTCTACAGTAGTGTACAGTATTGTCCTAGGCCTTCTCATCCACTCATCACTCACTGACTCACCCAAAGCAGCTTCCAGTCCTGCAAGCTCCATTCATGGTAAGTGCCCTAGGCAGGTACACTAATTTTTATCTTTTATGCCATATTTTTACTGTAACTTTTCTATGTTTAGGTATGTTTAGATAAACCAATACTTACCATTGTGTTACAGTTGCCTACAGTATTCAGCACAGTAACATGCTGTACAGGTTTGTAGCCTAGGAGCAATAGGCTATACCGTATAGCCTGGGTGTGTAGTAGGCTATACCATGTAGGTTTGTGTAAGCACACCCTACAATGTTCAAACAAGGATGAAATCGCCTAATGACTCATTTCTCAGAATGTAGCCCTGTCGTTAAGCGACATGTGACTGTATTTGTGAAAAGAGTGACATTGTTTTACACTTTTGTAGATTTCTTTGATGTCTGGCTTCTGGATTCTCAAATACGCTTCTGCAATCACTGTGTTTCAATATCTCACACTGTGCAGACTCTGGGTAACTCCCTGTGCACTCATGAACTAAGGAGTGAAAAAGACATCTTAGTATTATTGAGAAAGTAGTTTTGACCTCACAGGCCCCCTGAAATGGGCACCACACTGTAAGAACTGCTGTCCTAAGGAAAACAGTGTGAGATCCTGGGAGGAAGGAGACAAGAAAGGAAGAGAATAATAAATATAGCAATGGAGTCAAAGGGGAACTTATTTGCTGTTTAGAGGGGAAAAGGCTAGTAGAGTCAAGCAAAACCTGGTGACTCAATCATTAGAGGAAAAAATCTGTTGGTAATCACCTTAGGTGTGTCTCATTAACACTCCAGAGATTTTTAATTTAAAATAAGGGATTTAAACTATATCCCCAAGCTCCCTCTGCAACGTGAAGCTTCTATCGTTTTGCAAAATCATGATATGCTTGAGGGTTCTTCCCAGTGCCATCCTGAAGGTTTTGCATAGCAGTTGAAGGATAAATGTAGGAACAGGAATGTGTTTGGGAGCATAATTGTCCCGCTCACACCTGAAATACTTGTCTTATCTGAGTAAGCCTCTGCTCCTTGAGGAACACAGATCTTTAAGAAAAGAGGGGTGAAGGAATTTGAGGTTAACCACTGGTTCCCAAAACAGAAGAATTTAAGACCTTTAACAATGAGGATTGGTTGTCAAGCCCTTTAACCTTATTCTGTAGGCTTTTTTCTATTATTATTATTTTTTGTTATTTTTAAAACTTTTTTATTAAAAACTTAAGACACAAACACACATTAACCTAGGCCTATGCAGGGTCAGAATCATCAATATCACTATAAACCTGGAAGGAAGCTTACATGGCAGAGAATTCACTGTCAGGTTGAAGAGACTAATGGCGCCTGGGATCAACCCAAATATAATTTGAGAACTCTGTGGTCATGGTCTCTTTTGATACATGTCTAAACACAGCTTGTACTCAGTTACCACTTTATACAGTTACCAGTTTGCATGAAATTCTTATCCCTTTTAGATATATTTTTGTATCCATTCAGGTGTTCTATCTCCCTACCCCCTCATTTTGGGCTCTATTCAATCAATTCAGCTAGGTGCATTTCCAAATTATAAGTGTAACTGTGAGTGTACTTCTAATATCCATTTATAAAATAGGCAGCATTTTCTGAGTGGTTGGTGTGGTTTTCGTGTTTTATTCATGTGACTATCCTTTTCTAATTTGTCTGATTTATAAAACATCAAGAACTTTTTAGCCAGTTTGTCAAATCACTGTTTTTTGCAAAAAAAAAGTCTCTAACAATTTGGTAATGACACCATGTATCGATATGTATGATATTATCGAGTATAACCCTATATCTTCGGTGTCTTGAAAAATATAATTCAATGAAATGAATATCCTTCTAAATCATCTGTCAGATGTTCTTGCTATAAAAATGATAAAACCTTACCAAAAAAAACAATTGAATATCTACTAATTCTGTTAATAAACCTAAAACTACACAATAGGAAACAATGGAAGAACAGAAAACAAACAAAAGGACTAAGAAGATGAATACAAAATAGACTATGCTAAATGTGGAGACTAATTTCAGTAGCACCAAAAGCCTTTGCATGGCTAGTTCTCCACATTTTCAACTTTGCTTTATGGCCCTAGCTGAGTCAAGTTTTCTTCTGTTTTTCAAAGTCTCACAAATTTCTTGTTAAATGTATTCATAATTGTTCCCCCCTCTGATTTGTTTTTGGCTATCGTGAATAAGAATTTTCCTTCTTAATTTGTAACTGAGGTCATTGTCATATAGAAAAGATAATTATTTCAAGAAAAGTATTTTTAATTAGTTATGCTAGTGAATTATAAACGTGAATTTTTCAAGTCTGTTTTGTTTGGTACAAGATAAGCAATGATATTACCAGCAAATAAAGAATATTTGCCTAAATATTGTTTCTCTTGTTGTTTTGAATGGCTTACTTCACTACCTAGCACTTCCAAAACTATGTTAAATAAGAAGGGATTTATAGCAAATATTTTGTTAGAGGCTAATTTTAGTTGTTTCTCTCAAGTTTATTTTCTCAAAATTAAAGGAATGTAGGCACTCAGTTAAAAGTATCAAAATGTACAGAAGGTAATAAATGAATTAAATACTCGCTCCTCCTATTCTCCAATCACTGACCTCTCTTCATAAGTAGTCACCATTAACCTTTTTTTGTCTTTAAGGATATTTTCATCAGTAATCTTCCTTTTTGCTTCCTCAAAGAAGGAAAAATCTGTCGAGATTTAGTTTAGTTTATTCTGATTTCTTTCTATCTGTCCATGAATGGTCCAGAGGCAGCCTAGTATAATGTTACCAGCAGGGGCTCTGGATCCAGGCCACAGATTTGCACCTTTTTCTCAATACCCTATCCTATGGTTTTGTCATTTATAGTCTCCCTCCTGGCCTTAGTTGTGTAGAGAGTTAAATGAATTATATATGTATATCTTAAGTATGAGAATTAACTGGATTAATACATATGATGTGCTTGGAAGAGCACCTGCCGCAGAGTAAGCACACCAAGAACTAGCTATGTTTATCAATCCTCACAAAGATTGCTGAAGTTCTATTCAAAGAGTCGGGATCTCAATCCAATTCTCAGTTACTTCTAGACATGTTTAAATATCCTCTTTCTACTGCCAAATAGGTAGCATCACAAACTACCCTTCCTTCCTGCATTACTCGTACTCTAAACCATTTTTTTACAAAGTAGAGTATGTCCATACTCTGCCTTGAGTATTTGAATATTTCTACATACTCAAAAGAAGAGGTATGGAAGATAATCCATTGGAGTTTCTAAAGACAATATTAAAATTTATATACACTTTATGTTTAAAAAGTAGGAAAGAAATTAAGATTTATTAATACTTGATGTGGGATTTGATACTGCTGCCCACACTTTTTCTGAGCATCAAGAGGACCCCAATCAAGTATGAGATGTAAAGACAAAAGTGTTCTGAATGGAAGTTTCTCATGATCATGGTATGTTTCCCGCCAGGTAAGTATCAAAGAAACTTCTGAGTGAAGATGATATTAATAATACATGCAGAAGAAAATGAGGGGAAAATGACCAAGCTGACACTTCTACTCCCAATGTGAGTTCTACTTCAGTTCCATTGTTAAGAAATAACAATGACAATATAACTATTCTGAAAAGAAGATGACCAAACCTCTGAGATTTTTGAAGCTATTAGTAGGATTGACCCTTGCCCTGAGCATATAACATGGCTGGAGATAGATGCTAATGGTTTGTGAAGCAGTTGGAGTAGTTGGGGTCTACCAACTACCCATCCAGCTCACAAAGCCCAAACTCTGTAATTGAACCACTAATTCCTAACTCATATGATAGTCAACTTGATAAAAAATGATGAAGCTTCTCTTGCAATTCCTTACATAATAACAAAAGACAAAAAAGTTTATGTATTTGGGTAAACTCTTGATCTTTCTGCCATTGCGATAGTGGCTGAAATAATACACAGAAAACAATATGGTGACAAATAATGATGTATTATTTTTGGCAAAAACTTTTAGAAGGTTCATAGAAAACACAGCCAAAAGCTAAAAGAAACAAGTTTTAGTACAAATGGTGAATTGTGGGAGGTTTGCTCTATAGTTTAATAAAAGTACAGATGTTTGCAACGTGGTTCTGCTTAAGGTATTCAAGCTGATTAAATTTCAATAAAAAAACTTCACAAAGAACTATATTTTGTAAGCACTAAAGGGAAGATTAACAGTGGAAATATATTCTCAACAGTAAATTATTTCATTAATGATAAAAAAAACCTTTTATGATGAAAACTGGGTGCTTGTAACTATAAATAAAGTGCACTGAAGAAACAAACAGAACTATTCTGGGCTAAAAATACAAAGATGGTCACATATTTGAAATTCGTTAGTAGTGGCCATTACAGGAAGTTACATAGAAAGCCATTACCGCCAGAAAGGTAAAAAGTGTTAGAGGTTATCAAGGAAAATAGTTAAGTTTCTAAAAATAAAACTTTTTAAATATGGTAATATTTATAGTACGAGGAAATGAGGTAGGGATGACTATGAAAATCTTTTGTACAGCACGAAGTTTACTGGTGTCTTGTGGTAAAGTTCATAAAGCATTGTTAAACTTCAGATGAGTTGTTTTTATTTTGTTTAACAAGGACCCATGCTCCAAATTTGATGTCCTTTTCTGTGTTGACAAGAATCTACTTATATTCTACCTAGAGGATTTTTTTAAATATTTACTTGGAAATAATTTTAGACATAAAAGTTGAAAATACAGTACAGAGAGTTCATATACACACTTCACTCAGCTTCCCCTAATGTTAACATTTTACCTAACCATAGTATAATTATCAAAACAATGAAATAAACATTAATACAATAGTATCAACTAAACTAGAGACTTTATTTGAATTTCACTGCTTTTCTGTTCCAGCTAATATACTTTTTCTGTTCCAGCTTCCGATCCAGCATCTCACATTGCATTTAGTTTTCATATCTCCTTAGTCCCCTTCGATAGGTGACAGTTCCTCAGTCTTTCCTTGCTTTTCGTGACATTGTTATTTTTGATAAATATTAGTCAGCTTGGATTACACTGATGTTTTCTTGTGATTAGAATGATATTATGAATTTTTGTCAAGAATACGACAGAAGTGATGTTGTGTCCTTCTCAGTGCGGTATATCAGGGGCACGTAATGTCAATGTGTCATATTACTGGTGATGTTTGCTTTGACCACCTAGTTAATCTTGTATCTGCCAAGTTTTTCCACTATTTTGTTATAATTTTTCCCTTTGTAGTAGATAAATATTACTTTTTTCCTCTTATTTTTCCCTACTAATTTTGGCATTCATCAGTGGATCTTGCTTGCAACAATTATCACTGTGTTGTACCCATAATGATGATTTCGGATTTCCCTAGTTCTGTTTATTTTTATTAATTGGAATTCTTCTATAAGAAAGAGCTGTCTTTTCTCTCTCAATTATTTACTTATTTATTCAATTATTTATTTATATTAGTATGCACTCATAGATATTTATTTGTTCTATGGGTTATAATCCAATACTATCATTACTTATTTTGTCACTCAAATTGTTCTAGCTTGCCAACATTCAGCTCATTCAACTCACTCAGGTTGGCTTTTGTGTCCTTTTGACCTGCTCTCATTCTTTTCCATCATTTCTTTAATTCCTAGAAGATATATTTGCAAATAAAAACACTCATCTAATCTGCTTTTTTAAGTTAAAAGTAACATTTTACCACAAATGAGAAAGTAACTTCTTTTAAGAAAACAGATTCCATGGAGAATTTGCAAATGCTTGATAATCTTTTCAACTTAAATGATGTTATTACCAACATCTAAGCAAGTGTATCATCTATAAAAGTCACATCTGCACACTTAAACAAAAGATCCTAATCTATTCAAAGTCATCCAGTGAAGGTCCTTCTAGTGAAATTTTACTGTGCTTTTTAGATTTACTTCTTAAAAACACAAAAATTCAATATGTTTCACTTAGTAAGAAAGGCATCTTGACATCATTACAAAAGTTTTCCAAACAGATTTTTACATAAAATTTTGCATAATAGGTAGGAATAAAAATAAATAACCTAATTTATTAAGCAGCATCACTCAAGCATTATTTCCACTTAGATCTATGTCCCTTTGTGGACTATCATTTTCAGTTATGATGGATAATAAAGCCATGTAGAGAAATTAAGTTAACTTAGAACCAGACACTGGAGCCATTGTATCACAAAACATCCAATCAATATTTCCAAATTACAAAATAAATATAATCAAATTTCTCTCACTAAAATTATTGAAGAGTTTTATGTCCTTAGACAACATAACAGATTTTTCAAACTTTATTTAGATATTGAACTCACATTTTACACATGCTTTATAGAGTAAATAATATATTACAACAAAATCATACCTGTAAGACTCAGAAATAAATATGCATATAATAAAGATGTGTATTCACTTTTTAATAATGGGATGATCAAAAAGTTTGAAAAAAGTGCTCGAAACATATTTGCACTACCTGGAAAACTACAATTCTACCCATAAAATGACATGAATTCTTGCCCTCTCTTGCCTGTAGCAAAGCCTACTATTTGTAGGAGCTACAACTCAAAAGGACAACTTTAAATCCATTCCCTACTTGGGCCCCATGGTCTGCCAAGTTATTTTCTGATAATTGAGTATCTATGAACCGATGGCAGCAGGAGGGAAGAGAGGGCACCAACTCTCCACCTGGTTCACAAGTGAATAGCTGTTCCATTTTCTAGAGCTGCAGAACCCAGGTTTCTGAGTCTGCAAGTGGAAGACGTGATTTGCAGCTTCATTTCAGGATGGTGCTAGTTTCAAGAGGAAATTTCTGGGCAGCTTCTGAGATAAAACACAAATTTGTTTTTTCTCTTTTTAAACCAGGTGACTTTATTAGAGCATCATTCCAATTTCTCAAATTATGTTGACTATCTCTTATATAGTTTAATGCTGTGAGCATTTGTGTTTTTGTTGTAGTTATTGTCAGGTCTTTAAAACACTTTTAATAATGAAAGGAGAGAGTGTGTAATTGCAGTAAGATAAAGGAATAGAGCACTGGAAATGTATTAATATTTTATTGTTTTCTGTAAACATTTTCAGTATGTTTCTTGAAAGTTAATTGTTCAAAGACACTTTCTTACAAAAGCTTTCTAATCTGAGACAATCCTAACTACCCTAAACTAATTAAAAATGTATCCCAAACTAATTCATCTCAATTAAGATTCAGAACACAAATGACAAATTTTCCAACATAGACTTTTTTTTTTGTTAATCCTCAGAAGTCACCAACTGTAGGGAAGATATTCACATCAGAAATACCAAGGTTTTACATAACAAAATTCACCTTTTTTTAAAAATTCATCTTACCTGCTTTAAGAATTAATAAAGGTGAAATATTTATATTTCAATGAGCATTTCTCCCTTCATCCCCTTTCATCTTTAATTTGGTCCTGCAGGGTGAAAAACGCTTTGAGCTATGTTACAGATCTCTGAACTTCATAAGAGACTGATATTACATCATCCTAATGAAAAATCCACTCCAAACATCAAAAAAGCATAGAAATATACTCCAGGAGAAAACTCCAAATATCAGACCCAAGTTAAACTGAAGAGTAATTCAATTAAAATTTGAGTTTTGTAGACATCTGTAACAGAATGGCCTGGACTATTTAACTATCATTTGTAGGTTCACCCTTAAGCAAAACAAGAAGTTAGAAGTTTGCCTTGGGCAGCTCGTGATTTTCTTCTTTAATGTTTTTTTGTTTTTTCTGTCTAACTGTCCAATCCTCTGTAGACCCCATTCCAATATGGCTTTTTCCCAAAGAGATATTACTTAGAACTCAGTTTCTCATACAATACTGAGTTAGAATTGAAGAGGCATTTATTTGGAACTTAATGTCACATATATTATTTCATCATATACCTACAAAAACCCTGCTTTGGACATTTTACTATCAAATTTAAATAGAAAATGGGATTAAAACTCAAAAAGATTAAACAACATCATTAAAGTTTCAGTAATAAAAATTGCCAGATTCAGGGGTTCAACCTCCAATCATCTTTCTCAAATTCTAGAATATGTTCTAGAGACTATCCTTTTCCCTCAGTAAGGTTTTGGGGGAGTATTTTAGAGTTGCAGGCTTTACTTGGTTTGCCTTCAAATCATGTACATGGCGGTTGATAAAATGTGAACAGTCTGAAGTCTGACTACTCAGGTTTAAATCCCAGCCCTGACATTTGCTAGCTATGTGAATTTGGGCAAATTTTACTCAAATTCTCTGCAACTCGATATCCTGAACAACAAAACATGCAAAAAACATAATATCCACTCAGAGATTTACTGAGAGTATTTTAAAGTAGTTTATGTAAAACATTTAGCACAATGCCTGGCACATGAAAATCATCCAAAAATCATGAACTTAGATGATTTATTAGATGTAAGCTCCATTAGAGCTAAGAAAATGTTTTCTAACTGCTGTATATCCAGAACTTCACACAGACTTGTCCCTAGCACAAAGGAGAAACTCAATAGCGACTTATGAAATCAATGAATCAATGAATTAATGAATGCAGTGTCTTGTCCACATGAGCTGCTGTTGAAAACAGCAATAAAATTACATGGGATTTTAAATGATTCCTTGTCATGATCTGTTCCAGATGCTTGAAACACATGGCTGTCTAATAAATATAATTTAAAATGTGAAAGCCTATGTTTTCCATGAAGAGTCAGCAGGATTACAGCACGACTATTCCATTATTAAACCCTGTTACTTTCTCCTTCACCTACTAGAGACATATGTCAGGCAAAATATAAGATGCTTGAAAATTTTATTCAATTTTACTCATTATGACTGCATGAAATAGAACTGGTTCTATCTAAAGTCTATGAACCATTTTTATGATGCTGGTTAACAGTGCTTTTATAAGAAGAACGTGCACTTTAACATCACCTGGTGTCAATGCCTACAGGTATAGTATCCTGACAATCCAGATAATAACGTCAAGTGGTGTGAAAGATTAACTTTTACTGTGATCACCCAAAATTCGTTTTGAATAAACTAGATGTATGTCCGCCTATTACTAAGAATAAACACATTTTCTCCAAGCTTATGATATAATTTTATTGTTACTTACAAGAATGACTTCATTGGGCGAATAGCTAACTATCTAAGTATCCCCAAATAGATGACAATGATAGCATCAACATTTTTGACAAATGTTACCTTAAAAGTTATTGACTTGATGCAATTCTGTAAAACAGCTTAAATGACAACTTACTCAAAGGAACACTTTCTAAGAAATTTATCTGCTCACTTTTAGTAGGAAATTGCATGATTAGGGCATATTTGGTGAGCGATTGAAAATACCTGCTGTGCAAAACTCTAGATTACAATTAGTGTGGGTAAATTCTATGACATAGACTGTTGGGATCTAGATCATCCATAACTATAACTGTGGAAGACTTCTCTGTCCACAGATGTCCTTTAGATCCAATTCTATGCTGGATCAGAGTCATTTACATCTGGTTAGGCTTCTGAATTTGTATAGGAGTATGCCTGCCTCTCCTCCCTTTCTGTTTACCACTAATTCCTATGAATCTACTCCTAACCAGAAACCTTGCATAACTGCACTCCTGATTCTTGCCAAAGATCATAACCTGCAGTCTCAGCTACCCACCTCTTGTGCAGGTCTCAGGAGAGAAAGAAAATGTCAAAGAAGATTGCTCAACATATAGGAGGTACATTAATTTATCTATGTATTTCAAATATTACCTTTAGGGAAAGTAAGGCTAAGAATGATGCAAACCTGCACTAAAATATCTGGCCTGTTATAAAATTGCTTTTTCATCTTGTGTTTAACAGTGAGGAATATTATAAGGAAAAGGAATATTTTTGTCCTGTTCATTATGCTGTAACACATCAAGTCTCTGGACCAAAAATAAATTATTGAAATAAAATAAATTATTTTATTATTTATATTATATATAACACATAAAATATAAATATATATTTTAAATGATGTATATTATTTATATATGTATATATTATTTATTTATATATATTTCCCCTGAGCCACTTTTATGTTTTTAAGTCATGGACTCGTTATATCTTATACCTTGGCATATTTGGGAATTTTTTTTTGGTTTGTGAGTATTTCTTTCTGGTTTTTCAAAGCTCAGAACCAAACTTATAGCCCATGTCATTCAAAAAAACATTCACAAATTTTTGTGCACTAAGTTTACCCAAGTTTTATCTTATTTTTTTATATTTATTTTGATTTTTTAAAATTTTTCACCTATTCTAGTAGATAAACTTTTCATGTATTTAATTATATTTAGGTAAAAATTATATATATAAAACACATACACAAGCACATACAAGGTTACAGGAGGCGTTGCCATTACTATATTGCCCAGAGTCCAGCTGTGGTCACAACAAAGCCCTTTTAGGTTATCTAATACACATGTTCTCAATTTTAGAGTTACTTGATGTCTTATTAACTTTTATTTGTTACCTTATCACCTAATCTCTGTAAAGGACACTTCCTTTGGCTTTAGTGTAACATACTTTTCAAGGTTTTCGTACTTTTCACTCGTTTCCTCATATCTCTTAGAGCCTCCACAATCTCATTTGTGAGCTCTTTATTTTTTTATCTAGAGAATGTCAATGTCCCTTCTTTTCTTCCTTTGCCATTGGAAATATTCAAATCGAACAATCATATTTACTTATGTAGTTCCAATATCATCTGCTGATTATTTAAAAAATCCAAATATCTAGACCAGCATCTCCTGTGTCTTTCACACACAACTGATTGTTGTCATAAAAACCTTAAAATAATCATGTCTAAAATTAATTATGATCTTTCCTCTCCAAATCTGTTTATCCTCCCAGATTCCCTATCTAAGTAAAAGGCCCCAAGCCCAAAACTAGAAAATCATTCTTAATCAGCACTCACTTCACTACCCTTATTCAACCAACTACTAGTTCTGACACGTCTATATCCTAAATATTTCCCATAACCACCATCTCTTCATTCCCCTCAACTGCTGCAGTTCAGGCCAATACCATCTCTCTCCAGCATTGTGATGTCTATAACCAGTCTCCTGGTCTTTACTGAAGCCTCTTCTCAATTCATCCTGCAGTCTGCAAACAGATGTGATTCCCCGACGCAGAATGGATGAAACTTTGTGGCAGATGGGAACAGGAAAGGGCCAAGGATCTGGTAAAAGGCACTGAGAGATGTAGAGTGATAAAAGAGAATGCTGAAGAATTTGGACCACGTCAAATAATGCAGGACTTTGTAGCCATTTTAGGGACTTAAGTCTTTATTCTAAGAGCAATAGGATAGTATTGAAAGATTGCAACTAAGTAAACAATATGATTATTTTAAAAATAAAGTACTCTGCTAACAGCAAAGTCCACTTTGTGGTTTACAAAGGAAAGTGTGCAAGCTGATATATTAAAACGAAAAAAAATTAGACCGTCTATTAGGTAGTCTCATTCTTTTAAATTTCTATTTTGTATACTTTTATGTGTGAATCAAAAGGCACATATTGAGATGTTGCTCAGAAATAATTTTCTGTAAGAATTAATGATCCAAAAGTATGCGGATATTTACGCAAATGGAAAGAAACCATTTAGGCAGCTATTTCATTAGATAAATGGAGAGTTTATAGTATCTTATATTATGTTGGTGATGGCTAAAATAAAGTCAAATGGATTAATAAAAGAGATATATGAAGAGTCCCTTCCTTATTGTGGGCTAAATTAAAACAAACTGCAATACCACCAATATGTTTTCTAGTGATAGAAGCATCACCTTGACAAAGTTCAGGTTTAATGGTTTTACGCCTTTTAGATCATGCTTATTATACTGTTTGGGAGTCAGAAAAGACAGAAGAAATTGAAAATAAAACCTGAAAAGTTGTAGAGTTAATAGTACCCTCTTAAAAGAATTAGGAGGGGCCAGCCCCATGACCTAGAGGTTAAGTTAGGCACGCTCTGCTTCAGCAGTCTGGGTTCACTTCCCAGGTGTGGATTTACATTTACACCATGCTGTGCTGGCAACCCACATACAAAATAGAGGAAGATTGGCACAGATGTTAGGGTAAATCTTCCTCAAGCTAAAAGAAGAAGATTGGTAACAGATGTTATGTCAGGGTGAATCTTCCTCAGGAAAAGAAAAAAAAGAATTAGGAAAGTCACCTGATTCCTGAGGATTATGGTAACAAAGAACAAAGATGGCAAGTACCAACCTGGATAAACTATAAGTAATGACTTAGAGTTTGACAGTAATAAACAGCCTTGTTTATTCCCTACATGGTCCAGTTTTGAACTTCTTTTTCTTGATGATTACCTTGGATGTCTACCAGCCATTTGTGTTTACAAATGTTCTAATGTGTCAAGTTGTATAGGAACTTCAACATATTCATGATCTCTTTCTTTAGAATTTCTATAAAATTATCTCCTATTTGACATACAGTTATGTTTCTAAAAATTCCAATGTAAAGTGATTTGTTTGATCGGGGACACATAAGAATTTTGATTTCTTCCCAATCTACTTTAAATTATTTATGTTGATTTATAATGTATTCTGTTTTAGTAGATGCACAGTAGATTATTGGAACCCAGAATGAAAGAGGTTAGATCTACTGATATCTTGAGCTTTATTAAAAAAAAAAGTTTTAGCATAGTTAATTTAGTCTTTTATAAGGTTATGCTGTATCATGGGCAAAGAGAAACCTATAGGCACAAGTTCTTCACTCCTTAGAGTGTGCATTGGGGAAAAGTAATCCACTGGGCACAAAAACCACATTATTTTGTTGGTTATTTTGAAAGGCTTTTATGTTTATAGTCATAAATTGATGAATATTTTATTCATTAATCCACTGAATAAAACAAGTAAGGTAAAGAAAGAATTACTTTTTATATAATTATCATATTTCTAGAAGTACATCTAAAACATCAATTCTAGAACTTTTCCCTTTGTCTATTAGTTTGATGGACTGAAAACTGCCGTTTAGGCAAGTTAAAGATTGAAACTTTATTTCATATCATTTTGTATCTACTCTTTTCACTGTAAAAATGCAACACATCAAAAAATCAAATTTAAGATAGAATTCTCCTGAAGTATTTTCAAAATCATACTTAAAATTCATGATAACAATACATTTTCAGAATGTGTCAATTAATATTTGAAAAGTTTTTAAGACTAACATATTTATAGTTCCTAAAAAAGTACAAAATCCAAGTATTAAGTATTTCAGCGCTCTTTATGAAAATCAGTATGAGTGCCAAGATAAACTACATTTTCATAACAGGCTAGAGTTTTGTCAGTGAACCTTTTCAAACTATTCACATTATTTTCTGAGGGCAAAGACATCTCAAAAGATGCATGATATGGTCTATGAATACCATCAAACCTCCTTGCTGTCTTACATTCAGCAATAGATGGTAGATGTGCTATTTATGACAAGATGAATATATTCCAAATGCAGCTGTTATAAAAGTAGCTGACGTTATGAATAAGAAATGAGAAGAAGGGAATTTCTGTTGGAGCTAATTTTAGGAAACTAGACAGGCATCAGTTATTACAAAGAATAGTCAAGAATTATCTGAAAATGCTAATATAAATGGTGCTACAAGTACCAGTGTCCCTTTATTAGCCATGGCTTCCCAGGGATGCTGGATTAAATAAAGAAAGATGGGAAATAATTTGCTCACAGAATCTTGGAAACTTTCTTGAGTCCAAGATGCCTGCCAGCAGCATAAAAGCAGGTAAAACAATGCCTCGAGCTCCAGTACGTGTGTAAAATTGGAAAATAATATGCATATAGAATATCTACTTATTCACATCATTTTCCAGACCGTCCTCATATATCATTCATCATCATCGCACATAAACCTATAGCAGTCAAAGAGCACGCTCTTAGGAGAGAGTGCAAGAAAGAGCTCATTATTGCCACAAATTCCAGATCAAAGATGCCTGCCCACAAGCTGGTTTTTGCCCTAAGGATTTTCACCCAGTATGCTCAAAGGCCCTTGCCCTGATCTGTCCAGTCATTACTTGAAAGACCTTAAATGAAGAGTGTCTTTGTGTTCTTGGACCAAAGATATTGCTCATATTTATGAATTATGTATCTTAATCTGCCATTAACAGGTAAGACCTTCCAAAAAAGCAAAAACACCAGGTTTATGACAAATTTGAGTCTGAGAAACTAATTATAAAAAAACATAAAATTATCTAAGATAAAAGAGAATAGAGGATGATAAAAGAGAGGCAGATTAAACACCATAACATCGTTATCCAAAGAAAGACACAAAAAGAGATATTAATGCTAATGTTTCAGTCAAGTGAGGCTATAGGTTCTTAAACTGAAAAATCAAGTTTACTCAGCAAAGTTCCTCTTGAATTCTCCATTTTGTTCATTTTAACAGCAGTATTCTCATGTTCTTTGTTTTTATAAGTTCTTCTTTTTTCCCCACATACATAAAATCCTCTTAATCTTATAGCACATGAGGTCATCTAGCATCAATAGTCTCACTAGGCCAATTGGTAACTTGAATAAAAATAAAGTGATTCACTATTAGAAAAAATTTCCTAAGTATGCCATGTGGAATACTGAAATTGTGTAGACATTATGGCCATTATGCATTTATTTTCTTCGTCCCTTGGCAATAGTAACAAGAACCGTTCCTAATGTGTAGACAAAACAGTATAAGCAAAGTAATACGAAAATTAAACAAAACAAAAACTCTTTATCTTTGCAGAAATATGAAGAAAGTCCAAAACATCCATTTCCAAAAAGGCAGTTCACCGTATCTTTGCTAAACACCACACAAATCCCATGGTCCATGCACTAAAAGTGTAAAATTCTAAACAACTCATTCTCCTACATATATCAATTGTAAACTCTTCAACAAATGAGAAAAATACGATCTTGTAACTCAAGATTGAGAAATAGGCAAAATTTGGAGAGTCACCAAAACACAGAGGATGCAATCAGCACAGAAAGAATTCTTTTTTATGTGACTTTATTCTGGGAGCACTGGCAATCGTGCTAGGAATGCACAGTAGCTAAAATTCGATTATTTTCCCTAAAGTGTGCCATTATTCTGTCCATGGGAAACAGGGAAAGGATAGAAGTGTAGAGCAACCAGGCTCAATGGAAAGTGAGCAGGGAAACCCCAAAAAAGAAATCCAGAAAGTGAAAACCTCAAACTCAGTAAAGAAATTTTACCCTAATATCTGACCAACCCTTGAGTCCCATATAAGTAAGGTAGACTGCTAACAATGAAGACTGAGATCTCAGACTAGAACCAAGTGAAATTCCTACTGAGCAAACCCAATAACACTTTTCAGAGGAATATAACAGAATCCTGAGTCTTCACAACATAATTATCATAATGTCCAAGATATACTGCAAAATTACTTGAGGAGGAAAGACCTAGGAATATGTGACCTAAACTCAAGGCAAATAAAAATCAACAAATGCCAACCTGGAGAGGACCTTGATGTAATTATCACAAAAAGACATTAAAGAATTTAATACTACTATGGTCAATGAGGTCAAGAGAAATATGCTTGAGAATATTGTAATGAATAAAAGAATATCCCAGTAGATAAATCAAATGTATAAAAATATCATCAAATATGTTTTATAATTGACACACAATATTTGAGATAAAAATATTCACTGAATGTGCTTTATAGTAGAATAGTAAGAAAAGACTCAGTGAACTTGAAGATAGATTAAGAGAAATTATCCTATTTGAAGAATAGAGATTTTAAAAGGATTGAAAATTATGAGCAGAGGCTCAGGTATTCTTAGGGCAATATCAAAAGACTGACAGTATGTATAATTGTCTATTATATGCCAATTATATATATTATATATTTATACATATAATGTGTATGTGTATATATATACATATTATATATAAATACATATATATAAATAAAATACATATATATAAAGAAAGAAAGAAGAGAGAAAATTGGTTAAATAAAATACTTCAAGAATACCAGGCAAAACCTTCCCAAATTTAGTGGAAGATTTAAGTTAATATTAAAAATAATAAATTTTGCATTCCCTAGATAAACTACACTTGGTCATAATGTTGTTCGTTTTGAAATTTTAATAATTTTGGTTAAAATATATGTATCTGTGTTCTCAAGAGATATTGGTTTATTTTTATGTTCTTGTAATTTCTTTGTGTGGTTCTGTTATTAGGGAAATTCTGGCCTAGTAAAAATCGGCTGGGAATTGTCCCCTCCTCATCTGTTTTCTGAGTTTTTGTAGAATTTGTATTATTTCCTCTTTAAATTTTTTGTAGGATTAGGTAGAATTTTCCTTCAAAATCTGGAATTTTCTTTGTTGACAGGAATTTAACTATGAACTCAATTTCTTTAATATATACTATTCATGTATCTATTTTTTTTTTTTTTTTGGTGAGAAAGATGAGCCCTGAGCTAACATCTGTTGCCAATCTTCCTCTTTTTGCTGAGGAAGATTGGCTCTGGGCTAACATCAGTGCCCATCTTCCTCTACTTTATATGTGGGAGGCTGCCGCAGCATGGCTTGATAAGCAGCGTGTCCACACCCAAGATCCAAACCTGCGAACTCCGGGCCCCTAAAGCAGAGCGTGCAAACATAACCACTATGCCACTAGGCCAGCCCATCACATATCTTTTTTTAATGTGAAATTTGGCACTCTGTCTTTTGAGAATTGTCTATTTCATAAAAATTATCAAATTCATGTTTGTAGTATTCTCTAATTCTCTTTTTACTCTCTGTATGATAATGAGAGGCTCAATTTAATTTGCAACATGTGTTATTTGTGCTTTCTCTTTTTTTCTTGGTCAGGATGGTCAGATGTTTATCAATTTCTTAATTTTTGTCCAAGGGTCAGGTTTGGTTAATTAATGTATGTTATCATTGTCTCTTCTCAATTTCAATAGTTTCGGCTCTTATTTTTATTAATTCCTTCCTTATTCTTGCCTTGAGTTTGATTTCCTTCTCTTTTTCTAGTTTCTTAATGTGGAAGCTTACATCAATGAATTGAGACCTGTGTTCCTTTCTAATATAAACCTCTAATGTCACAACTTTTCAATAACAATAACTTCATGAAGTAAAGATAAGTTATGTCTTCATTTTCATCCAACTTGAAATATTTCCTAATTTCTATTGTGATCTCCTCTTTAAACAATGAGGTATTTAGAGGTGTGTTTAATTTAAAATATTTGGCATTTTCAAGATTTTTTTTAATCGATTTTTAATTTAATCTAAAAAAACACTTTGTATAAATTTATTTTTTTAATTTGTTAAGTTTTGTTTTATGACACAGAAAACAGTCTGTTGGTTAATGTTCCAGGTGAACTTTTAAAAAACTAGGTGTTTAGATGTTGTAGGTGGAGTGTTCTAATTTGTTGATAGGGTTGTTCAGGGCTTCTACAGTCATACTGATTTTTTATGTACTAGTTCTATTCATTACTGAAAGGTAAGTGCAAATATAATTATGAAATTATCTGTTTCTCTTTGCAATTTATCAGCTTTGCATTATATATTTTGAAATTCTATTGTTAGTTGCTTTCACTTTTAGGGTTGTTATTTCTTCATGGGAAACTGATTCCTTTATCAATATGTAATGATCCTCTTTGGCCCTAGTAATATTTTTTGTTCCGAAGTCTAGTTCTTCTAGACTAGAATCTACTATTACATAAATATTCCAGCTTTTAAAAAAAATTAGTGTTAGAATTTGGTGGTATATTGTTTCCATCATTTTACTTTTATCTATCCACATCTTTATGTTAAAGTGGATTTCTTGTAGAAAGCATATAGTTGGATCTTTCTTTTTTTCCAGTTTGAAAATCTCTATCTTTTATTGGTCTGTTTAGATTGTATACTTTACTGGAATCATTGATGTACTTGATTAAAATTTACCTATTGATAGATTTTTTTATTAGTTCCATCATTTTTTGTTTGTTTGTTTTCTGCCTTCTTTAAGATTAATTGATTATTGTTTATTCTTTTTTTTCCCCCACAATTGGCTTAATTTTCTTCACTTTCTACAATTGTGCTTAGTGGTTACCCTAGGCTTTACAGCATACTTATTTAACTGTTCATTGTCTATACTCACATAATAGTGCACCATTTCTCATGCACTGTAAGGACATGTCTTGCTTTCTGATGCTATGTAAAAAATTACCACCAATTTAACAACTTAATACCTATTTATTATCTCATAGTCCTTTACATCAAGAGTCCATGACTGGATTTTCTACACAGGGTCTCACAAGGCTAAACACAAGGTGTGAAGAAACATTGTGATCTCATCTTCAAAAGAACTTTGAGAGCAGGACAGCTCCAGGGAGGTTGTGCAGGAGCTCATAGATGAGTACCCTGCAGCCACATGGCTGGACTACATCTCCTGGGGCACCCAGAGCAGTGACTGCCTCCCCACTAGTCCCCCTGGACAGTAAGCACAGCCCCCATCATGCCTGGTTCCTCTGACCCAAATTCCCTTCACCAACAACCTTTCTAAGCTCATCTCCAGCCCAGGAGCTGGCCCTACTTCTTCCCTTCATTGCCCTGACCCTTGATATGCTTGTTTAGGCTAATAAAGTAATAAAGCTTGGTTGTGAATACAAAAAAAATTATTTAGAATTATCAGAATTATCTTCCAAGCTCCTGGTTTCTGATATAATTCAGTTTCTTGCACTTGTAGTGGGGCAGATTTCCCTGATTTCTTGTTCCCTGTCAGCTGTGGTGCCAGTTTTGCTCCTAGAGGCCATCCATGGTATCCTGTCCTGTAGCCCTAGCCATAACTTAGAAATTTGCTCCTTCAAGTCTAGCAGGAAAATTTTTCTTGCTTCCAATCTCTCCAACCACTTTTAAGGGCTCATCAGAATATGTCAATCACACTCAGGATAAGCTCCCTTTTGATTAACTCAAAATGAACTGATTAAGAAACAATCATATTTGCAAAATCCCTTTTGCCATATAACATACATAATCATGAGAGTGAAATCCATCGTATTCACAAGTACCTCTCACATTCAAACGGTGAGGATTACACAGGATTTATACACCAGGTGGTAGAAATCTTGGGGTCATCTTAGAATTATTTCTACAGAGAATCTTGAATTTATATAATTTCATTCCTCATTTCTTTCTTCCCATCACTTTTGCTATTTTCTCATATGTTGTACTTTTTTCTCAATGAGAAAACTTCCTACAGAGAGTAAATAAACATTTCTGTTTATATTTACTCCAAGGCAGAGCATTCCTATATGATGATAAACTCTCAAAATTATCATCCTCCCTTAAACTTCTCAGTGACAGTGACATTGGGTAAGTCATTCCCCAGGATCATCAGTGAAGCACCTAACACCCCAAATACATCACCTGGATAATGATTTTGGACAATTACCTTGTATTAGTTTCCTGGGACTACTATAACTAACTATTACAAACTAGGTAGTTTAAACAACAAAAATTTATTGCCACAAAGTTCTGGAGGCTGGGAGTCTGAAATCAAAATTCGGCAGAATTGGTTCCTTCTGAGAGCTGTGAGGAAAAATCTTTTCCTTTTATGCCTCTCTCTTACCTTCTGATAGCCTCAGGCATTCCTTGGCAGTCTCCCTACATATTTACATTGTCTTCCTTTACAATGTGCCCCTGTATCCAAAATTGCCCTTTTTATAAGGACAATAATTACAATGGATCAGGGCCCACTCTAATGATCTAATTTTAATTTAATTACCTCTTTAAAGACCTTATTTCCAAATAAGGTCACAATCTATGGTACTGGAGGTTAGGATTTCAACATATATTTTTGAGGGGGAACACAATTCAACCCAAAACATACCTCTTCCTGGTATTGTGAGAGAATTTTATATTTATGTGAAAATAAATGAAAGGAGGAAATGCATAGGTAAACTTGAGGTGTAAAATTGGTACTATAACACAAAATGCAATTTATAAAACACATATTAATGTCATGTCCATAATTATTTTCTTTGATGCTATAGTGCACAGAATCATCCTCCTCCATAGTTGAAACAGAAAAATAAAACAAAGCCAAGACAAAATAAAAATGTCCTCAAATTGTTTAGCAACTTCAAATTAACTTTAAATAATTACAACATGCTAAGGAAAACAATTCTGATGAACATGTTAAATGTCTCCATTACAACACCTACTATAAGACCAATTTTTACACATACACATATATATTCAAACAAATTGACTCACAAATTTAACACTGTTAAATTTTTACAACTCTTCTTTTTCCAAAAATAAACAGTTATATATATATATACAGATAGAAAGACAAAAGTTTCTCAAACAGATAGATTGTGTAAGTATTGATTCACCAAACATTAGTGGAGTCACAACAATATTCCTGCTTCCCAGGAAATAATATTCTTTACCTGATAAGCTTTGACCCCTACTTAGAAAGGGAAAAACTTTCACACATATAGTTGCAGTTTAAAACTTCTGAAAAATTCAATCTAATTTATTTCTAGCTTTGAGTCCTATTCCTGGAGTGTTTTTAGCTCTCAGTCTCATGATGCTACAAAGGTCCTGTAGTTACTTTACCCTGTGGTAAGATGTTTCTTTCAAAGCATTTATAACTAGTTTTCTGATGTAATAGAGTAAAAAGGAAATGAAAAATCATCAAAAGAAAAATGTGAAATTTACTTTTCATCATTTTACCCCCAGAAATATAATAGTTTCATTCCATTCTGACTAGATGACGTCTCTCACAGACAACTTTGAGTTGAAGTCGAGTCCCTTATTTCTCACTATAGATGTTCTATGTTCAGAGTGTGAAAGAAAGTTGATAATGAGAAGAAAGAGAGGGAGAGAAGGAGGGAGGGAATAAGGGGGGAAAGAAAATCTTAATCTCAATTTTTACAGCAAATACAATCAGGGTGTGGCACTCTTTTCTCTGCCCATTATTCCCCGAGATTGCCTCCTTAGTCCCATTTTCTCAGTAGAATCCCTATTCTCAATTAAAAATTACTCAAATAAAAATCTACTTTTTCCATTACCAAAAAGTTGTAGAGATATGCATTCTCGTCAGGTGAGGCAATCATTTACACAATTGTTTGGCCTCAGTTGGGTTCTGGGAGATTTGATTCTCTAGCCCAAATGAAAGGATAATGTACATCAGAAGGTGTTTCTATCTTATGTAGTGCCATATGCTTATTATGAACAATTTTTTCCAGCTCATCCCAGATATGTTAAAGAACTCCCAATCCAGGGCCAGCAATGAGTGATCTTTGATAAATGAAGCAGATGTGTCCCTGCACAACTCATAAATGGTCGCTTAAATTGTTTCATGAGTTGTCACTGGATGATGCTGCTAGAATCCTCACTTACTTTGTTTTCCCTGCCTGGCAAAATTAGGACAACTTTTAACAGCTTTGCTAATATATGAGTTCTACCAGAACTACCTGAAGTTTCAGAGTAATATAAAGGAGATAGGGAACACTTGGCTGCCCAAATCCTACAGATCTCATGATGCCAGCTGCTACCACAGAAACAGTCAGTGCAATTTCTCAGACATTCCTCGAAAGAATAAAGATTGACAGGTTTTTAGAAAGGTTAAGTTATTCTTTCTTAAAGCATATGTTTAAGTTCTAGTTAGAAGCCGAATTTACTTGGACTCATCTAACTCCCGGGACCTTGGCGTCTTGCTCAATGGTGAGCCCTGGCTGCCACTATCATAGCCCTGTTGCCCCACATCCTCTTCTCGTGTGGCCTCCCTCAGGAGAGGATTGGGCTTTGACAGAGTCCATTGTGCCCACTGCTAAAGGAGACATAATAGCATAAGAATCCATCTCCTAGCCGTCTAGAGTGGGATGATCTGGCTTCTCTCTTCACTGACACTCTCAGATGAAAGTTTGCACTATGAGTCGTAAGATCTAGTTTCTCCAGCAGCTGCATGATGGGATGCAATAACTCAACTTGAAAGCATAGTGGAATTAATGTGCCATGAGCCAAATTTCGACCAATGAGAGACAAAAGATGGAAAGGGGCTAACGGAGAAATGTATTTCCCTTCTTTCTGCAAAGGGATCTAATGATTGAAGGGTAACACATGACCTCTTTGAAGATGACCCACTTGATCTAACAAATGGCCATGTTTTCTCATGAGGTTGTGGCCAGCTCAGTAATGCATCATATTACATTTACTTTCTCTGCTGCCCTGCCTCATTTCCCATTCCCCTTTACTTTTACTCCCCTGGGATTGCACCTCCCAAGAAAGTATTAGCATGTAAGTTTTGCAGCATGGGTAGTAGAGGTATTATTGTCTTTATATTAGTCTATTGAGACTGCTATAACAAAAATACCATGGACTGGGTGGCTTAAACAGTAAATATTTATTTCTCACAGTTCTGGAAGATGGGAAGTCCAAGAACAAGTTACCAGCAGATTTGGTGTCTGGTGAGAGCCCACTTCCTGGTTCATAGATGGCAGTCTTCTCACTGAGTGCTCCCAGGGTAGAGGGGCTAGGAATCTCTCTGGGGTCTCTTTTATAAGATCACTAATCCCATTCATGAAGCTCCATCCTCACAACCAGTAATCACCTCTCAAAGACCTCTTAACATCATCATAATGGGAGTGAGGATTTCAACAGATGAATTTGGGGGGGATACAAGCAATCATTCTATAGCAGAAACAGAAGGAAAGAGTTGAACCTGCAGGTAGTGGAAGATCAGGGTGTAGAGTCTAAGTCTCTGGACTTCTACTTTGATTCACTTTCTTTTACATTATATGGTCTCTAAGTCTAGATGAGCGAAATAGTTTAAGCAAAAAAAACCCGAATCAACTTGTGAGCCTTAACTATCCAATTTATCATGTAGCCATAATCAAATTAACTGGAGAGCTATCAAAGCTCCATTTTATTTCATGTGTAGGCACCACCTTTTCCTGTCCCATCAGCTGAGAGATGAATAAGATGTCTATGCACTTACTCACCTTTTCCTGATGGAGTAAGGCAGTGTTCTTTTCTGACATAATGAAAAGATCAAAATCTACTCCAGAAGAAAAGCAAGACTCCTGTTATTTCTTTTTTTATTTCTCTGAGAATAATTCCTGTCAAGGATCAGATAGCTTCTCCAGGTTGGGTAGAAATGCAGACTGCAATATAGCTTTTAAAAAGAGCCTCATATCAGCAAGATTCCAGAATTAATTAACTGAATTGGATAATTTACTCTTCTTGACAGAACATCCTATAATCCAATCCACATTTTTTCAGTCCTAACTTTGATTTCACTAACAAATCTGATTAGTAATTACTCTAAATTTAATTTAGTATTTACTATTGAATGTCTTCTGCCCATATTCTTTGTGCTTGATTCTGACTTAAGTGTGTCGTTGTGTTCTAACTACCAACCTTACTCTGATCTTTGAAGAATATTCCTCCAGTACATGATTTTATTTTAGATACATCTAGCTTTAGGGAACAAAAAATGTCTTCTAGGGTTCCCTTGTTTGCTAAATCATAGCCATTTTTGTTGCTGTCTGTTGGTCCCCTGATTTATTGGCTGTGCAAAACTGCTGGGAATAAAAAAAATTAATTCACTCACATACAGAGAAGTCATAGATACATGTCACAGCCTTAAGAAATGGCCAATATTAATTGAGCCCCCATTATATGTCCAGTATAGCACTTGGTATGAGCCACACAAAACACTTTAAAGAATGTAAAGCCTGAATACGCAGAATAAACACATGTGAAACAACAGCAAAAATAAAGAGCATATATTTAAATGCTAAATGATGTAGTCACAGCGTTATTTTTTACCTCTATATTGAATATTAACAGCCATTGCTCCTCTGCCCTTGCCTGATAAGTCCATTGGGAATGAACTCATCTACAAAGTCATGTTAACCTTGAAGTACAGCGTCTGCTTTTTTGGGAAACAAGCTTTCACCTTCTGAAAGTATATACTAGGCAATCAGTACAAAGAGTTATATAAAGTCTTTGCCTAATGCAGTATTCTTTATGATCTTATGCCTCCATTTTTGATAGGTCAAACAATCATAATTTTTGTTAAAATCCCAGAAATATTCTGGGAGCAAAAGTGCTCTAATATGAATATAGATTTTATCATGGAACCAATGCCATAATGGTTTTCTAAATACAATGAAATACATCAAAATAATAATGATGATGATAATGATAGAGGATGACGATTTTATTTTGTACTTGTTAAAAAATTTTTTACTTTGGGCATTATTCAAAACCAGGCCACCTCTGTGGGCTTTACTTAGAGTTTTTTTGTTTGTTCTGTTGGTTGGTTTTGATTTTTAAATGGATGTGATAGCTTATAGTAATAATATGTCCAAAAGTTTCCAGACAATGTGTTTGTAACAATATATGTTGGGGATTTAATAACATATAGAGTTCTGTTGGAGCCAATTCAGATGTTTTCCAAGAACACATTTGGCCTTGACTGCAAATATTACCTGTTATAGTTTTATGTGTCTACTTGACTGGGTCATTGGTGCCCAGATATTTGGTCAAACATTATTCTGGGTATTTCTGTGAGCCTGTTTGTAGATGAAATTGACATTTAAATCAGTGGACTGAGTAAAGAAGATTGCTCTACCTAATGCAGATGGTCCTCATCCAATCAGTTGAAGGCTTAAATAGAACAAAAAGGTAGACTCTCCCCTGAGCAAGAGAATTCCTGCCTGATTGCCTTCAAACTAGGACATTTGGTTTTTCTTGCCTTCTGACTCAAACTAAAACATTGGTTCTTCCTGGGTCTCAAGCCTGCAGCCTTCAGACTGAAACAACACCATCAGCACTCCTGGGTCTCCAGCTTGCCGATTTACCTTCCAGATTTTGGGACCTGTCAGCCTCACGTGAGGCAATTCCTCATAATAAATCAATCTCTTTCTCTCTCTCTGTCTCTCTCTCCATATGTATATATGTATATTATATATATATACTCTATTGGTTCTGTTTCTCTGGAAAACTGACTAATACATTATTTCTTGGCTCAACTCTGAGAGGCATGATACTAAGTTTTTTTCTAAACACATTCTGCTAGATTCATCAAATATTATACAAAGATAACATTTTTTTCTCAATTGTCAATTAAAGCATACGAGTCTATGTTTGACAATAAATAATTGTTTAATAACTGGTACTAGAAGTCAAATTCTAATTCAAATTCTTTGTATAAATAAGCTATAAAATTATACAGAATGTGTTGCTTCTTCATGCTTTACCTAGTTACATGACAGAGAGGCCTTTGGAAGTTTTTCTCAACTTCAGAAAAAGGTAAATTTATCTTGAAGTACTTTATAAAATATCAGAATTGTCTTTAAAAAGCCATTTATTTCTCTCAGTTTCTATGTTATAAGAATACTTTTAATTAAAAATGCATTTTCCCAGAAGTAAAATATTTATCTTTAAAATATCTATGAATTATGAAAAATAATTTTTCATAATAAGAATGCATAGCCATATGCCATAGGATCACAGTATGACTTTCATCAGCAATCACATCTTTCAGTCTCTAAATGTCAAATTATAATTGGCATTTAAGAAAATTGCTTCAGGATATACATCACATATCTTTTTAAATACCAGTAGGTATTTTTAGCCATTATTTCATTACTACTAAATTGAGTACTAGTGCCCAATTAGACATTAATTACCAGTCTAAATACAGCTAATGTTCTAACGAAGAAGTCACTAGGCATTTTAATTTCACTAAATTAAATGCAATGAAATTCAACTTTGCAGATTTCCACAATTCAAACACTCCTTTAATTATAAAGGTTTATTTGAATGAAATAGAACAAATGCTCTCTAACCTTAAAACTCTGGTGAAATTAAACATGATATTTAATGGAATCAGCACAGGAGCTCGGAGGAGAAAGGCCCATTAGAGATTCTGCAAGAAGTCTCCCACTCAACACGATAAAACCTCTCCCATGATCAATCTAGCCCCTACTTCTACAACTCCGCCCAAAAGGGTTCTAAGTGTTGCAAATGCCTTCCTTTTATTAAACAAAATCTTCTCACTGTAATTTTAGTCTTTAACTTTATTTCTGCCACTTGGAGCACAGTAGAATAAATTTATTACCCCTTTCAAATATTTGATGATAACTTCTCTATTATTCCCCTGTCTCACTTTCTCTAAGGTAGATGGATATATTGCAGTACACCTTCATCACTTTTGTTGCTCTCTCCTCAGCAATCAGCATCCTCCTTAAAATGGGACCTCTGACACAGGAATGACATAATTCCAAAGCCCTCTCAATTCACACTCTCCTTTTAAACATAATAAACCATACTCTCTAAAGAACTATCAGAAACGCCTATACGCAAGAGGTGGCTTTGCCATTTTTTTTTTTTTTTTTGTGAGGAAGATCAGCCCTGAGCTAACATCCATGCTAATCCTCCTCTTTTTGCTGAGGAAGACTGGCTCTGAGCTAACATATATTGCCAATCCTCCTCCTTTTTTTTCCCCCAGTAGATAGCTGTACGTCATAGTTGCACATCCTTCTAGTTGCTGTATGTGGGACGCGGCCTCAGCATGGCTGGAGAAGCCGTGCGTCCGTGTGCGCCCAGGATCCGAACCCGGGCCGCCAGTAGCCGAGTGCAGCGCACTTAACGACTAAGCCACAGGGCCGGCCCTTTGCCATTTTTTTAAT
The DNA here is from genome assembly GCF_057802395.1 of Ceratotherium simum simum. NCBI lineage: Eukaryota > Metazoa > Chordata > Mammalia > Perissodactyla > Rhinocerotidae > Ceratotherium > Ceratotherium simum. Next base: position 8,558,780 of record NC_141910.1, on the reverse strand, counting down.
ACTAGAATACCATTTTTTAAAATTCTAATTGTTTATGGCCTTCTAAATTTAGATAACAAATAAGATACTATAAATTCATCATTATCTCAAATTCCTGCTTGTATATATTGAAACAATAAAATGAGCACTTAAGTAAAAACAAGTAGAAAATTAGCAAACAAGGCAATAACTTACTGTGTCTCCCTTAGCCTACGGAAAATTGTCCAGGAAACTTACATTTTATCATTTCTTATTTAACCTTATCTTCTTTGATTTAAACATATTGTTATCTTAACAAAAACAATTTAACATAAAGATATGTTTTGGTCTTTAAAGTTCTTATTCTTGAGTTTTTACTAATGGTTCTTCTTAGATCTAACCTAGACTAATATAGTTTTTTCAAGAAGGCAACATAGATAGTATATTTGCTGAGATCCTGTGTATGTGAAAATATCTTTCAATTACTTTTAAATCTTAAATACAATCTTGCTGAATGTAGTATCCTTTGGACACAGCCAATTTGGATGAAAAAAGAGAAAAAAATACAAGACTCATGAAAATACTTGTTAGTTCAAAAGAAGGGGAACAATTGAAGGTATCAGATCAAGATCCTCTGATATGAAAGGAACTTACAAAAAGATATAAGAAAATTTAAGTCATCTGTTTATTTTAAAGGATGTTTCTTAACAAGGCCTAAAGGTTATTATAGCTACAAAATCAGGAGACATTTCCCTGATATGAAAGTATAAATACAACATTCAAAAATAATATTGACATAATGAACGGCATATAGTTTACTGTAGAAAACTAAATTAAACTCAGAATAAAGAGATGCATATGAAGTATAAAATAGAAATAAAGAGCCCAGAAATTCAACATATGGATACAGTCATGTGTCGCTTAATGATGGGGATAGGTCTAAGAAATGTGTCGTTGTGTGAACGTCATGGAGTATACTTACACAAAGCTGGATGGTATAGCCTACTACGCATCCAGGCTAAATGGTACCAATCTTATGAGACCACCATCATATATGTGGTCCATCGTTGACCAAAACGTCGTTATGTGGCACATGACTGTATTAAGAATTTGAGAAAGAAAATAACAGATAAGAAGACAATATTTAAAAGCAATAATTGGGGAACCATTTCTTTATCTGAAAAAAGTAGGTCATTTCTATAAACCAAAACTTAAATAATAGAGGCTCCTATGAAACATTTCTTACTGAATTATTTTAATTTCAAGATTAAAGAAATAAATCACACAAATGCCAAAAATAAACAAAAAAAGGGAAACAAAGGAACAACTGAGCAAAACTGATAATGAAAAGACAAGGCAAAAGAATCAGTCTGGAGCACACCTATAAGTTTCTGAAAGGAAAAAAGTTGTGAACTAAAATGTCTCTGTTCAATCATGGCATTATTCATGTGTAAAAACTACAGGAAGACAGTATATTCCTTGTATATCCTCCCCTCCAAATTCTAAGAGATGTTTTTCAGGGCTTACCTGCTCAAACTTTTACTCTGTGACTGGCTGATGAGATCTAAGAGCTGTGTGTTGTGGGAATCCCTCTCTCCACTCTCCTTGCCCCTCATAAAAACTCTCCTTGAAGCATCCATTATAACATGTCTGCCCTATTCTGCTCTAAGAAGTTGATCTCTAACCTGAGAAAAATGTCTTCTTTCTAATTCTAGAAATTATTAGGTGTTGTATTTCTCAAAAAGTTCTTCCTTGGATGATGCATGTAAATTTCCTATTTTCCATGTCTTCTTATGAAACTTCCTATGGCTTTTGCCTTTTTAATCTCTCTCACCCCTACCAAAACCACCACAAATAAACATAAAATTTGTGATTTGTTTGTTTTGTTTTGTCTTATTATGGAATTGAAACTACAAGAGAAATCATCTATCTACCTATATCAACACTCATCTGTGTTCCTTAGCTTTCTCTATGTAGACATTGTAGAGTTGCCACTGTGGACAGGATAACAAGTTCTACACTTTCCAGGACGGCCGATGTGAGCCAGGGCTCAACTTTGCTTCTGACAATTAGAGAAATGACTATAGCACGCACACAGCAAATGGAGGGAGGGGACTAACTTCTGCAAAAAGTATCAAATTGAGGCATAAAATTAAACCATTGAACTCACTATGGTCAAGTCAAAGATCCATAAGCCAGCTTGCCAGGTTAATGTCGGCTTCTGCTCCCTCCTCCAGCAAGTTTTAGGAGGTTGGCTGTTGCAGCTGTAGGAAGAAAGAAGGCACTTCGAGAGGCTTGGCCGGCCCAGTGGAGAGCAGTTGGGAGCGCACGAGCTGGAGCTAACGATATATCATATTCATTTGAGCTATGTCGGCACTGAATAAATTCCTGTCCAAAAAACAATGTTTCATTTGAATTTTAACAAAAGGATATTTACCAAATGTGTATTTTACTACACCTACTTTTAACATACATCAAGCACATCTAGAAATATTAGATATATATTCTTAAATACTTAAAACTGTCAATTATATACACAGTAGAGAGGAAAAGTATACACACAGAACAATAACTACAATATGATAATGTCTTCTAAATATGAGCAGTCTACCGTAGAACCTTGCTTATCTTCCTCTTTACCACCTTCTGCTCCATCTCCTCTAACATCTGTGCTCTGGCTCCTGGTGTCACTTCTAGAAGTGGTCTAATAATTCCATTTCCAAGAGTTATATCCAGAGGCATTTCTTCTCTATGATTTTTTTTAACAAAAAAGCATTTACGACATGTGTGATTTCTAATTCCACTTTATCATATGTCCCTAATTATTTTACATACAGAGGGCCTACAAGTGGCAAAGCAAGTTTCTTCTATTCCAAAATCAAGGTCTGGTAGAACAAGGACCATGGCCACTGCCCTAGGGTCACAGAGAGGAGCCATGTTGCCTCAGAGTCTCCATGTATCCAAGTCCCCCAGGAAAGGGCACAGTCATCCTGGGGCCCCAGACTTCGTGGACAGCCCAGGCTGTGGGAGAGACTCAGGAGTGTGGGCCTTGCTGTACTTCTCACCTGCTCCCTGCTGGAAGTCCAAATTATTTTTTTAAGTTTCCCAAATGGCTCTTAGCTAAATGCAGCAATAAGAATTATAATAACTGATTATTTAGGATTTAGGATTAATGAGAATGTCAAACATAACAATATGTGGAATGTCAAGGTGAGACATGAATATCAAGATAAGATCTTAGAACTCTCAGGTTGGGAGAAATCGAAACTCTGATAACAACAATTATTAACAAGGAAGAGAAAGAGAGAGAACTTGAATACTCTAATGTAGGGAGTACAAAGTGTCACAACTTCTTGGGAAAGCAATTTGTAAACATGCACTAAAGTTAAAAAAGTGTGTACTTTATGACCAGAAATTCTACTTTGATATTTCTTCCTTATATGAATCTTTTACATATTTGAATAAAAAGCCACATACAAAGATGTTAGTCACAGTAATTTCTGCTAAACCAGTAAACTGGAAATAATCTCTATGCCTACCAATATTTGAATGCATAAATAAATTGTAGTATATTCATACAATGGAATGCTATACAGAAACACAATTATTTAATTAGATTATATGTATAAATATGGATAAATCTCAAAAACATGAGTGATTGCAAAATTATATTTTTAATGTAAGTTTTAATAACATATAAATCAATATCAATTTGTATCTTAGCTTACTCTGGCTAAACTATAGAGAAATTATGGACAATAGAGGGACAGTAAATATATTGAAATATCAAAATAACAATGACCACTGGAGGACAAGGAGATTTGGAAAGAATTCAAAGGAACAAAACTCTATTTGTAGTGTTTATTTCTTTAAAAATGTCTACAGTAACTGTGTAAAAAATTGTTTCTATTTTTTAAATTTGAGTGATACTTTGCTAGGTGTATATTATTCTATAGTGCATTTTTTTTGCATCCTTGAACTATTCCATTAACATGAAAAGACTTACTTGTTTAACATGGGCAATCAGCTGGGTTCCTCTAGTAGAGTGTGACTTGTGGACTTCCTTCAAACATGTTCCACTAGCCCTTCTTCTGTGCTACACACTGAATCAAGGATGACTTTACTTCTTGGATTCATCATCCCCATCAGGAGTTCTAGACTTCTTGTAACAGATTCTTTGGTTTTTTTAGTGATCAGTGGTTCTATTTTAGCCTTGGGGTATATAGTGTCTCCCTAACATCAGAAATTTGAAATCCCCGTATGAAATTGACCTAGAAACCAATGAGAAATGTCCAATATCAAACGCAGGTACTGGCTCATGTTCAATACTTATTTTTATCCATACTTCATTTCAAGTTGCTTTAGGCTAGGCTTTGAGAGAATTCTATTTATGGGGGAGTTTGATATGCTCTTAGAAATGTTTTATTCTCTCAAGGCCCAGATTTTAATTAATGAAAATATAGAGTAATATAATAGCAAAATCCATACCCCAACTATAGAGTCTAAGAAAAAAATCCATAAAAATTCAATGTCCTTGAAATAAAAAGAACTTATGAAGTAAGATTGAAATTTTAGATATTGTTAAAGACTGATGACTCAGTATTTTGTTCAGGAGAATTTTCAATCGTACCATGTAGGCTATCATCTCTTCCTCCAAATACAATCCTACCTAAAGTGTATATATATCTATGATATATATATATGCAGAAATGATCTTAAACTATGGTGAGACAAGGCTTTACATTGAAGAAAATTATTAACCTCAAAATATTATGTTTTAGAAATGTAAAACCCAACAATCTATAGTACAGATGAAGACATTGCATTTTAGAGAAGTCAAGTCTATTCTCAGGATGCCCCAAGTAGACAGTTGTGGAATTGACATTAGGACCTAGATCTCCTGACGGCCAGAGTGCAAAAAAGAAAATGGGCCAAGGCACTTTGTTTGCTGTTGGAACATGTAGGTTGACATTTAGCTTCAGTTGTTTGTAATCTCTACTTCACTGGTAACTGCAAATATACTTGCCAAGGACATCAAGTTCAGAGAAGTAAAGTTAGATGCTGATCTCATTCCACACACAGCGCAGACAGAAATCTATCAGCACTAATAGCAAGTGATAGAGATTCCAGAAATTGAAAGTGAGCACAGAAGCCTTTTATGTTTGGAACACAAACTACTTAAGAATTGGCTGCATCCCATCCCAAAGTGGATTGACATTGTAGCTCCTCATTAATTGATTTCCCAGAATATTTTGTAGGAGATGTGTTACTATCCCCTATAAACGCCCCTAATGTTTTCTATGCATGTCAGTTAAGAACTAAAAGCTAGTACTTCAGGTCATTTAGAATACGCCAGGGGCTCATAACTACTCTGACTGAAAAAATTATGGTCAGCATAAGTGTATGAACAGTTTTTGAAACCAGCGTAACAAAAAAGAACTGTTACAAAATCGACAAGTGCAATTTATGCCTCCACCTGTATTATCTTCAGAGCCCCAGACTGTAGTATGACTTGCAGGAAAGCTGGACTATGTAATTTGTGTAGTAAGCCACACACAAGACTGTGCCACTTCTTTTGACATTGGGACTTTTTATTGTTTTGTTGTTATTATTTTTATTTTATTTTTCATTTATACAAAACCTAGGAAAACACATGCAACTCACGTATATCTAGGGAATGGTTATGTGTAAGATCGTTGTGTAACAAGGTGTGGTTTTCAAAATCCACATCTCCTATTAGGTCTCAGCTCAACTTCTCCAACCAGGTTCAGCTCAAGTGACATCCCAAATCTTTCTCAGCCACTATCCACACTAATGACATGCATAGGAAATATCACAAATTAGTATCTAATCAAAGGCTTCTTTTGCTAATTTCCTTTTTCGATTGTATAAATCGTTGCTTCTCCTGGAGAAGAGTATAAGAGAGAGTATAGTAATTAAGAAGGTGGGTTATGACATACAAGTGCTTGGATTTAATTCCTAGGAGTCTGAATCTTGGGCAAGGAAATAAAACTCTCTTTATGTCCATTTCATCAAGTTATATGGAAAGAATGATAATAGGTATTTCATAAAGTTGTTTTAGGGCTTAAATCAGTGGGATTTAAGCAGGGAGAAATTTTGTTCCCCAGGGGACTTTTGGCAATGTCTGGAGATATTTTTGTCTGTTACTTCTAGGGAGAAGGGGGTTGCTACTGGCGTCTAGTAGTGGACTCTGAGGATACTGCTGAACATTCGACAACACACAGGACAGCCCCCATAATGAAGAATTATCTGGCCCATAATGTCAATAGTGCAGAGAAATCCTAGTTTAAATGACTTAATTCACATAAAACAATTAGAGCAGTGACTGGCACATATTAAAGTTTCAGTAAACAATTAGCAGGTTTTATTATAATTATTCTATTTCTCAAACCACTAAAAATTTGACTAAACTGCACATCGCTTACCTAGATTTCCTCTTTCTTTGGCACCTTCTAACAAACAACTTATGCATCTCATTCTATTTTCTATCACTGGAAATCCCTCTTATCTGTAAACACTTGGTTTTCATTTTATCCTTCTTTAGAATTAAATATCTTCTTCTTACTAAAAATGAAAAAAAAATCTCTGTGAAACATTCTCAATTTTGAAAGAGGTCAAACCAAAGAAAGCATTAGAGACTAATGAAAGATATCACAAAGCCTCTTTCATAAAAAAAAAACTGTCATATCCATTATTGAGCCAGAGAATTAAGGAATGTTATACCACAGCTTTAAATACTGGGGACTCAATGTTTTCACAAGGAATAGGAGAGGAATATTGAAAGAGATTCCAAAATCATATTGAAATGTCTCTTCAAGCATTGAATCAACAATTTTTAATGTAGGCTGTGAGCCTCTATAAATCTGAGGTATTTCTGTGACTATGGACACCTATCAGAGAATAAATATAGAGTACTAAAACCTTTGCATATATTTCACCTCATTAATTTTCATAAAAATATTCAAAATATTGACCTGTCATAGGAATAGCATGTCAGCAAATAACAGAATACTACAGTATAGTAATTATTACAGTCAATTGGCTGCAAGCCTGCACAAATGGTGATATACTTGTCCTCAGGAACCACATTGTGGAGTATTCCAGGAATTATCCTAACATTGATATAACTTCAATCAATTCTACAAACATTCTCCATATAACAACTGTGTGCCTGCTTGTATCACTTACCAGCTTAAAAGAAGAAATAAATAAAGCGTCCTTGCCTGCTTCCAAGGGAACACTGATCTACTTTTCGTCACCAGATAGGACAGAATAAAAGGAAGTGAGAATTCGATTTGTGTTTTCAGAGAATTAGGAATTGAGTTCCTGAATGTGATTGATGAAACTCACTTAAATCATTAATTACATCATCACCCATCGGCAAAACAATCACCTCAATGACTTAATGGGTGATTAAAATTTTGAAATAACCAGTGTGGGACCAGAGCCTAGAATCAATCCATTTAATAATGGATCTTAATTTATTTCAAAAGTAAAACACAAACAAGTACTTATTCACATTTGTCATCAAATCAGAAACAAGAAATCAGTCAAGGTTCACAGGCTTATGGTAATATATGGACATTGATTTCTACTGAATTGGAGGTTAAGAGTAGTGGTAAACCATAAAGCAAACCTCTCAAAGTTGATCGTTTCCAGAGTGAACGCGAGTGCTTCAGCGTTAAAGATTTTCCCTGTCGTAAGTGCCAGTGACAGCTTTCCTTTGCTCCTCTTCCTCCTTTCTCCTTTTCTCTCCTATCCCTTCCTCTTCCTCCTTTCCCAAGCCTTTCCTCAATCTGAAGGTTCTCCCTGGAGATTATATATATACATCATACGTATATACATGTATATATATATATGCACACATGTTTAAAATATACATACTTTACACACACATATACACATATATTATTATGTATACATGTGTATACACATGTATATATGATAATTTTATGTATATATAAATATAACCTACCTCTTTTACAGCCATACCTTATTGTCATCTCATTCTCAATGTATTCAAAAGTAATATTCTTTTTATTTCCATTATAGTAACTTGTCTTCTCCTATATCTAGCAATCTTTTTTTGTGAATTTACCCGTGAGTGATCAGTGATGCCAACTTTGGAAAGTATTTCTTCAGAAAGAAGTAACTTTTTATTCTGTCAGTGTTCCCCAATCCAGTGCTGTTTCTCCTCCCTACTGGTTTTGGCTTGGTGTACAAGTCCCCAGCTCATCTTTTCCATTACATCGTTACGGTTCCTGTCTCCACCTTACTGGAGCCTGTGGTGCATGCTGGATCCTTCTCATCTAGCTCCTTGCTGCTGCTCTCACCCCCATATCTATCTTACAACTTCAGTGGCCAGCCTGGCTCCTTGTTGCTCTGGCAACCTAGGCCCTCTTGTATCACTTCCTGGCCGTCTAAAACCCGGCTCGTGGCTCCCTGACTCCAACTCCTGGAAACTCCAGGCCAGGGCAGCTTTGTTACTTATTTGTTCATTTTTATGGCTACGGGGTTGGTTGGGATGGGGGTGTTCCTGGAGAACTTGTCTACTTTTTGAGATACCAACTGTGCCTCAAGAGTTGTGAACTAGCCTCTCTTAAAACTGCTCATGAATACCAGAATTGGAACAGCCACCTCCCAATTTTTCCACTACCATTTATATTCTCGGAAGGTTTGTCAGTCTCTCTATTTCTTTACTTCCCAATGTGTCTTTAATTGTCTCCATGCAGGCTTTCCTTCCTACCACTCCACTGAAAGTGTTCATGTTAAGGTCATAAAGCTCTCCATTTTGCCAAATATAATATTCAATTCTCAGTTTTCAACTTACTCAGACTCTCCACTATACTTGGCACATTCCCTCCCTCATTGAAGTAATTCTGAAACCACAATATTCTCTTGGACTTTTTTCATCCCACTGGCTTCTCTTTCTAGGTTTCTCTTGCTCCCCTTCTACCCAATAGGTGCCCAGCCCTGGTCTTTGGACCTCTTCTCTTCTCCATCAATATTCTCTCTCTTGGTGATCTCATCAGGCCCTATGGCTTTAAATTCCATCTGTACCCTATGAATTCCCAAACTTATATCACAAGTCTTGACCTCTCCCTTGACTCTCACAGTCATCTATCTATCCAATTGCCTATTTGGCATCTGCACACAGCATGCATACTGTGCATCTCAAACATACAGAAAAACCCCAGAAATCTTGACAGCGCCCAAATACATGTTTCGCTTCTGTTGTTCCCCGTTTCAAAAAATGGCATCACCTTTGCATCAGTTGCTCCCATTAAAATCCTTAATCCACTATTGCTCTGATATTATATATGCAGTGAAGCCACAAGAGCTGTCAGCTTCATCTTTAAAATATATCCAGTACTTAACTACTCTTCAGCACCCCTACTGCTACCACCCGTTCCAAACAAATACCATCTCCCACTGCACACAGCACAGTAGTTTTCAAACTCTTCTTCCAGCTTCGGTTATTACCACAGTAATTTATTAAATACATTAATCTAGTGATAGTACTCTCTGACTTTGTCTCCTGCTCCTGTAATGATTGTTGTAGTTATGCCGACCTTCTTGCTGTTCTTCCTATACTGCAAGCTCATTCTCACCTATGGACATTTATACCTGCTGCTCTCTTTGTCTGGAATGCTCAAGCCCTAGATTTTCCCAGGATTGACTTCTTCCCTGCATGCAGGACTCCACTTAAATGTCACCTGTTCAGAGAAGACTTCTTCAAGTCTGTTACACTGTATTCCTTTACCTTGTCTTACGGTTTCCAAGTACTTATGTACTGACAAGTGCCACTGACATTTCAAAAGTAAATAATTACATCCATAATATTTGCAAATATACATGCATATGTATGTTAAAACAAATATGTACAGATGTACACACACAAGCATGCCACATATATAAAATAGACACAGATATATCTGTGTGTATATATATATATGCACACACACATATGTATAAAATGAATGTATGTTTGTTTCTATTTCCCTGACTAGATAGTATGTTTTACGAGGACAGAAATATTGTCCTGGCCAACTCTTTATCTCCATGGTCTAGTACAGTCCTGGTACATATTAGATAGTCAATACATATTAATTGAGTAGTGAAGGAAAACATATATAATAACCATGAGACATGATATGCCAGATAACCGGAAAAATTAAAACTATATCTGATAAAAGAAGAGATAGTAAATATTTTGGTGAGTAATTGTAACACACCCATATATATACACACACAATTTTAAACATAACATAGTCCTTTTATATAATAGGAGTGTACATGGACATCATTTTTTGTATTTTTTCGTTTGTATTTTTTTGTTGTTGTAAAATACACATACAAGTTACCATTAGTGACATATTTTTAACGTTTAAAATTGATTACAATAACTGAAAGCATCAGAATTTAAATGGCACCTTAGTAGAGAACTGGGAAATATTTGAACATTTATTATGTGCTAGGTGATAATACATTCAATTATACTCTGCCAAAAATATGTTTTGTTTTTTAATGTGCTTTAAATTTTATAAAATTTTTCCATAAACTAAAGAACAAATGAAATCTTATTAAATTTTAAACATTTGATATATGTTATATTCTGTGACCACAATAAAACTAATTAGCAATGAATAATAAAATTCTGAATACAATACACAAAAATCACAGCAAAAACATTTGGAAGTTAAATAAAAACATCTTTCTAAATACATAGTTGATATTAGAAGAACTACTTCCAATTACAGACTGCTTAGGAAATAATAAAACCGAAAAGAAAACTTATCAAAATATATGCAATGCAAAATTCAAGTGTTTTAATTATGAAATGAATGAATTTCAGTATATGGAATCAAGTTTTCAAGCAATTAAAAATAGAATAACTAAATGAACATAATAAATGTAGGAAATAGTAAACACAAACAAAAATAATTAAATACAAAGTAAAAAAAAAGCAAACGTCAAACAATTTCTAGAGCTTTTTTTTTTAAAAGCTAATCTAATACAAAAGAGCCACACATCTCCAAGGGCAAGCCACATATCTTCCCTTCTAGACCTGATGTTTCCAGATAGTCTAGGCTACTCAGTATATTGGAGCAAGTGTTCATTAAGTTGATTTGGAAAAAAGCCTCACAGAAGAGCAATGTGATTTGTCTCCCAGCCCACTGCTACCATGTTTGGAATGCTTTTCCTTGATGGGGAAATAAAGTCTCTGCATGCCTCCAACTACCTGCAAGATACTCTGCCCTTGACAAGAGTGATCCAGGAAAAGCAAGAGAGATTTCCAAGTCCTTTGTTGCCACATAACAAAATTTGAGGGTTATTTTGGAGCTATAGTACTAAATGCACTAATTGAATTTAGCCACCCCAGCTTTCTTTTGATTCACATTAGCATACTTTATCCTTTTCTATTATTTTATTTTTAACCTACTTGTGTCTTTAAAGTAAATTTCTTGCAGGCGGAAAAAGTTGGCTCTTGCTGTTTGTACAATTAGGCAATCTCTGCTTTTTAATTGGGATGTTTAGACTGGGAATCAGAAACCTATGGCTAGCGGGGCACACCTGACCTGTGGGCCAAATCCAGGCAGCATCCATGCAGTTACACACCATCTACTGGGGTTTTTGTGTTGCAACAGCAGAGTTCAGCTGTTGACATATGGCTTGCAAATCCTAAAATATTTTCTATCTGGACCTTTACAGAAAAGGTTTGTTGACCCCTGGTTTACATTTAATATGATTCTTAAGTTAATTAGATTTAAATCTTTAATCTCGCTATTTGTTTTCTATTTGGCCCACTGCCTTTTCTTGGATTAATTGAGCATTTTTATTGTCCCAAATTGTCTCCTTTCTTGGCCTATTAGCTATAACTCTTTGACTTGTCATTTTAGTAGCACTTACAGTTTATTGAGTATGTATTTAATTTGTCACAGTTTACATTCAAGACATATTACACAACGCCATTTATAGTGTAAGACTCTTACAATGGTGTACTTTCATTTGTCATCTCCTGCAAATTCACAGATAACATCAGACTCAGTGATGAAAAGTTGAAAACTTTTCCTCTGAGATCAGGAACAAGACAAAGGTGCCCACTCTCACCACCCCTATTCACATGGTACTGGAAGTTCTAGCCATAGCAATTAAGCAAGAAAAGTAAATAAAAGGCATACAAAATGGAGACAAAGAAGTAAAATTGCCTCCATTTGCACATGACATGATCTTTTATATAGAAAATCCTAAAGATTCCATCAAAAATCTGTTATAACTAACAAATGAATTCAGTTAGGCTACAGGATACAAAATCAACATACAAAAATCAGCAATGTTTCTATACATTAACAATAAAATACCTGAAAAAGAAATTAAAAAAAAAATCTCATTTACAATAGCATCAAAAATAATAAAATACTTGGAAATAAATTTAACCAAGAAAGTGAAAGATCTATCCACTGAAAACTACACAACATTGAAGAAAGAAATTGAAAAAGACAAAAGAAATGGAAAGATATCTCGTGTTCATTAATTGGAAGAATTGATACTGTTAATATGTCCATACTACCCAAAGCTATCTATAGCTTCAATGCAATCCCTATCAGAATTCCAATGGCATTTTTCACAGGAATAGAAAAAACAACCCTAAAATTTTTATAGAACCACAAAAATCCCCAAATAGCCAACACAAGCCTGAGAAAGAAGAACAAAGCTGAAAGCATCACACTTTCTGATTTCAAACTATATTACAAAGCCATAGCAATCAAAACAGTTTGGCATTTGCAAGCCAGCCCTGGTGGTCTAATGGTTAAGTTTTGGTCCTCTCACTGCTGTGGCCCAGGTTCATTCCTGGTCAGGGAACCACACCATTCATCTGTGGGTTGTCATACTATGGTGGCTGTGTGTTGCTGTGATGCCGAAAGCTTTGCCATAAGTATTTCAAATACCAGCAGAGTCAGCCATGGTGGACAGGTTTCAGTGAAGCTTCCAGACTAAGACAGACTAGGAAGAAGAAACTAGCCACCAACTTTGAAAAAATTGGCCATGAAAACTCTATGAACAGCAGCAGAGCATTGTCTAATATAGCATCAGAAAGTGAGAGAACAGTGCAAAAAGACCAGGCAGGGTTCAGCTCTGCTGTACACAGGGTGGTTAGGAGTCGGAATCAGCTCAATGGTACTAACAACAACAAATAGTATTGGCATAAAAATAGACACATAGACGGAGGAACAGAATAGAGATCCCAGAAGTAAACCCTCACTAATCATCATGTTTCTGATTCCTTTGCGTTTATGTCTGTGCATTTGAGGGAGAATCACCTCTTCCAGTCTCTTCAGACTGGCTTTGGTGCGGAAAGATTTTCACCTGAAGGTGAGGATGCCGGCTGGGTGGGGTAAAGTGTCTCTGATCCCTGGAAGGGCACAGCAGCATAGTCTCTGTGCAGATCTATCTGAGGTCAATGTCAGGAAAGACTGTGGGCATCTTCTGTGGCCAAGACTGTGAAAGTCCTGGGTGTGGCAATGGTGGTTAGGGCTATTGGGGTCCTCAGAGGTAGAGGCTGCTGGGGTCCTCCTCTTCTCCTTTTTTCACCCATGGGAGGAAGGTGTAGCTGAGGGGATCCCTCTTGGCATCAGGTCTGGCACACGGGCAGTAAGAGCAGCAGTGGAGCCAGGGTCCTGGGATCAGGCACAGGTGGCACTACCACAGTGCCTGGGTCCTGGGGCACAGGTAGACTTGCTGTGGCAGTGGCACTGGTGCCTGAGGTGCAGCCATGTACAGATCTCCTGTGGAACCAGGGTCTGGGTCTCTGGGGCTCACCACAGTGACTTGGGGTAGGGGATGCAGCAGAGGCACGGAGATGTGCCTGGGATGACAGTATGCAGTGGTGGCTTGGGCCCAGAAGGCAAGATGCAGTAACAGCATGGGCTAAGGATGGTGGATCCAAGTCCCACCTCTGGCCCCAGGGTGCAGTTGCAGAACAGCAGCAGCACATCCCCAGTGATGGCCAGTTAACGCGACCTGTTGGTACCCAGGGGGCAGAGTTCAGAGCAAGGGCAGCTCAGCCCAGGTGATGTCGGGTCAAAGCCATGACCTGGGACCCAGGGGCTGGGCTCAGAGCAGTAGAAGCTCTAGCCTCATAGATAGCAAGGCTCTGTTGTACCCTGATCCAGAGAGCAGGGTAATTGGCAGTTCTCACAGCAGGAATAGCTCTACCCCTTGGGAAGAGACACAGAGGCAAGGATGCTGGGCAACTCTGTCAGCTGGGTTCAGTGTCGGTGGAAATTGTGGGAGTCCTCAATAGCAAAGGCTGCAAATGTCCGTGGCAATGAGGTTTACTGGATCTGTCCTGATCTCCTTTTTGCTCTGGGTGAAATCCCTCTGAGGGGATCCCTTTTGATGCTGAGCTGCTCTGGACTGGAGGATGAGTTGATGCAAGTAAAATGCTTCCAATGCTTTTCTATGCAACCGTCTTCTGCTTTGAGTTCTGCAGTGTTTCTGCTGCTCCTTTATTGTAGTCCAGAGCTTTCCCAGAACTGTATTTGTTGGTTTGTAGTAGATTATTTATTGTTTTTGTGGAGGAAACAAGTGTTAGGACCTCTTAGCCCTCCATCTTGCTGACATCATCTCTCTCATTTAGGATTTCTTGTAGTGTAGGTCTCAGGCAATCCATTCCGTTGGTATTCTTACCTCTGAAAATTTCTTTATTTTGCCTTCATCCTTGAAACATATTTTACTGGATATAGGATTCTGGAATAACAGGTTATTTTTTTCTTTCAACACTTTAAAGATATTGTTGCACTCTCTTCGGTATCTGATCAGAAAGCAGTTGTTCAATATTAAATTCAGTATTAAATATGTTTCCCATATTTAATACATACTTTTTCTCTTGCTGCTTTTACCATTTACTTTTATTTTATTTTATCTTTTTAGCTTTTAACAATTTTCCTATAAAGTGCCTTGACATGTTTCTTTCTATTGCTTGGTTTTCATTAATCACATTGTATCTCTAAGTGTCTTTATTTTTAAAAATATAGGAATTTTTGGCTATTATTTTTTTGAAATATGTTTTTTTCTGTCCCAAGTTCTCTCTCATCTCCTGCAACTCCAGTCATAACTATGTTAGACTGTGTGGTACTATCTAACAGTGACCTTGATATGGATTGAAAGTTTATGTAGCCCCAAAATGCATATGTTAAAGATCAAATTCCCAATGTGATTGTATTTGGAAATAGAGCCTGCAAGGAGATGGTGAAGGTTAAATGAAGTCATAAGGATGGTGCTCTAATCTGTTAGTGCTGATGCCCTTATAAGAAGAGAACAAAACACCAGAGTTCTCTTTCTCTGCCATGTGTGGAAACAGTGAGGAGGCAGCTGCCAGGAAGCCAGGAAGAGAGCTCTCACCAGAAACTGTCCATGACAGCCTTGATCTGGGACTTCTAGTCTCTAGAACTGTGGGAAATTAAATGTCTGTTATTTAAGCCACTTAGTCTATGGTATTTTTTATGGCAGCCCAAGCTGACTAACATAGACCCGAAGCCTTGTTTTTATTCAACTTTTTTTGTTCTCTGTGTTCTTTACCTTAGATGATTTCTGTTGGTCTATCCTCAAGTTCATTAACTCTTTCCTTTATGACTTCCATTTATGTGTTAAATATATCCAGTGAATTTATTTCTGATATTGTATTTTTCATACCTGTAACTTCTATATGGCTCTTTTAAAAAAATTTTATCTTCCAGCTGAGAGTTCTTATTTTTACATTTGTTTAAGTCATCTCAGACCTGGTCTCAGCTGATTACCTCTTCTCTTGAGAATGTATTCCACTGTCCTTCCTATGTCAGATAATTTTGGATTTTATCTTAAGTTGTGCTATTTTTCTCTGAAGAGATTGTTTCTCTTAGTAGTCAATTATTTTGGTTGGATTTGAGTTGCAAATTCAACTTTCTTGGGTGGCAGCTACAGTCTTAGCTCAGATCTCTTATCTTTAGCGGAAGAATTCCTTGAGTCTTTTCTGCACATGTGTGATTCTGAGGACAATCAGAAATGTGGATAGACAAAAATTTTATTTATCCTCTTTTTATTTACTTCATGAGATGTCCCCATTATCTCTGGTGTTCACAGTTTCCAAGAGTCAGTTTTCTAGTTCCCCAGGACAGAAATATTGTGAGGTTTTTTCCATCAGCACCCACACTGACTGTGCTCTATACCAAAAGCATCTGATCTCAGGCTGAAACCACGAGAACTAGAATTCCTTCTGTTCAGCCCCTGTCCCCCAATGTGTACTCTCCATCCAGGTCTGTTTGCTTCTGTTCATTCTCTGGTGCCTGTAGGTAGCAACTTCTGTACTAAGTCCAGGTATGGCAGTTTTTGTCTTAGAGTTGATCCAGAGGTACTGACTCTGTCATTATTAGCAGCAGAATTTTTCTTTTAAATGGCATTTTATTTCCTAATTTTATTTTCCAAAACTTTTTGTTGTATAGAAATGCAATTTATTAGTTTATATCATATATGTGTACTTGATCTCTGTAGTTAATAATTGTTCTGATTTGTTTTGTTTTTATTTTTTTATTTTACTAGAAATTTATTCAGGAGGATGTTTTGCACTTAGTATTGGACACTTTCTTTGTGTGATAGTTTATATTTATGTGATTGATTTTTGCTCTATGGCACTATATAGTCACAGAATATATTCTATAAAATGTATAAAATTCTTCATTTGGAATTTATTTTATTTTAATTTATGGAATAAAACAAACAAATATTTTGCAGATGTCCCATAGCCACATGAAAATAGGGTTTATTCTCTATTGTTGGAGTTCAAAATTATTGATATATTAATATTATCAATAATATTAATAAAAATTTCCCAATCTTGTTTGCTGTATCAATAGCCATGTCAAATTCGTTAAAGACTTGGACCATTTTAATGTTTCTATTTGATTATCTATGTCTTCCCAAAACTTTCATCTGCTTTATAGCAAAAATCTGTTTGTTCAACAAATATTTAATGATTGGCCATAAAAGAAGAAAGTACTGTTAGGTAAAAGATTAATGACCCTGTAAGTTTTACCCTTTGTCAATATGTATTTTCCCATATTCTTCTATTACGTATTTTTTTCCTTGAATTTTTCCTTGCTCTGATATTATTCCAAATTCAATTTTATATTATCTGAGTATCTCAAGTTATTTCTTTTATTTTTACTTTTTAATATTCTTATTTTTCTTTCTCTTTTTTGCCATGTAAAAAATACTTAGACTTTGGTATAAATCCTATCATCTTGATTTTGTTTTAATTAGTGTATCCAATTGATAATTGTTCAGATGAATCCTCTTCTATTTAAATTCACTGGGTTTCATTTCCTCTTCTCTTTTAAAAATTGCCTTTCATGTATTATTTATTATAAATTTTAATGATTATAAAATAAAATTAATTTATTTTTGATAAAATTGTTAATTTTTTTCTAGCTCAGATAATGTTAATCTTTTAACAGCTTGAGAAAAATGACTTTGATTCTATTTAAAGTAAGTGACCCATAATCCATTAAAATAGATTGTTATTACACTAGTGTATATTTCTATTTCTGAATAATACTTGCAGCTCTTAACGAGATAAAAAATAGGTAATTCAATTATAATAAAATTTCAGCTTCTGATTATTAAAACCACACAAATTCATGGATATTACAGATCAGAATATTTTCATAAAATATCTGACAGTAACATTACATATTAGACAAAGAATTAATTTTAATTCAAGATTTGAACTTTTATGTTATTGCTTTGCTTTGTCTCTCACAGAATCATTTCACTGTACTGTTAAATGAAGAAAATTAGCATAATTTTATAAATAGATCATTGAACATACTGAGTGACTATAATGGAAATGAAGATCATTCAGTATTAAATACAAAGTGATCTGATTTAATAATCCTTATTCATTATTTCAACAAAATACCTACAAGAAGCTGCAGAAGCCAACCCTTTAAAATTTGCGTAATAAAAAAGATCAGATAGATTTGCC
The DNA here is from genome assembly GCF_057802395.1 of Ceratotherium simum simum. NCBI lineage: Eukaryota > Metazoa > Chordata > Mammalia > Perissodactyla > Rhinocerotidae > Ceratotherium > Ceratotherium simum. The sequence goes on along the minus strand of NC_141910.1, from coordinate 8,540,779 downwards.
AAAATGTGGTTTCTAATTATGATGTTAAAGTTGGTAGTAAATAATTTCAAAATAATAAATACATTCACATACCTTACTCTGTAGAAATATGTACATTTACATATACGCATACATATGCTCTCCTCTGAGGTTTTTACAGCCTTATTTCTAATATCTTTCTCCATGTCCAGATAGCCAAATTATATACATGCTTTAAGCCCTGCTTAAACTCGATTGTCTTTTACTTGCTGAATTCTCCCTGAATCTTCTAAACAGCAGTCAAAAAACCAAACAAATACTAACTACCTAGTTATAACCATTACAAGCTATGTTCAGACGTGTATGATAAAAAATATTAAGGGACATAAGATAAAGATTGAATAAATCGAGAAACTTATATAATGCTACTAACAGTGATGACTTGATGTTAAAGAGATATTGTCTTCTAAATTAATTAAATAACATAAAAATATATTTAACATTTTTGGTATATTTTTACCATTTATCCAAGTGCATTTTAGTTTGAAAAAATGATCATCTATTTCTTCTGGAATATTTAATGAGGAAAAACACCCACTAAAAAGTTGAAATGAAAAACAAATATAGCTAGTAACGTTGAAATTATATCGTATTGCTATAAGACAATGAAGAAAATGGTAATTTTACTTAAAATATACAGACGATTTAACTTGAGCTGATAGATTTTCAAGAAAAGATCCCCCTCCCTCAAGTTTTTATGTTGGCTATAATTTACTTTAATGGGAAAATGATACTTTATTCTTATAAATGGTACAGCAACTATATTACATCTTGGAAAATAATAAAATACGTCTCCACCTCATGGCATATATCAAAATAAACTTCAAACACATTGAATATTGAAATGCAAAAATGTGATCCTAAATAGGATTATGAAATAAATATAAGCATATAATAAATATGTTAACTCGTGATAGACTAGACATGACATAAGTATGTGCACATATGCATTTTATTTCTGTATATACATATATATATACATGTATGGGTATATGTCATAAAATAGGTTAATATAATTCCTATGGGGTGAAATATCTCATGAAACAAGAAGAGAAAGAGAAAAGAGGTAAATGCCAATAGAAAAATGGTTAAAAGAGATAAATAGAAAGCTTATAATATGTATAATCAAAATATATAAAGTATATTATATAATAATATATTACATAAAAAGTATATTTATATAAAAGGTATCAAAACATCATCAGTGCTCAAATGCATGAAAATTAAATCAGCAATGGGATTTTTTTACCTGTCAAATTTGCAAAGGTTAAAAATAAGAACCTGTGCATGAGTTTTTATAGTCTCATTGTTTACAACAGCCAAAATGTGGATACAACTCAAATGTCCATCAGTGGATGAAAGGATAAAAAAATGAGGTATATCCATACAACAGGACATTATTCAACCATCAAATGAAAAGTAGTACTGATACATGCTACAACATGAATAAAGCTTGAAAATATTATGCTTAGGAAAAGAAGCTAGATACGAAATGCCACATATTGTATGGTTCTATTTATATGATATGACCAAAATAGAAAAACCTGTAGAGATAGAAAGTAGATTAGTGGTTTCCAGGGACTTGGAGGAAGAAGGAGTGGAGAGTGACTGCTAATGGAAATGAGGTTTTCTTTTGGGAATGATGAAAAGGTTATGGAACCCAAAAGAGGTGGTGGTTGTACAATATTGTGAATATACTAAAATAAATAAGTAAATAAAATCAATAACTGAATCGCACACTTTAAAAAGGTGAACTTTATGGTCTGTCAGTTATATGTCAATAAATCTGTTATTAAAAAAAGAGACACAGAGAGAGATAAGAACCAATGTAGATCAAAATGTCAAAATTCTTATAACTGCCTCCAAAAAGTACACAATCTCTTGAGCCAATTTGAAAATACCCATCAAAAATTATTTTAGATGTGTGTGGTAGGCAGTATACTAGGCCTCCCAAAGATGTCCATCTCCTAATCTCTGAAATCCGTGCATAAGTTGTTATATAACAAGAGGGAATTAAGTTTGCAGATGGTATTAATTTTGTGAATCTGCTGATCTTAAAGAGATTATTCTGGATCATCCAGGCAGGCCCAATATAATCACAGGGGTTCTTACAAGGGAAGAGAGAAGCAGAAGAATCCGAACCAGAGAGATGGCATTGTGATTGGCCATTACTGGCTTTGAAGATGGAAGGGGGTCACAAGACAAGAAATGTGCACATTCTCCAGAAGCTAGAGAAGGCAATCAAAGAGACTCTCCCCCAGAACCTCCAGAAAGTAATGCAGCCCTGCTGACACTTTAATTTTAGCCCAGTGAGACCTATTTCACTTCTGATCTCCTAAAGAATAAGATAATAGATTTGTGCTATTTTAAGCTGCTGAAGTTTATAGTGATTTGTTACAGTCTCAAAGGAAACTAATATAATGCACATGCCATATGTCAACAACTCTGATTTCAATAATTTACCACACAGAACTAATATAAATATTCCCCCAAATTTAATTGAAATATAAGGGCAATCATTACAGTGGTACTCACCATAGTGAAAAGAATGGAAATAATTTCAAAAAACTATATTCAAAAGTTGGTTAAATACACTAGGCTACATTAATACAATAAAATAATATGTAGCCATTAAAATATGTCACAGAAGAAAATTTAATGACATATACAAAAATTCCCTGAATGTGATAATATTAAAATAAGTTGCAAATGGAATTATACTTGATTTTGATCGTGGTTATGAAAGGATATACATAGAAATAATAATTACTTCTGGATGGTTTGAATTAGATGAAATATGTTTCAATTTAATATTTTTAAACTTTTCTGTACCTTTAAAATTTTCTAAAATGGATAGATTTTTGTCTAATTATAAGCTCCCACCCTTTAATACATTCAATATCAAAATGGTACCATAACTCAGCTTTAAATAGCATCATTCATAGTATTTTGTATATTTATTCTTAATTAGGCACACTAGTTCTTTCAGTTTTCAAATTGTATTACCCATCTACTGAAAAATACCTAATTAATATCTTGTAAACAGGTCAGGTTATAGCCAATAATCAAGACAGATTCTTCAAATACTACAGTAAGAAAGGAAAACTATAGAAAGCAATGCTTTAAGTAATTGCACCTTTAAGGGTAGAAATTTAGTTTTCTGAATATATTTTGCACTGATGGATCTTAATTTATGATATTCTGTGAAAATTGAAGGTATTACTGCAATATATCCTTTATTGGTTAACCTATGCTGCAATGAACATGGGAGTGCAAGTATCTCTTCAAGATACTGATTTCATTTCCTTTGGATATATACAGAGAAAAGAGATCGCTGGATCATATGGTAATTCTACTTTTAATTTTTTGAGGAACCTCCATACTGTTTTCCATAGTGGCTGTACCAATTTACACCCCCATCAACAGTGCACAAGGATTCCCTTTTCTCCACACCCTTGCCAACACTCATTACTTCTTGTCTTTTTGAAAATAGCCGTCCTAAGAGGTATGAGATGATATCTCATTGTGGTTGTGAGTTGCATTTTCCTAATGATTACTGATGTTCCGTATCTTTTTAGGTAACTGTTGACCATTGTATATCACCTTTGGAAAAATGTCTATTCGTGTCTTTTGCCCATTTTTTAATTGGATTGTTTCATTTGTTATTGAGTTGTATATATTCCTTATATATTTTGGATATTAACTCCTTATCAGATATATGGTTTGCAAATATTTTCTCCCATTCCATAAGTTGCCTTTTCACTTTGTTGTTTCCTTTGCTGTGCAGAAGCTTTTAACTTGGATGTAGTCCTACTTGTTTAGTTTTGCTTTTATTGCCTGTGCTTTTGGTGTCATATCCAAAAAGTCTTTGCCAAGACCAATGTTATGGAGCTTTCTCCTTGTTTTCTTTTAGAAGTTTTATAGTTTCAGATCTTATGTTTAAGTCTTTAATTCATTTTGAGTTAATTTTTGTGAGTAGTGTAAGATAAGGGTCCAATTTTGTTGTTATGCATGTGGATATCCAGTTTCCCCAACACTATTTATTGAACAGATTATCCTTTCCTTATTGTGTATATTTGACGCCATTGTCAAAGATTAATTGACTGTATGTGTGGGTTTATTTCTGGGATCTCCATTCTGTTCCATTGGTCTGTCTGTTTTTGTGCCAGTTCAATGCTGTTTTGATAATATAGTTTTGTAATATCATGATATTATATCATTTAATATCGTGATAATATAACTTTGAAATTAGGAAGTGTGATGTCCCCAGCTTTGTTCTTTCTCAAGATTGCTTTAGCTATTCTGCATCTTTAGTGATTCCATAGAAATTTTAGGATTATTTTTTCTATTTCTGTGAAAAATGCCACTGAGATTTTGATAGGAATTGCCTTGAGTCTGTAAATCACTTTAAGTATGCACATTTTAACAGTATGAATTCTTCTGATCCATGAATACAGGATATCTTTCCATTTATTTGTGTATTCTTCAACTTTATTCATCAATGTCTTATAGTTCTCAGCGTACAGATCTTTCATCTCCTTGGTTAAATTTATTCCCAAGTCTTTTATTATTTTGATGCTATTGTAAATGGGATTGTTTTCTTAATTTCTTTTTTGGATAGTTCATAGTTAGGGTATGGAAACACAAATAACTTTTATATGTTGATTTTGTATCTGGCACTTTACTGCATTTATTTATTAGTTCTAACAATTTTTTTGGAGGAATTTTTAGGATTTTCTATATATAAGATGATGTCATCTCCAGAGACAATTTAATTTCTTCCTTTTTGTTTGGATACCTTTTACTTCTTTTTCTTGCCTAATTACTCTTGTGAGGATTTCCAGTATTATGGTGAATAGAAGTGGTAAGAATGGATAACCTTGTCTTGTTCCTGATCTTAGAGGAAAACCTCTTTGCTTTTCACCACTGCGTATGGTGTTAGCTGTAGGCTTGTCATGTGTGGCCTTTATTATGTTGAGTTACATTCCTCTATACATAATTTATTGAGAGTTTTTATCATGAATGGATGCTGAATTTTTTCAAATGCTTTTTCTGTATCTACTGAGATGATCATATGATTGTTATCCTTCATTCTGGTAATATGGCATATGACATTAATTGTTTTTCATATGTTGAACCATCCTTGCATCCCAGGGATAAATTCCACTTGAACATGGTGTATGTTCCTTTTAATATGCTGTTGAATTTGGTTTGCTAGTATTTTGTCGAGGGTTTTTGCATCCATGTTCTTCATGCTTATTGGCCTATAATTTTCTTTTCTTGTAGTGTCCTTATGGTCTTTGATATAAAAGTGACGTTCTCTCATCTTCAAATTTTAGGAAGAGTTTGAGAAGGATTGGCATTAATTCTTCTTTAAATGTTTTGTAGAATTCACTCATGAAGCCATCTCATCCTGGGCTTTTCTTTGTTGAAATGTTTTAGATTACTGATTCAATCTCCTTACTCATTATTGGTTGTTTCAGATTTTCTATTTCTTCATGATTTAGACTTGATAGATTGTTCTTTACCATATTACTTTACTAATATAATTCACCTTCAATATCTATTTAATGCTCATTCCAAAGCACTGAATTCTCTCTCTTAAAAACTTTGAAAGACACCAGTGTTCTATTGGTCTCAATCCATGTGTCCAATCACTTATCCAACTATTCTCCCCACACTGCTCACTTTCTCTGCCTTCCACCAGCTCTGACTGTCTCTCCTTTCTATTCAAACCATTGAAATTCTAGTCATCCACTAAGTTCAAAAACAAATTTTACGCTGTCCTCCTCATGATTTCTTCTTATCTCTATCCCAATAAGCCATTTGTAGTGCTTATCCCATTGCATTGTACCTAAGCGCTAGGTGTCTGTGGTGGTTAATTTTGTGTGTCAGTTTGATAGCCCAGAGCATGCCCAGATTCAACATTGTTTCTGAGTGTGTCTTTGATGGCATTTTAGGTTGAGATTAGCATTTGAATCTAGGGATTTAGTAAAGCAGATTGCCCTTCTCCATGTGAGTGGACATCATCCAATCCATTGAGGGTCTGAATAGAACAAAAGGTAGAGGAAAGAGGAATTCACCCCTTTTTGCTTCCTGCCTACCTGCTTGAGCTGGGACATTTCATCTCATGTTCTCCAGCCCTTGGACTGAGATTTATATCATTAGTTCCCCTGGTTCTCAAGACTTCAGACTCAGATTGAATTACACCACCAGCTTTCCAGCGTGTTCAGCTTGTAGACAGCGGATCATAGGATTTCTCAACCTCCATAATTGTGTGAGGCAATTCCTCATGATCTCTTTCTCTCTCTCGTATATATATAACTCTAACAGTGTCCATTGGCAGTTGAGCTGTTCACAAAATATGAATACACTTCATTTATCTTTGTGTCCCCATTATCTAGCAAAATGACAGTGCATAAGAAATAATTACAGGATTCTTTATTAAATTGAATGAGATTGTTTATATGTAAAAGATTCTTCACTGATTACTATTGGTTTGAACATTCATGTTGGACATGTTAGTATTGAGCCAACTTCTTCAGTATTTCTATGATCCCCATTTTAGTACTTGTCACAGATAGAGTTCAGATAACCTTTATTGTTTACTCATTACAGACTATGAGTAAGAGCTGCAGAATAACATTTCCCCAAACGAGGTCTGAATTCTTGGTCAAAACCTCATGTGACAACAACCAAGAAAAACCAAGCTAAAAAAATAATAAAAAAACTTTTAAAAACCACCAGAAAGAGACATAACACTTTATATGTTAAAGAAAATTGCTCTTTATTCTGGAAGAGTCTTTGTGAAACTCACTCTAAGAAAGATAAATTTAATATCTGTTCTCTAATCCCTCAGCATATTAAAATCAGGAAAATAGTAGGAGGAGATTGACTGCTATCTGGAGACACAGAGTACTGAGAACTGATGGCCTAGAAGCAAGGAAAAGCACACTGCTCTGGGATAATTTATAGGAAGATAAAATAGTCCCATAAACGTCAACAGCTCCTGGGACTGTCACTGTATTAACGTGGCACAGACCAATAATAGATGTTTGTGTTTGACGACGAGACATCAAAACAAGATGAATTATACTTCTAGGAAAAATGACAACTTGGGGGCAAGCGTTTAAATCCTCTCTTCCCAAATACTTACTGATAGAGACAAAAGAGTATATTAAAATGGATAAATTCTCAGAGTAGTTTTTAAAAACTGAAGCATGATTCCACATATAGAGTCTGCTTTAAGCAGTTTTTTCTAGACTTAGATTCAATGAGGCCAAATGGAAGAAGATATTAAAATGACTCCCAGCATCCAACTGTTCTAGACTTAGATTCAATGAGGCCAAATGGAAGAAGATATTAAAATGACTCCCAGCATCCAACTGTTCTAGACTTAGATTCAATGAGGCCAAATGGAAGAAGATATTAAAATGACTCCCAGCATCCAACTGTGATATGGTGTTTCTGGGTGGTACAAAATCAATAGAGGAGACTACGGTAGGGCTCCATTACAATCATTAATTTGCGAGGTCAGTGTAAGCCACTGGGCAAATGGAAATCTCTCATTTTGGATCTCTTTTTGTGCTCAAACATCAATAGCAATGGAAAACCCAGGGACAAATCTAGCAATAGCAAATAGAACAAGGCTGATTTCTCTGTGGCTATAAGTTTAATAACAAAATAAGTCCTATTGTAAATGGGGTATAAAATCGAGATCAAATAAATAAAGAAGAAGAAAAAAGGATATGGAAATCCTATTCAGTGGCGTCTGGGAACAAAGGAAAACACTGCACAGAAAAAGGTCCCTGCTGGGTACACTTGCGGGATTGGCTCATAGCCCACACTTCACTCAATATGAATAGAAATTTTAAGATCAAATACCAGGATATGGAACAAATATCAGACACAGAGAGACTATAAAAGGCTTATTTCTTTTATGGTCAATCCATCAACAAATAATCTCTGGACTTGATGAGTGCTTAATTCCACATTCCCTAAACACCTACCACAGGAAAATACATATGAAAAGTAATTTATACATGTACATATATAATCTATATAAAATAGATTAAAATGCTTTGAAAGACTGATATAAAGAAATGGCAAATATCTAGGTTTTATAAACAAAGTGATTATGACGATGACTATTACTATATTCTGTTTTACACTAATGATATCATAAACTATGACTTTTCATTCAAATGCTAGGGTTATGGCATCTAATTTGACACAGGAATAAGGAAAATATTGGTATTAATTAGTGTCATCTCTGAAGAAAGGTATTTCTGGAACAAAAAATCACAGTGCAAACTTATTGATAAAAATGTCTCAATAATCATTAAATTTATTTTAAAATAATTAATGTTTCCCACATGAAATAGGAGTGAGGGATAAGAATACTAATGTGACAAAAACATCCATAAGTATATTATTGTAACGATGTTATGAATTAACTCGAATTAGTTGCATAAGAACAGAGGGGTGAAAAACCTAATTTTAGAAAAGTAAAATCTCTCTTGAATAAGAGCATTCTCTCGTTTCTTAAAGAGGAAGTCTTGTGAGAGTAGGGCAAGCTGAAGAAATACAAATAAAATAGTTGGTATTTTTAGTTTCCTGAATTATTTTTAGCCTTCCATTCAGTTACTTGCATATATCTAAAATCCTCTCTAACTTCCCTCAAAAAAGGAGGGGGGTAGAGACTACTTGTCTTCCTAGAGATCTTGGAACACAAGTACATTTTCTTAATTAGAAAAAGGGATTTTTACTAACACTAGAATTCAAAACATTCTATGTAGTCATGTCTTACTGACTAGTACAAAATTATGTTTGGTTCACTCTACATTCTTCACCAAAGATTCAGAATTACTTTTACTTATTTCAAAAGAAGTAGAAAAATATTTTTAGAAAAAAAATGATTCACAAATGTATTCTTTTTCCTCATCCCCTAAGGACAGATGATCATAGACAGAGCTTTAAGAAAACTGCTGAAGTTAGAACAAGATGAGAAGATTGAAAAAATCATTGCAGAGTACATGAGACAACTTTCTCCATGATTAGAAGAGGAGGATATATTGATAAAACAAGAGCAGACTTTAGTAAAGGAGAAGTTAGAGAACAATGAGGAGACAAGCATAGAGAATATTGAACAAAGATGACATGGCAGCAATTTTTAAAAATCAGATTTTAATAATTTAAGACTGAGTCCAGGATACTAGACCTAGGCAAATGCCCTCCCATGGGAACCAATCCTATTCATATAATATATTTTTCTATTGCCATGTGACTAGTGTGGCCATCTTTTGATTTTTAATGGAAATTAACTAATCAACTTATGTCATTTCTTATTAGACTTCTTTACACATGATCTTCTTTATGTTAGACTGTTATTAAAATAATCTCTCCTCCTAATTTACCTAGTTATTATTCTAAAGCATATATAAAAGCTCACCTCTTTCTTAAAAATTCCAAAATAAAAATGGATACCTCTGAAAACATAATGATTTAATTATAAAACAACTTGAGGATTTCTACCAGAACTTAGTTCCATAATAAAAAGAAAAAGAAATAATGATTAAAATGTATAGAAATTAATTCAGGGGGGCTGGCCCGGTGGTGCAGTGGTTAAGTTTGCAGGCTCCGCTTCGGCAGCCTGGGGTTTGCAGGTTCGAATCCCAGGCATGGACCAACATACCGCTCATCAAGCCATGCTGTGGAGGCATCCCACATACAAAATAGAGGAAGATGAGCACAGATGTGAGCTCAGAGCCAATCTTCCTCAGCAAAAAAAAAGGAACATCGTTCAGGGCTCATCTTCCTCACCAAAAAAAAAATATATATTGATTCAGAAGATCAAAAATTTGTTATTAGGATTTCTAGAAGATACAAAATTAAGATATAATAAAAGGAATTCTTTTTTCTGAGCTGAAATAACATTTAAATTTCTTATTGTAAGGATTTACCAATATCAGGATAGGAATGTTGAACAAAGATACACAAATAGACATAAGCTAGTAAACTCCTGAACCTGAATTTTAAAGAGAGACAATAGACTCCGTTCGATAGACGAAACAGGTTAAATCCCCTGGCCTACCAGTCACTAATTACGGGATTTGGGTCAAGTTACTATATCTCTGTAAACCTAAGTTTCCTCATCTGCATAACATGGGTATAAATATTATCTATCTCATAGTTTTGCTGTGAGAATTAAATGTATGATCAATGTGAAACAGATGCTATAGCACTTGAAGTAGTTCAAGAGGCTGGTAATTCAAGTTTTAAGTATTCAGGAGTCTCTCTTCTCTTTCTTTTTTTGTCTCTCAGTGTCTATCTCTTTACACACACACACACAATCACAAAAAATTTTTTTAAATGTTTCTAATTTAACAATAATGAAAACAACATATCACAATTTCTAAGATGGAGAAAATAGTGCTTACAGAAAAAAACTGGTGCTTTAAATGCTTATATAAGACATCAAGAAAGAGAAAAAGAAAAAAATCTAAAATTCCACCTTAGGAAACTAGAAAAAAAAGGACAAATTAAATCCAGTTTAGGCAGAAGAAAAGAAATAATAAAGGTAAAAGTAGAAATCACTAAGATCATAAGAAGAAAAAACAGTAGAAAACATCAATGAAACTGAAAACTGCTTTGATCAATAATAATAGATCAATAATGATAATAAACCTCCATTAAGATTGATTAAGGAAAAAAATAAGTATATAATACCCTAATTGACAACATCAGTAATGAGAGAGATGAAATTTCTATAGGTTGTAAAGACATTCAAAGGCTACTATTGGAATATTCATAATGTATTTATGCCAATAAATTTGATATCTTAGAGAGAAATGGATAAATTCCTTAAAAGACATAAACTACCATGGCTAACTCACTGAGAATTAGAATCAGTATTGCCCTAATATAAATACATTCAGAAATTTTAGAAGAGAATCTAAAAACTTCTAGAGATCAATAACTTTTAGAAATATCACCTCAAAAATCCTTAATGAAATATTAGTAAATTGAATCTCATGACATATAAAAAACATCATACATGATGAACAAATGGGATTTATCCCAGGAACACAAGGTTTGTTCCACATCTTAAAATCAATAAATGCAAATCATCATGTCAACACACTTAAGAAAAAAATACCTATAACTCTCTCAATAGATGCTGTAAAAGCATCTGGCAAAATCTCCCATCCATTCGTGATTAAAATTCTCACCAATATAGAAATGAAAGAGAACATCCACATATTGAAACAAAGACTAAGAAAAATCTACAGTTAACAACACATTTAATGGCAAAGGACTAAATGACTTCCTCCTATGATTAGGTGCGTATGTACATTCACCATTTTTATTCATTATTGTGCTGGTGAACCTACCATGCACTAAGGCAAGACCAAAAAAATAAATAAAAGATGTACTGATTGGAAAGAAAGAAATAAAACTGTCTTTATTTGTAGATGACCTTATTCTCTAACAAAATAAGTTCCAAAGATATCTACTAAAATTAATAAGTGAATTTTCCAAGGTCATAAGTTATTTGGTCAATATGCAAAAGCCAATTGTGTTTTCTATCAACTAGCAGTAAAAAGTTAGAAAAATTAAAAAATAAAAAATGTAAAAGACACTACTTATTAAAGCACTAAAAACATGAAAACCTATGTCCAAATTGACCTATAGATTGAATGCAATTTATATGGAACAGTAAAGAAACTTGGATAACCAAATCTATTTTTCAGAAGAACAAAGTCAGAGAACATACATTACCCGACTTATTGGAACACTACAGTAAATAAAACAGTGTGGAATTGACATAAAGATAGACATATGGATTAATGGAACAAACAATACGTACAATATAGAGAAGCGATGATTTATATGGAACAATGTTTTGCCCTCACTAACAAACATAATTCTCTTCTGAGTTGTAGTAGTTTTATAATTGCTTTACTTGGATAGTCTGGGTATATATACATATGAACTATAATTAGCAATATTTTTATATCCACATATATTATTTTGCTCCATATTTTTGAATTTCCTAATTGTGTTGAGTAGTCTCTCCAATACAATATTCAATAATAATTGTATTTGTGTGCATCTTTCCTTTCATATTTTACTTTAGTAAAATATTTTATTATTCATATTTTACTTTAGTAGATATATTAGAATACTTCTAGTATTTTTCCATTTATACACATTTTTAATAAAACTGTTACTAGTTCTAGGAATTATGCAGACATATACATGCGCATATGTATATACAACATTAGAAAGTATCCATCTATCCCCCTATTATGGACTCTTATCAAGAGTCATTGTTACAGTTTATCAGAATTTTTTCAGATTCCAAAAAAATAATCATTTTTTAATAGCTTATTAGTATGGTGAATTAGATTTCCTAAACTTAAAACATTTTGCTTTGTTGCCAAAAACTTTGGTCTGTGTATTTTTTCTTTAATGTGCCCCCAAAACTTAATCGCTAGCATTTTAGTTAGGACTCTTACATCTGTATTCATTACAGATTGGTCTTTAGTTTTTGTTTTGCAACCAATGTCAAGTTTGGACAGCAATATAATATGTGCTTCATAATTTCTCCCTTCTTTTTCTGTGCTTTAGGCTAGTGTAAAAAGAACGAGAATTATCTATTATCTATGCTCTGTTAAATCATCTAAAATTTATTGATTGATTAACTGATTTTTATAGGAATTAGGGAAGTAGGTCTTTGACAGCCTTATTTCTTGCACAAAAATCCATCTGTTTAGATTTTCTACCTCTCTGGGGCCTTTTTAAAATTATCCATTTTATCCAGGTTTGCAAATTCTTTTGCATGTAGTTGAGCAAAATACACTCTTTTATTTCTTCTTACCTGTGGTTATTTTCTGTTTATAATTCTTATTTTTTATTTTACATATTCTACCCACCTATTTTCCCTGATTAGATTAGCTGTAGGCTTATTAATCTATTGACTATCTCATAGTTTGGCTTTTCTTTCATTAAAGACTGTCTTTTTGAGCACATTAGATCACAGTAAAACTGAGAGGAAGGTAGAGAGATTTCCCCTATACGTTCTGCCCTGACACACACATAGTTTCTCCCATTATCAACATCGCCCAACATAGTCCAGCTTTTTTAATGTTTTTAGTTCCATATTTTTCTCTTTTATAATTGATTTATTTCTGCCTTTGTATTTTTAATGTTTTTACTTTTAGTATATGCTACTCTTCTCTAAATGTTTTGTCAAACGCTTATTCCAATTGTCTCCATTCTTTCATTTTTATTGAGATGATGATCTAGACTATGAATTTCTTTTTTTTTTTTTTTTTTTTTTTTTTTTTTTTTTAAAGATTTTATTTATTCAGTTTTTTCCCCCCAAAGCCCCAGTAGATAGTTGTATGTCATAGGTTCACATCCTTCTAGTTGCTGTACGTGGGACTCGGCCTCACGTTGGACGGAGAAGTGGTGCCTCGGGGCGCTCCGGGATCCGAACCCGGGCCGCCAGCATCAGAGCGCGCACACTTAACCGCTAAGCCACGGAGCCGGCCCAAGACTATGAATTTCTTTTAATCACAACTTCAGCCATATCCCAAAGTTTCGAATATGTAGTGTTTTCATTTTGGTTTGTTTTACTTTTCTGACTGAAAGTTGGTTTAGAGGGAAGTTTTCTAAATATTTTTAAATGTTCAGGTAGAATGATCACTTCAGTGGTGATTTTGTTCTAAATTTATTGCATGGTTTTCTGTGAATGCCCCAGTAATATTTCTATTTTTAAATTTGTTGAAGTTGACTTTGAAGGTAAATATACAACTATAATATATTATAATTGTATAATACTATTATTACTGCCTTAGAATTATTACCTTATAGTTGGTGTGTGTGTATCAATTAAAGGCGTACTACAGTTGTAATTGGCAGTATGACTTTTGTTTTACTGGCTCATAAAATAATGGTACTTCTTCCAACTGATGAAATTTCAGATTCAGGGAAATACAATAGTCACAACATATAAGTGTTCCCCAGACCCGAGTAAGACAGTGTATTCTCTATTTTCATTATAAGTGTATTAATTTTCTATGGGCAGTGTAACAAATTACCAGAAACCTAGTGGCATAAAACAACTAAAAACTCTAGAACAACTGTTCTAGAGGCCAGAAGTCTAAAATCAAGGTGTTGGCAAGGCAGCACTCCCTTCAGAGGAGCTGAGGAAGAATCCTTCCCTTGTTTCTTCTAATTGCTGGTGACTGCCAGCATTCCTTGGCATTCTTTTCATTTATTTATTTTTATTGTAGTAAGAACACTGAACATGAGATGTACAGTCTTAACAAACTTTTAAGTGTACAATACAGTACTGTTAACTACAGGCACGATGTCGTACAGCCATCTCCAGAGCTTATTCATCTTGCGTAACTGAAACTTTCTACCTGAACAGCAACTCTCCCTCGCCCTAGCCTCTGGCAACCATAACTCCACTCTCTGCTTTGCGGAGTTTGATTATTTTAGATACCTCATATAAATGGAATCATGCAGTATCTGTCATTCTGTGACTGGCTTATTTCTCTTAGCCTTATGTCCTCAAGGTTCATCCATGTGTCACATATGGCAGAATTTCCTTCGTTTTAGGGCTGCATATCATTCCATTGTTTTACATATGTACCACATTTTCTTTATCCATTCATCTGTCAGTGGACATTTACGTTGTTTCCACACCTTGGCTGTTATAAATAGTGCTGCAATGAGCATGATCTCTTCGAGATCCTGATTTCAGTTCTTTTGGATAAATACCCGAGTGGGATTACAATATCATAAGGTAGCTCTATTTTTAATTTTTTGAAGAATCTCCATACAGTTTTCCATAGCAGCTGCACCATTTTGCATTCCCATCAAGGGTTTCAATTTCTCCCTATTATTGCCAACACTTTTGTTATCTTTTGTTTTCTATATAACGGGATAATGGTCATCCTAACAGGTGTGAGGTGATGTCTCATTGTGGTTCTAATTTGCATTTCTTTGGTGATTAGTGATGTTGAACATCTTTCCATATATCTGCTGGCCAATTGTATGTCTTTTTTGGAGAAAGTCTATTCAAATCCTTTGTCATTTTTTAAGCAAGTTATTTGTTTTTTTGTTATTGAGTTGTAGAAGTTCCTTATATATTTTGGATCTTAACCCCTTATCAGATATATGGCCTGCAAATATTTTTTCCCATTTCATAGATTGCCTTTTCATTGTATTAATTGTTTCTTTTTCTGTGCAGAAGCTTCTTAGCTTGATATAATCCCATTTATCTATTTTTATTTTTTTTTTGCTTATGCTTTTTTTTTTTTTTTTTTTTTTTTTTAAAGATTTTATTTATTTTTATTTTTTCCCCCCAGAGCCCCAGTGGATAGTTGTGTGTCGTAGCTGCACATCCTTCTAGTTGCTGTATGTGGGACTCGGCCTCAGGATGAACGGAGAAGTGGTGCCTCGATGTGCACCCGGGATCCGAACCCGGGCCGCCAGCATCGCAGCGCGCGCACTTAACCACCAAGCCACAGGGCCGGCCCTGCTTATGCTTTTGATGTAGCATCCAAATAAACATTACCAAGAACAATGTCATGAAGCTTTTCTGCTGTTTTCTTCTATGAGCTTTACAGTTTCAGATCTTATGTTTGTCTTTCATTCAATTTGAGTTGATTTTTGTGTATGATGTAGGAAAAAGCTCCAATTTTATTCTTTTGCATGTGGATATCCAGTTTTCCCAGTTTTTATTGAAGAGGCTATCCTTTCCCCATTGTATGTTCTTGCCACCTTGTCAAAGATCAAGTGAGTGTCTGTGCATGGGTTTATATCTGCCCTCTCTATTCTATTGTATTGGTCTATATGTCTGCCTTTATGCCAGGACCATATAGTTTTTATTATTACAGTTCTGTAATGTACTTTGAAATCAGGAAGCATGATGCCTCCAGCTTTATTTTTCTTTCTCAAGATTGATTTGGCTATTCATAGTCCTTTGTAATTCCATACAAATTTTAGGATTGTTTTTTCTATTTTTATAAAACAAAGCCATTAGAATTTTGATAAGGATTGCATTGAATCTGCAGATTGCTTTGGGTAGTATGGACATTTTAACAACATAGTCTTCTTTAAGTTTTCCAATTGATTTTTTTTCTTGAATAAAAGATTTATATTCTTTTGCTGTAAGTGTACTTGTCTCTTCTCCTTTTGTTTTCTCCAATCTTATTTTATGAATGTTCTTATTATTTTAAAATACAGTGAACAAAAAATCATGAGTATCATATTCATTGCAAATAATACTCTTCAGCATTAGAAAATATTCTTTATTTAAAACTTTGACCAGAATTCTTTTTATTTATATTAAGATCTGACCATTGTGGGGTTTTTTAATTGTGTGCACATGTCAGTATATCTTTGCTCATCCTTTTATTTTCAATAATTATGCTATATTTTAGATATATTTCTTTTGTAGCATAGAGTTGGATATTACAGTATAATATGAAAATCTACTTTTAAAACCTTAGTGATATATGCTGATACAGTAGATATATTTGGTATTAATTTTATTATTAACATTATAATTCCTTTTCTATAGATTCTTAAGTTCTATTCTGTCATCTATTTACTTTGTTATTTGTGTGTAATCCTTCTAATATTTAAGAAGGTTTATATTTTATGCTCCAGTGGTTATATTCAATATTATAACTTTATATAAAACCCTTGTTTTTCTAGTTATTCCAACAATATCTATTCTTCTATAAAACTAAAATGGTAAAATTAGAGTATTTCCTCTTCCTATTCCCTTTTCTTATGGTTCAATTTTATATTATTAAATATGACCACACCACATTTATTTGATTTGATTTTTAGTCATCAGATGAGGCAATCAGCAAATGACTCTACCTACTGAGAATGTGAAAAATGGCCTTGGTGACAACCAAACCATTCTATTTCCAAAAATGTTCAGACAAAACCACATTGTGACCATGTTTGGGACAAGAAAAAAAAACAAAGCCACTCTACAAATACAAAAAAAAAAATGACTAAACATTTCTCTCATGACTGATGCGAGTGGCTGCTACCTCATTACCAATGAGTACTCTAGCGGAGCATTAATCTTCCCGTTAAATGTGTTAAGATATGCTATCATCAAATGGCCACATTTCTTGACAGTGTTCAAATAGATCAAACTACTCATCCTTAATTCCTACTCAGAATCATCCACCAACACCCATCTCCTATAGGAAGCCCCTCTCTTCTACCTAAATAGGTGTCCTATTTTCTCTGGTTTGTGTACTTCCCCGTGGCACCAAACTCATTAAACTGTATATGTGAAGGTAAATGTAATTAATGAAATAAGCATACACACATCTTATATATGAAGGATGAACAGAGGGCATTCATACAAAGGAACTCTCATACAGATCTGCTGGAACTGCAAATAGATATAAACTTTCCTTAGGAAAATTTACCAATATAAAACAAAAGCCAAAAAAAAAGTATCCAGAACACTTTGATCCCAACTCCACTCACACAATTTTTTTCAAAAGAAATCATAATAATATCAAAAATGGATGTTCATTAAAGCAAGTTTGTTTGCATTTTAAAATGTGGAAAATTTCCAACAAGAGAAAAATTATTAATGAATTAAGGTACATCTGTCTATGGGAATGCCATTCAATAATTTAAGACTGTGTAAAAGACTGTTTGATAACATGGAAATATCCTCACTATAAAGTTTATACTGAGCAGGTCACAACACAATTTGTTTAAGATCTCATTTCTGTAAAATTAACATACTCAAAAATACATGTATATGTTTGTACAAAAAATCCGGAAAAATATACACCAAACTATTAAAATTAGTTAAGTTAGTGATGGGATTATTATTGTTGATCATTTTTATTTTTCCTTGTGTGCTTTCCTGTGTGTTCTTTCTTTTCTTTTTTTTAATTTAAAAACCAGCATTTGGGGGCCGGCCTGGTGGCTTAGCTGTTAAGTGCGTGCGCTCCGCTACTGGTGGCCTGGTTTCAGATCCTGGGCACGCACTGATGCACCGCTTCTCCGGCCATGCTGAGGCCGCGTCCCACATGCAGCAACTAGAAGGATGTGCAACTATGACATAGAACTGTCTACTGGGGATTTGGGGAAGAAAAAAAAGGAGGAGGATTGGCAATAGATGTTAGCTCAGAGCCCGTCTTCCTCAGCAAAAAGAGGAGGATTAGCATGGATGTTAGCTCAGGGCTGATCTCTCTCACAAAAAAAAAAAAAACTCTTAAAAAAAAAAACAACAGCATTTGTACTTAAATATGAAAAAAATGCAATGTAAAAAAGAGATTTAATCATATTCAGGGTATTATTGATTATCATGCCCTAAAACCTGTGTCAGACTATCAATATTACCCCATTGGCTGATTATGGCTTTTGACAATTACCTGACCTATTTGAAATTCTTTGCCAATAGACAAAGTAAAATGCTTATCAACTTAGCCTCTAAGCCATTCTTTTTCTACATTGCCCCAATTTCAACATTGGAGTGGAGGATAATTATTGCTGATTTATATCAAATGACTTCATGTTTACCCAATTTCAAAGTCTCCATTATGTTTGTTTCTCATTAAAGCATCACAGCAGCATAGATATTTTCATGATGTTGAATATTCCTGCTGGAAAAAAAATCATATGTTGAAAAATATATACCCCATCAATTTGAGATGTTCCTGAGCTGACATGAAAAACAAAATTGGCATCTTATTGGTACTTGAAACAGTCACAGATGGCTTCTAAAACAGCACTGTGTGTTTTCATTTGGGGATTCCATTGTTTAGATAACTTTCATGAATAATTAAAAATAAATGTGTGCCAGTAATTACTACAACCCATACCTGGCTTTGCAACAAAAAAAAGTGACTCCAACTCCCTAAAAGGAAATAAACTTAACGATGTGATAGATGGAAGCCATAGGAAATGCCCTAGCCTTTCCTCTAAATGCTAAAGAAAGTAGCAATTTTGTATAACACATTTAACGAATCGTTTTGCATAATTCACTCTCTTCAGATGTTCTAATTTATATTCATTTTCACAGCTTCTGAAATTTACATATGTGATGAAGAATTATTTGGGGAAATGTAAGACTCTTTTGACAATCATGTTGAGAAATTTACCTTGAATTATCAGGGAAAAAAAGCTATTTGTAATTGTGCAAAAATACAGAATTAAATATTTGCAAGGGTCTCAATCTGCAACAATGTAGCAGTAGCCATAGAAAGGCCCCTTCATGTGTATTTCTCTAAATTCTTGTTTTAGTTTAGGTGGCGAAATGGAACAATGCGTTTCAATTCAAATACACCTTCCACTGAAGCAATTGAATTAGATTTTATTCTACAATATGCAGACAGGCTTTACAGTCTGAAATAAAACTTATCATGATCTACAAAAAATATTTTTAAATGAAAACTATAATAGCCATAAAGAATAAATCGTTAAATACAGCCTGGCATTTTAGCAGCCTACTATTATGAATATGTAAAAAATAGTGAAGAGAAAGCCACCAACGAAAATGATATGGTACAAATTAGAATGGAAAAAACTCTCTGATAACTAACACATGTAAAACTCTTATACACCATACTGTTTTTTAGTGGTTTCTACTCCAAAAGGAAAACTCCACTACAAATCAACAGGCCTGTATTTATGCCCAAGAAATAGAAGATAACTTCTAATTTCTCTTCCAGTATTCTGTTTTTGTGATTTGAGTTCTTTTCTCTCCAATGAGTTACTCAGTTCCTTGCAAAAACCTCATTTTATAGCCTTTTTCCATACCTAAAATCCTTTGTCCTCCGCTGTAGATGCATTCTAGGCTCTCTGTAATTGCCTGCTAAAAGTAAACTCTTGTATTCAAGAGTTTTGAATCTTTGTATTCAAAGATTAAGTAACTGAAAACAGCAAATAACCCATCATGCTTGAAGGTAAGAATGAAATATCATAATTAAATCAATAGTGGCTGCTCAATGTATTTATGACACATTTATTTTTAAGGCGTTAACTTCATTGCCAGAGAAGCTATGAAACTTGTGCGAGGATTATAATCGTAATTGTTTCTGTAAATTTAACATTTCCATAAATATTTCACATTTTTAATCTTTTCTATTCCATGGCACACACAGTAAACAGGGAGGAAGATGAACTGTGGAAGTTAGTAGACAGATGTGTGCTTGAATCCTGGCTCTATTATTTTTTATATGTGACCTTCATATGAGGTTTAATCTCTTTTTTTCAACAGTTTCTTCTATAAAGTGGATACAATAAAGTGGATATGACAATCATATGATAGGTGGGAGATTTAAAGAGGAAAATTTTAAATTCCTGTTACAGTTCTTAGTATATGCCAGGCTCTCAATAAATTCTAGCTATTTCTTTTAACTGTGATCACGCCTTTCTTGTGAGATTTAGTTCCTTCTATTATTTAATACACTTAATTTTACAGAATATTTAAAGTTCCTTGAAAGTGAGGATTATACTTTATTTCATTTCAACCCTCTGCTCACATATTAAGCACTAAATAAGGAACTGTTGAAGATAAATTGTGGGAAAATTGTATTCTTGTGCATCATTCTTAGTACTGGAGAGAATACAGCAATGATAAATATGTCAATTATACCTCATACAGCTGGAAAAAATTAATTAAAAATTTTTTAAAATGTTAAACCAAAAGTGGAAACAAAAGTGAATGTTTCCTCCCTTTAAGGAAATACATTTGAATAATTCATTGTTTACTAATCAAATAGTTAATCAAATGTGATTATGCAATGGGTCATACTAGCATACAATTTTCATGGTAGAACAAGTCAGGAACAAAATGGCTTTGGTTACTGAGTTTCACACTAACTAGCTGCATGACCTAAGGCCATCTCATTCACTCATCTGTAAAATGGGCACAGTGATATTTACCTAGAGATGTGCTTTGAGGGTTAAATGAGCTAATAATATTATGAAGTACCAGACACACAGCTGAGATTTCAGCTCATTCTTCCACAGCAATGCTAAGGGCTGAAATGTTTGCCCTTGACCCTACTTGTAAAATTTACCAAACACACATGCACACATACACACACACAATATTGTAAAGCCAGTTCTTGGGGAGAATTCTTATTTGTACTTCTATAGGAAAAGTAAGAAAAGTCCCAGCAGCAAGATGTAATGACAGGATTTCTCACATCTGTAGAAAATCAAGAAGTAATATGATCAGTAATAATAATAACTAATACTTATAAATTGTTCCTCCGTGCCAGCAACTATTCTAAGCATTTTACATATAATAGCTCATTTAATCTTCACAACAGGGCCATAAGGTACCTTTTAATATTCCTATTTCAACAGATAAGGAAAACTAGGCACTGGTTAAGTGGTGAAGGCTGGATTTACACTCATTCCGAGTCCATGCTCAGAAGCACTATGCCATACTGTCTAACTAACAAGAGGAAACGAGTACATCAGAGAGAAACAAGGTCTCCTAGCTTACGTGCACAGGTGATTTTCAACCTGAAAAATAGGGAGGTAGAAATGTTTATAAAATCATAAAGCCTAGCAAGAAATGAAAACCAGAAGGTTCCCACCCCATCATGGACGAGTTTCTACCGAAATCTACACAATTCTTGGTGTTTGGGGCCAAGAAGAGTTTCATAGTTCTGAATAAAAATTTCTCTGTAATTTTGATGATAACTTATCCTCAATCCTGGGAGTAAAACACTGACAAGGAACACATTACTTGATAATGATGAAAATTTCTCATGGAACTCTTCATTAGAAACTGTTCTTTATATTCTTTGCAACTAAATTATATAATGCTATGGATTAAGTGGGAAAATATGCAGTGTTAATAAGTAGTTTTAACGATGCTGGATCAATATATGATTTACTGCTACTAATTCTAGTATGGTTTTTGTTTTATTATTTGGGACATATAGATATTATCTCAAATGCACTGCAATGACATTCATCACTATCACATACCAGAGTGCTGGGCCACAAAACACGTGTATTTTCCTCCTAAGGTAGAAGAAAGTAGGTGCCTAGTGGGTCTGGGACTGAAAGAGCCAGCCTGCCTGCCACTGTCAGGTGTGTAAGGGAACAAGGCAAATCCAGCCTTCATTCATTACTACAACCATATCCCAAAGATTTTGCTTAGGACTGAATTGTTGAAGCCCTAATGCCCAATGTGTTGGTATTTGGAGATGGGGCCTGAAAGAGGTAATTAGAGTTAGACGACGTCATAAGGGTGGGGTCCTCATGATGAGATTAGTAGCTTTATAAGAAGAGGAAGAGAGATTGTTCTCTTTCCATCATGTGGGGATACAGCAAGAAGGTGGCTGTGTGCAAGTCAAGAAGAGAGCCCCCTCCAGGATCCAAATCAGCTGGCACCTTGATCCCGGACTTTCTAGCTTCCAGAACTGTGAGAAATAAATGTCTGTTGTTTAAGCCACCCAGTCTATGGTATTTCGTTATAGCAGCCCGAGCAGACTAATACAGGTTTAAGTCTATAACTGGGGGAAATCAACAGAAGTGCAGAGTCAAGGAGGCTGGGATAGGGTAGTCCTTGATGAATAGCCCATTGAGAACAGAAGCTAAGTTTAAAAGATCGGAGGTGCTGACCAAAGCTCAACAATTTTAGGGTCTCTGTCAAATGTACCAGGGTCTAGGACAGCATTTGGGTCACTTATATAATGTTCCCAAAAGGCAGGAGCTGAATAAAATCTGTTGTAACACAAACTCAAATGATAGCCAATATCAGGACACTAGCTACAAGAGTGAGGTTCCCTTTTCTGCTCTCACTCAATGACCCTGCTCCCCACAGTTCTAAGTTTCTGCTACTGATCGAAGTGAGAAAAAATAGGGATTCTCTGAGATTCTCCCTGGGCCAGAAATTTTTATTTAGTTATCTCAAATGCAACTTTTCCAAAGTAAACATTTTAATTGGCCATTTATTTTTAGTATAACAACCTCCCTCAGGCATCATACATACCAGAATCTCAGTCACCACTGAAAAGAGTTTTTAAAAAGTATCATCAGGTAAAACTTTTTATAGGTCACAGCTTCAGAGATCCTGATTACTTTACATACTACAAATTGTCAATACTTTCAAAATGATTGCAATTGGGGTCCAATCTCAGACAAATAACATAGTGATTTCCCAATGTATGCAAAACGTTTCATTACTATAACAAAATGCATTTGAGCCTTGCTGCCAAACTTGAGAAATATTCATTTTAAGAATATTCACAGACAGATCTTTAGAATTGAGTCACTGAAAATTAACCTAAGAAGTTAAGGGTTGACATCAAGTTTCAAATACAAGTAGCCTGACAACAGAGCCTACACCCTTATTTTCATTTAAGGTGTTATCGTGAAGCAAAATGGAATACATGGAATTTTTCTAATATATATATTTTGTGTATTTTATCATAAATTACAAGAAATGCATTAGCATAAATATGCCACAGAGATAAATGTCTTACCAGAACAGTTACATTTAACATTGTAAGGTAGGAACGCATTATTCCTTAGAGTCACTCAGTAAAATAGTGACTTCTTGTACCCATAGTGTTTAATTTGTAGTGTTAATTATAAAGTAGGCAAAGTTTCACTGGTATAATAATCAATATTGTTAAGATGTTGTGTTCCCAATTTCCCCTACAGATTTCCTGCATTAGCTTAAGCTAATACCGAGAGTTCTAACCTGCCCTTCCTGATGGCCAGCCTTGCAGATTTTGGACTTGTCTTATCAGCCCCTACAACAGGGTAAACCAAGTCCTTGAAGTAAATCTCTATACACATATATGTATATATAAAACATGAACTGATACATTCCTCCATTTTCTAAATATAAAAATTTTTGCTGAAAACCTGTAATATTTACATTAAGTAATATGAACTTCTGTACAAAGTAGCAGGCCATGATTATGATGTTTTCTATATTTTTAAAAATTATTTTTGAAGTTTATTATTTCCACGTTTTAGAATGAAATTTGCTTAGCTTTCCATGTATCTACTTTAATTACACCCAAAGATTTCAACCAATCTCACAAAATCGTGGAGATATTTTTTTCTAAATATTAAGCAATTAACAATTTCCTTTTTTGAATTTTGATACCAATCATCCTCTCACAGCCATCCATTCACCTCCTCTGATCTGGACTGGTTGTTCTCTAGGACTGGTGGATGGTGATCATCCCTGGAATTCTTAGCACTTTTTTGTGCTGAATAATGTGTTCCCTGGATCCTACATCTTCCTTTGTCTTGATCCAGTCTTTTCATTTTGTTGAAGCACATTCTTCAGCAGCATTCTACGAAAGAGTTTGTGGTAGGTAGGTACAGTTTTTTAGTCCTTGCATGTCTGAAAATTCTTTTATTCTAATCTCATATTTGATAGTTTTGATGAGAAAAAAAATTATCAATTGAAAATTATTTCCCATATTAATTTTGAAGGATTGCTCCACAGTCTTTGCATCCTGTACTGATGTTGAGGAGTCTGTGTTATTTTGAGTCTAGTTTCCTTTACGTAATGTGTGTCTTTTCTTTTAATTTTCTCTGAACACGTTTGAGCCTCCTTTAACTGTTGTTGTGACATTTCACAATGGAGTAATTGGTTGTTAAATTTTTTTGTCGGTTTTCAATGGAATACATACTTAAATGTGACAAGCAAAACTCTGAATACTTTGAAGTCAATATAGATGAATATGTTCTATTTTGGATAGAGAAGGACCTCTTTTTTTTTTTTTTTTTGGTGAGGAAAATTTTGCCCGGAGCTAACATCCATTGGCAATCTTCCTCTTTTTTTCTGCTTGAGGAAGATTAGCCCTGACCTCACATCTGTGACAATCTTCCTCTATTTTGTATGTGGGATGCCTCCACAGTATGGCTGATGAGTGGACTGGGTCCATGCCTGGGATCCAAACCTGTGAACCCAGGCCACCAAAGCAGATGGCATGGAACTTGAACCACTTGGCCACGGGGCCAGCCACCGAGAAGGATTTCTTAAAGTCAGCAAAAACAAAAATCATTAAGTAAAAGACTGATATATTTCTTTAAAAAAAATAAGAATTTCTGGTCACAGAACATAGAAATGGAGAATTATCATCCTGGGAAAAGACATTTACTATAAATAAAATGGACAAAGAATCAGTATCTTAAATATATATTACTCCCACAAACAAATAAAAAGAGATAAATAACACAATAGAAAATTGAGCAAACACATTGAAGATGAAATCCAGTTAATCATGCAATGAATTTAAATTATGAGGTTAGCAGCTGAGAATACAGATGAATTAGTTACTTTCTACTGTGGGTGATGCATTGCAGGGATATTTTATACTCTGGGGGCATCTCATTTCAGTTTTTCAGAGAAATATACTCTAACCTTCCACATTATTTAGGAGGAGGATGGGGGAGATGAAGCATCCTTGCAGTTGCTACTCTAAGAATAGGACATAGGAAGGGGGTACAAAGTCCCATATGTTGTGTTCTAAGATTTGATGTTATCTCATTTTTCTTGCTTAGTCTTTTGAGAAATTTCTATAATTCTATTATGAATAAGAGAACCAGATCTCATATTTAATTTTGTATATTTTTCCTAATAACTAATCCATTTTTATTACTTTTTTTATCTTAGTTTTATTGGATCATTTGAGTCCTTATTTTACCATGCTCTTGGGGTTAATATTAACACATCATATTTTTATAAATTACTTTGTGCCTACTAGTTTGACGGTAGCCCATCCCATAATTTTAGATACATAGTATTGTCTTATTTCTACTCTATTCTACATATGTAGATTTTATTTCTACTTTTTTTTTTAAGTACACAGATTGAATAATAATTTCATCTCAGCCGTTTTTTATTTTTTGAGGAATATTGGCCCTGAGCTAACATCTGTTGCCAGTCTTCCTCTTTTTCTTTTTTTTCTCCCCAAAGCCCCAGTACATAGTTGTATGTCCTAGTTGTAGGTCCTTCTAGTTGCTCTATGTGGGACACCACTTCAGCATGGTTTGATGAGCAGTGAGTAGGTCTGTGCCCAGGATCTGAACCTGCAAACCCCAGGCCACTGAAGCAGAACACGTGAGTTTAACTACTATGCCACCAGGCAGGCCCCCTTTACTTCTATTTTAGGTAAACAATTTGGGAGAGTGTTTTTACCATATAATATGGACAAATGCAATTTTTTTTCAAATGATTCGAGAATTGTACATTTTGTTTTTATTCTACTGTGGTGAACCTAAAGTAAAGATGGTTGAAATTCATATTCTTTAACAAAGTACCAGGACTAGCTAATTATATAATGATTATCACACTGTATCATTCCTTAGGAAAATACATTTTGCAGTCTTATTTATCCTTTTCTCTATCCATCTTCCACATTTTTTGATAAACGAAATTTTTCAATCCAGATGGTTATTTATAACATTATACATTTTTCTTCTTAAAAAAGTTTGATATTTTTATTATTTTTCATAATGATATTAATACAAATTATTTAGGCAATGTTGCTGATTTGGCTATTCATCACTCTTTTATACCATATCTTACTTGTAATCCCATTCTGTTTTTCTGACTTCAAGAATCACTTGAAGATATGTGGAGTGTTTGCATGTCAGGAAGTCCCATTCTTTAGTCTTTACCAAAAGTATGAACTAGACTTATATTTTTTAATCCTTTCATGAGCTTGTTTCCTTAAAACACTGTAAATTTTTTTCATTACTTTATAACATAATGTTGTAGAAAAATTCAGAAATTCACTTAATTTTGTTTACTCCTGTAAGTAACTTGATCTTTTTTTCTGATTATATGATTGCAGATGTTTTTTATGCTCCATATTCTGTAAACCTGAAAAATTTGACTATGACGTCTAGTTGTGGGATTCTTCTAATCAACTTTGTTTAGAATAGACTATATTTTTGCTTGTTTCTTTCAATGACTTTACTTAACTGGATAACATTTATGATTATTTCTCAGAGTAATCTTTTCTGTTTGAAATCTACCTGTTCAAGCAGAAAGTTCTTGTTTTGTTTTGCTTTTTACACATTTTTAAAGAAATATGTTTTTTCGGTCCAAATTTGGATTTGAGATAGTTTTAGTTTATAGATATTGCAGGCCCATGTTTAACACATTTAGTCCCAGACAAAGACAAGAAGAAAAGGTTGATATTTTCCATGATTTTATTTCTCTAAATCAGGAATTGGCAATGAATGGCCCGCGGCAGGCCAAAATTGCCTACCACGTGTTTTTGCAAATAAAGTTTTATTGGAACACAGTCCTCTCCACTTACTTGTGCATGATTTTGGCTTCTTTTGCACCTAAGAGCAGGGTTGAGTAGTTGCAATAGAGAATGGGCTGTATGGCCCACAAAGTTGAAAATAGTTACTATTTGAGTCTTTACAGAAAAAATTTGCAAATTCCTCACCTAGAATATTAGTCCATTTGTCCTATGTATCAGAATGAGACCATATTGAAAGAGTATGCAGTGAAGTAGGAACTTTTTTACTCTACAAAAGATTTTCTTCCCAAATTTGTGGTAAAAGTCTAAATTTCATGGAAACACAGATAACCTCCTCTCGAATGGTATGACAGCTCCCTCTGGAAGCCAGTCACAGCAGTGCCTTCCATTTTACTCAACATGGCATCTATAGCAAATTGGGACTTTGAAAATACCAGGCATCCAAGCATAGACTGCCCAGTCATCTAAATCTGTGCCACCCTGAGACGGAAGCTACTTTTTGCATTTCTGTGTAAAGTATCCCTCTAGTTTCTTTATGGACACTGGCTCGTGGACTGCTCGGGTCTCCTTCAGCTGGCTCCACCTTCATTATCTCCTCATGATTCTGTTCAACTTTTTTTGCCCTAATAATGTACACTTATCTATTTTCTAGCCTGGATACAGATATTCCTTATTGAATGCACAGGAATTTATTCCCGTAGACTACTGTTTAAATCGAATAAGTAATTGTGCACAGCTTGTAAACATGTTATTATGAAGACTACCGTAACAATATTCTTACCACGTGTTGTTATAACAGTAAAAATTTTAGGATTTTTAGGAGTCACTACATTTGGGGAATAATTAACAATAATTTTTAGACACTATGTGGAAAACAACCACAAAATAACAGGAATAGCCTTTTTCTTTTAAAAAAATTCTCTGGAAACAGAATTAATATACAAGAAGCAATCAACCTGGTAATTAAAAGAGCTGCCAGATTTAGGCATCAAATAGAAAGACCTGGGATAAAAACTGGAGATACCACTGACTGTGTGGCCAACAGCACAACATTGACTCTACAAATTCTTCATTTTTATTTACCCTGCGTGTGCTTCAGAATGGACACTTTTTTTTTTGTGAGGAAGATCAGCCCTGAGCTAACATCTGTGCTAATCCTCCTCTTTTTGCTGAGGAAGACCGGCTCTGAGCTAACATCTATTGCCAATCCTCCTCCTTTTTGTCCCCCAAAGCCCCAGTAGATAGTTGTGTGTCATAGTTGCACATCCTTCTAGTTGCTGTATGTGGGACGCCGCCTCAGCATGGCCGGAAAAGCAATGCGTCGGTGCGCGCCCAGGATCCGAATCGGCCGCCAGTAGCGGAGAGCGAGCACCTACCTGCTAAGCCACGGGGCCGGCCCCAGAATGGACACTTTTATCAAATCTAAATACACCAAGTGATCATCACTACTCGCTAAAAGGCAGGACTTCAGTCCTCCTTTGTTTTATACTTCTGGGAGGCCCTTAAATAGACTTAAATCTCCTATAACCCACACCACTGCCTGCTCTTGTAGCCTAACTTTCCTCAAGACCTCAATTCTATTATATACTTGTTTTTGTATAAATCTTGATTATAAAAATTATCAGAGTACTCTTCTCCTCTCACTTCCCACATCCAGAGTTCCTAGGTCAACTACTTGGGGGATATGGCTTAGGTCACTATTTTACCCAAAGGACATTTGAAAGCCCAGGGAAAATATTTAGAAGTTAGAATGTTCCAACTACTTTGAAGGTCTGGAGAGGCATGAATTTCTGTGCTTAGATGTGTTTCCACACAAAATATATAATTATTCATTGAAAATAAAAATCCAATTATAGTAAATAAAGAATGAGTGAGATTACTGAACTCAGTGCACTGGTATTTCCCAAATAGGAACCTTTCCATGTATAAAATGGACGTCATATCTACCTCATATGGGTTATTATGTGGACTAAAATTATTCAACAAATTTGAACACATCCCATTCTCTAGGCACCATGCTGAGTTTTGGGAATACAAATAAGGTGTAATCCCCAATTTAAATAGCTTCCTGTCTGTTACTGCATAACAATCAATTATTATACACTATACATAATATTAAGAATTATAATAGAGTGATATATTATGTGAGAGCATATAGAATGGACACATGATTTAGGTGGAAGCCAGCCGAGCAAGGAAAAGTATAGGTAAAATTTAAACTGAGTTCTGAGATGAATTGGAATCAGGAACAAGGAAGACAATTCATACCATCGGGCACCATGTATGACATCATGGAGAAGAGTGAAAAATATGGTTTTCTGGTATAGCTCAGAAAAATATGCAGTTGAAAGTGCAAGAGAGGAGTAGACAGCAGATTAGGAGCTTTCAGCCATCATACTCTCAGAGAACATGGACTAGAGTAGCTTTGTAGGAATCCAGGAGTCCAGCAGGGATGTTTCAGCACAGCACTGGTGCAAAAATCCAAGAAGAGATGCATTGAAGAAAGTAAGAAGAACAGTTTTACTTTCCCTACATCTCCCCTCCTCCAAGTCAGCACAGCTCAGTACCCTCTTGGTCTGCGATTTCACCCATGGGAGAAAGTGAGAACATAGTAAGTGAACATCTGGCATCCTTCACCATGCAGGATGCAGCCTAAGAGATCCACTTCTTTCTGGTCTCACCCAGAATGTCAAGGGGACCAACAAGCTATGTGGTTGGGAGAGACTGGGATCAGAGAAGAGAGGTGGAGATTTATACCAACCAGAGCTCCAAAGTCAACAAAAGACAACGGATCCTATTAATGGCTTTATGGACTCCATCAGGACTCCCACCCACAGCCATGTGGTATACCTCATCTGCAGACCCTCCCAAATGGCCCATGGGTGCCCACAAACATTCCACATGCCTCACCCCCATGCCCTCCCATGGTCAGCTCCCTGTATGTGCCCCTATGGAGTGGTATTAAACTAGAAATTAATAATATGAAGAAAACTGGAAAATTCACAAATTTGTGGAAATTAAACAACACACTATTGAAAAACCAAATGGGTCAAAGAAGAAATCAAAAGGAAAATTGGAAAAGATCTTGAGACAAATGAAAATGGAAACACAACATACTAAAACACATGGGATGCAAAAAA
The DNA here is from genome assembly GCF_057802395.1 of Ceratotherium simum simum. Classification (NCBI taxonomy): domain Eukaryota; kingdom Metazoa; phylum Chordata; class Mammalia; order Perissodactyla; family Rhinocerotidae; genus Ceratotherium; species Ceratotherium simum. The sequence goes on along the minus strand of NC_141910.1, from coordinate 8,510,340 downwards.
AGCAGTTAAAGAGAAGTTTATAGCAGTAAATGTCTACATTAAGAAAAAAGAAAGATCTCAATTAAACATCCTAAAGTTACATCACTAGGAATTACAAAAAGAAGAACAAACTAAGCCAAAGTTAGCAGAAGGAAGAAAATAACTAATATCAGAGTAAAAATGAATGAAATTGAGACCAGAAAACAATAAAAAAACCCAAAAAAACTAAAAGTTGGTCTTTTGAAAATATAAACAAAATTTATAAACTTTTAGCTAAAATAACTGAGAAAAAAAGAGAAGAAACTCAAATAAATAAAATTAGAAAAGAAAAGGAGATATTACAAGAGATACCATAGAAATACAAGGGATCATAAGAGAATACTATGAACAAATATACACCCAAAATTTGAATAACTTGGAAGAAATGGTAAATTCCTAGAAATAGACAACGTATCAAGAGCAAATCATGAAGAAATAGAAAATCTGAACAGACAAAGAACAAGTAAGGAGATTGAATCAGTAATCAAAATTCTCCCAACCAAGAAAAACCTAGGACCAGCTGGCTTCACTGGTGAATTCTACCAAACATTTAAAAATGAATTAATACCAGTTCTTCTGAAACAGTTCCAAAAATTTGAAGATAAGGGAGCACTTCCAAACTAATTTTCCAAGGACAGCATTACCCTAATACCAATGTCAAGCAAGGACACTACAAGAAAAGAAAATTACAGGCTAATGTCACTTATGAACATAGAAAAATCCTCAACAAAATACCAACAAACCAAATTAAATAGCACATTAAAAGGATCACACACCGTGATCCAGTGAGATTTATCCCTGAGATGCAATGATATTTCAGCATATGCAAATTAATAAATGTGATATACTACATTAACAGAATAAAGGATAAAATGATATAATCATCTCAGTAGAGGCATAAAAAGCAATTAACAAAATTCAAACATCTTGCATGATAAAAACTCTAACAAATTAGACACAGAAGGAATGTACCTCATAATAATGAAGGCCATATATCACAAGCCCACAATTAACATCATACTCAACTGTAAAGAGCTGAAAAGTTTCACTCTAAGATCAGGAACAAGACAGAGGTGTCCACTCTCACCACTTTCATTCACCATAATACTAGAAGTCCTAGCCAGAGCAATTAGGCAAGAAAAAGAAAGAAAAGACGTCCAAATCAGAAAGGAAGAAGTAAAATTGTCACTGGAGATGACATGATCTTATATAGAGAAAATTTTAAAGATTCCACTAAAAAATCATTAGAACTAACAAACAATTTCAGCAAAGTTGCCAACTATAGAATCAACATAAAACAATCAGTTGCATTTCTTTACACTGACAAAGAAGTACCCAAAAAAGAAATTCAGAAAACAATCCCATTTACAATAGCATCTGAAAAAATAAAATACTTAGGAATAAATTTAACCAAGGAAGTAAAAGATCTGTACATACACTGAAAACTACAAAATATTGATTAAAGAAATTGAAGAAGACATAAATAAATGGATATATATCTCATGTTCACAAATTGGAAGAATTAATCTTGTTCAAATGCCCATACTATCCAAGGCAATACACAGATTCAAGGAAATCCCTATCAAAATCTCAAAGGACTTGTTTACAGAAATTGAAAAACATAATTATAAAATTTGCATGGAACCACAAAAGACCCCAAATAGCTAAAGCAATTTTTAGCACGAAGAACAAACATGGAGTTATAACACTTCCTAATTTCAAATTATATTACAAAGCTATAGTAATCCAGCCACTTGGTACTGGCATAAAAACAGGCACATAGATCAGTAGAACAGACTAGAGAGCCCAGAAATAAACTCATGCATATATGGTGAATTAATCTTTGACAAAGTCACCAAAAATACACAGTGGTGAAAGGATAGTCTGTTCAATAAATGGTACTAGGAAAACTGGATATCCACAGCCAAAAAGATGAAATTGGACCCTTATATCATGCCATACACAAAAATCAACTCAAAATGGATTAAACTTAAGACCTGAAACCATAAAGCCCAAGAAGAAAACATAAGAGAAAAGCTCCTTGACTTTGGTCTTAGTAATGACTTTTTGAATATGACATCAAAGCATAGATAACAAAAGCAAAAATAAACAAGTAGGACTACATCAAACTAAAAGTTTATGCACAGCAAATGAAAGATGAAAAGGCAACATATGGAGTAGGAGAAAATGTTTCCAAACCATATATCTTATAAGAGGTTAATATCAAAAATACATAAAGAACCCCCACAACCCAACAGAATAAAAAATAAAAACTTGATTTAAAAATGGGCAACAAACCTGAATAGACATTTTTCCAAAAAAGATCTACAAATGGCCCACAGGTATATGAAAAGATGCTTAACATCAGTGATTATCAGGGAAATACAAATCAAAACCACAATGAGATATCACCTCACTCCTGTTAAGGTGGCTATTATAAAAAAGTAAAAAGATAACAAATGTTGATGAGGGTGTGGAGAAAAGGAAACATTCACACACTATTTGTGAGAATGTAAATTGGTACAGCCTTTATGGAAAACACTTTGGTAGTTCCTCAAATAATTAAAAATAGAACTACCATATGATCCAGCAATCCCACTTCTGGGTATATAACCAAAGGAAATGAAATCAGTATCTTGAAGAGATAACTGTACTCCATGTTTATTGCAGCATTATTTATGATAGCGAAGATATGGAAACAATTTGTGTCCATTGACAGATGAATGAATAAAAAAAGTGGCATATGTATTCAATGGAATATTATTCAGCCATAGAAAGAAGGAAATCCTGCCATTTGCTACAACATGAATGAATATGTAGGACATTACACTAGTGAATTAGCCAGAAAGAGAAATACTGCATGATCTCACTCACATGTAGAATCTAAAAATATTGAAGTGGTAGAAACAGAGAGTAGAACGGTGGTTAGCAGGGAACGGGGGTGGAGGAATTGGGGAAATTTTGATCAAAGTGTACAAACTTTCAGTTATAAGATCAATAAGTCTAGACCTAATGTAGAGCATGATAACTATAGTTGATAATAATGTATTATATACTTGAAATTTGCTAAGAGGGTAGATCTTAAGTTTTCTTGCCCCATGAACAAAAAAGTAACTACGTGAGATGATGATATATTAATTAGCTTGACTGTGGTAATCATTTCACAATGTATAGGTACGTCAAAACATCACTTTGCATACCTTAAATATATACTGTTTTTATTTGTTAATCATACCTGAATAAAGCTGGAAAAAATAAAATAAAAGTTACTTAAGAGGAAAAAAAGAAAGTGTAAGAAGGAAAAGACATGATATGATTAGTAAATTGGGACAAATCACGAAAGAGGTGGTATGGCATCTTTAGGAGTTTGGGCTGAACTGTTGAGGCCAGAGTTGCACACTGAAATGTCTTCAGAGATCAGAGTGGAAATCTGATTCTGTGAAGTTGGCAGTGGTAATCAGTATTGAGTAGTGGGAACTGTAAACTACTGGAGACCTAGCTCATTTCTTGCTAAAAATTCTCTAAGTTCAAATGAGTTAAAGACACTGTACTAGCCAACAAAATTCTCCTTGGGTCAGATTGGCTTGAAGGCCAACAGATTGTATTCCCTGCGTGAGTTGTAGATAGCCACTGAAGAACTTTAATGATGTCATCATGTTAGCGTGATGATCTGAATAGTTGTGAATTTCCATGATGAAGGCTTTGTCATTTTAGCAAGATACTCAGGAAAGGTGGAGGCAATAAGACAATGTATTTTGAATGTCTTGCATTGTACCAGGCACAGAGGAATACTCCACAGATAGTAATTTTCTTTCTTTTTCTTGCCCTTTCTGCCTATCAGTAACTCTACAGAAAAGAGAAATCAGCATAGGAGGATATTCATATTGATGGTAAGAGTAGTAATAGATACCCATGATTGCTGTAACAAATTACCACAAACTTAGTGGCTTAAAACAACAGAAATGTATTTTCTCATGGTTCTAGAGGCCAGAAATTTGAAATCAGTTTCACTGAGCAGAAATCAAGGTATTGGCAGAGATGTGCTCCCTCAGGATGCTCTAAGGGACAATCTGTTCTTTGGATCTCCCAGTGTCTGGTGGCTGTCAACATTCTTTAGCTTATAATCATATCACTCAAATCTCTGTCTCTGTGGTCACATTTCCTCTCTTCTTCTTGTCAAATCTCCCTCTGCCTTCCTCTTATAATGACATACAGGATTGCATTTAGAGCCCACTCAGATAATCCAGGATAATCTCTCCATCCCAAGAACCTTGGCTTAATCACATTTTATGTGATATACGGTAAGATTCATAGGTTCCAAGGGTTAGGACATGGATATCATATGGGAGGCTAGTATTTAGCCCACCACAGGTAAGAAATAGCTTTTTGGGGGGCAAATTGTTTCTGGAGTCTAATTTAGTCAGGGTTCTCCAGAAAAACAGAACCAATATACATGGAATATATTTTATTATAAGACTCACATAGTTATGGAGGCTGAGAAGTCTCAAGATCTGCATTTGCCAAGCTGGAGATCCTGGAGAGTTGATGGTGTAGTTTCAGTCCATGTCTAAAGCCTGAGAAGCAGGAGAAGGAGGAGAGCCAATAGCGTAAGCTCCAATCCGAGTCTGTGTCCAAAGGAGAAGACCGATGTCCCAGCTGGAAGACAGTCAGACAAAGAGAGCAATTCTCCTTCACCCAGCCTTTTTGTGCTATTCAGGCCTTCAACAGATAGCATAAGGCCCATCCACATTGGGGAGGACAATCTGCTGTACTAAGTCTACTGATTCAAACGTTAATCTCATCCAGAAACAGGTTCACAGACAGAACCAGTATAATAGTTAACCAAATACCTGGACATCTTATGATCCATTTAAGTTGATACATAATAACTATCTCAGAAGTCTAATTTGTTATTTTAGAGGCTGACAATACCACTTATAAACTGAATTATTATTAGGTTGCTATGCATCACCTCATCATTTGATTTCAATAACTACCTTAAGTGCTTATAAAGATTAAAGGAGATGAGTAGAGGGGTATAACAGCTGTAACATACCAAACCAAAGCAGGCCCATACAGTATTTATCTTTGGCCACCCCCAAGACCAGGGCTCATGGGAGAAGCTAGAAATACCAGTTGGGAAATCAAATTTAAATATTCTGAGTAGAACTCAAGCATCAAACCTTTTCTTACCCTATTATTGCAATTAAATCTCTTATTCTTATCTCACTGCAGACAGCTGCTCTCTAGTCTAGTACTACAGCATCCTACTCTTCTAGTAGAAAATGACTGGACTTAGAAAACTAAAGCTTTTCTTCTACTTCTCAGCTTTATTATAAATGTAGATATCTTTGAAGTCAGAAGTTTATAGTAACCCAAATTAATTATATATATATATTTTTATTGATGTTTTAATGGTTTCTAACGTTGTGAAATTTTGGGTTGTACATTTTTGTTTGTCCATCACCACATATATGACTCCCTTCACCCCTTGTGCCCACCCCCCACCCCCACTGCCCTGGTAACCACAGTCCAGTTTCCTCTGTCCATGTGTTGGTTTATATTCCACATATGAGTGAGATCATACAGTGTTTGTCTTTCTCTTTCTGGCTTATTTCACTTAACATAATACGGTCCAGGCCCATCCATGTTGTTGCAAATGAGACGATTTTGTCTTTTTTATGGCTGAGTAGTATTCCATTGTATATATATACCACATTTTCTTAATGCAATCGTCTGTCAAGGGACACTTAGGTTGCTTCCACTTCTTGGCTATGGTGAATAATGCTGCAATGAACATAGGGGTGCATAAGCCTCTTTGGATTGTTGATTTCAGGTGCATTGGATAGATTCCCAGTAGTGGGATGGCTGGATCATAGGGCATCTCTATTTTTAATTCTTTGAGGAATCTCCATACCATTTTCCATAGAGGCTGCACCAATTTGCATTCCCACCAGCTGTGTATGAGGGTTCCTGTTTCTCCACATCCTCTCCAACATTTGTTGTTTTTTGTCTTGGTGATTATAGCCATTCTAACAGGCGTGAGGTGGTATCTTAGTGTTGTTTTGATTTGCATTTCCTTGATGATTAGTGATGTTGAGCATCTTTTCATGTGCCTATTGGCCATCTGTATATCTTCCTTGGAGAAGTGTCTCTTCATTTCCTCTGCCCATTTTTTGATCGGGTTGTTTGTTTTTTTGTTGTTCAATTGTGTGAGTTCTTTATATATTATGGAGATCAACCCCTTGATCAACCCCTTGTCAGATGTATGTTTTGCAAATATTCTCTCCCAGCTGGTTGGTTGTTTGTTCATCTTGATTCTGGTTTCATTTGTCTTATAAAAGCTCTTTAATCTGATAAATTCCCACTTGTTTATTTTTTCTTTAGTTTCCCTAGTCTGGGTAGGCATGACATCTGAAAAGATTCCTTTAAAACCAATGTCAAATAGTGTGTTGCCTATATTTTCTTCTATGAGTTTTATAGTTTCAGGTCTCACCTTCAGGTCTTTGATCCATTTTGAGTTAATTTTTGTGAATGGCGATAGCACATGGTCCACTTTCATTCTTTTGCATGTGGCTGTCCAGTTTTCCCAACACCATTTATTGAAGAGACTTTCCTTTCTCCATTGCATGTTCTTAGCACCTTTGTCGAAAATTAGCTGTCCATATATGTGTGGTTTTATTTCTGGGCTTTCAATTCTGTTCCATTGATCTGTGTGTCTGTTTTTGTACCAGTACCATGCTGTTTTGATTACTATTGCTTTGTAGTATGTTTTGAAGTCAGGAATTGTGATGCCTCCTGCTTTGTTCTTTTTCTTTAGGATTTCTTTAGCTATTTGGGGTCTTTTGTTGTCCCATATAAATTTTAGTATTCTTTTTTCTATTTCTGTGAAGAATGTCATTGGGATTCTGATTGGGATTGCATTGAATCTGTAGATTGCTTTAGGTAATATAGACATTTTAACTATGTTTATTCTTCCAATCCACGTGCATGGGATATCTTTCCATTTCTTTATGTCATCATGGATTTCCCTCAATAATGTCCTGCAGTTCTCATTGTATAGGTCCTTCACCTCCTTGGTAAGATTTATTCCTAGGTATTTTATTCTTTTTGATGCAATTGCAAATGGTATTATCTTTTTGAGCTCTCTTTCTGTTAGTTCATTATTAGCATATAGAAATGCAACTGATTTTTGTAGATTGATTTTGTACCCTGCAACTTTGCTGTAGTTGTTGATTGTTTCTAATAGTTTTCCAACAGATTCTTTAGGGTTTTCTATATATACAATCATGTCACCTGCAAATAGTGAGAGTTTCACTTCTTCATTACCTATTTGGATTCCTTTTATTCCTTTTTCTTGCCTAATTGCTCTGGCCAAAACCTCCAGTACTATGTTGAACAGGAGTGGTGAGAGTGGGCAGTCCTGCCTAGTTCCTGTTCTCAGAGGAATGGCTTTCAGTCTTTCCCCGTTGAGTATGATGTTAGCTGTGGGTTTGTCATATATGGCCTTTATTATGTTGAGGTACTTTCCTTCTATTCCCATTTTATTGAGAGTTTTTATCATAAATGGATGTTGTATCTTGTCAAATGCCTTCTCTGCGTCTATTGAGATGATCATGTGGTTTTTATTCTTTGTTTTGTTGATGTGATGTATCACGTTGATTGATTTGCGGATGTTGAACCATCCCTGCGTCTGTGGTATAAATCCCACTTGATCATGGTGTATGATCTTTTTAATGTATTGTTGTATTCGGTTTGCCAATATTTTGTTGAGGATTTTTGCATCAGTGTTCATCAGCGATATTGGCCTGTAATTTTCTTTCTTTGTATTGTCTTTGTCTGGTTTTGGTATCAGGGTGATGTTGGCCTCATAGAATGATTTAGGAAGTGTTCCATCTTCTTCTATTTTTTGGAATAGTTTGAGGAGGATGGGTATTAAATCTTCTTTGAATGTTTGGTAAAATTCACTGGAGAAACCATCTGGTCCTGGACTTTTATTTTTTGGAGGTTTTTGATTACTATTTCAATCTCTTTACCTGTTATTGGTCTATTCAGATTCTCCATTTCTTCTTGATTCCATTTTGGGAGGTTGTATAAGTCTAAGAATTTATCCATTTCTTCTAGATTGTCCAATTTGTTGGCATATAATTTCTCATAGTATTCTCTTATAATCCTCTGTATTTCTGTGGTATCCATTGTAATTTCTCCTCTTTCATTTCTAATTTTATTTACTTGAGCCTTTTCTCTTTTTTTCTTCGTAAGCCTGGCTAAGGGTTTGTCTATTTTGTTTATCTTCTCGAAGAACCAACTCTTTGTTTCATTAATCCTTTCTACTGTTTTTTTGGTCTCAATATCATTTATTTCTGCTCTGATTTTTATTATTTCTCTCCTTCTGCTGGCTTTGGGCTTTGTTTGTTCTTCTTTTTCTAGTTCTGTTAGGCGTAGTTTAAGGTTGCCTATTAGGGCTTTTTCTTGTTTCTTAAGGTGGGCTTGTATCGCTATGAATTTCCCTCTCAGGACCGCTTTTGCTGCATCCCATATGGTTTGATATGGCATGTTATCATTTTCGTTTGTTTCCAGATAGTTTTTGATTTCTCCTTTAATTTCATCAATGATCCATTGGTTGTTCAGTAGCATGTTGTTTAATCTCCACATTTTTGTCACTTTCCCAGTTTTTTTTTCCTGATTCATTTCCAGTTTCATAGCCTTATGGTCTGAAAAGATGCTTGTTATGATTTCAATCTTCTTAAATTTATTGAGGCTTGCTTTGTTTCCCAACATATGGTCTATCCTAGAGAATGTTCCATGTGTGCTTGAGAAGAATGTGTAGTCCGCGGTTTTTGGATGGAGTGCTCTGTATATGTCTACTAGGTCCATCTCATCCAGTTTTTCATTTAAGTCTAATATTTCTTTATTAACTTTTTGTCTGGATGATCTATCCATTGCTGTAAGTGGGGTGTTAAGATCTCCTACTATTATTGTGTTGTTGTTGATTTCTCCTTTTAGGTTTGTTAATAGTTGCTTTATGTACATTGGTGCTCCTATGTTGGGTGCATATATATTTATAAGTGATATGTCTTCTTGATGGAGTGTCCCTTTTATCATTATATATTTCCCTTCTTTGTCTTTCTTAACCTGTTTTATCTTGAAGTCTACTTTGTCTGATATGAGTATGGCAACACCTGCTTTCTTTTGTTTGCCATTAGCTTGGAGTATTGTCTTCCATCCTTTCACTCTGAGCCTGTGCTTGTCTTTAGTGCTAAGATGTGTTTCCTGAAGGCAGCATATTGTTGGGTCTTGCTTTTTAATCCATCCTGCCACTCTGTATCTTTAGATTGGAGAGTTCAATCCATTTACATTTAGGGTGATTATTGATATATGAGAGCTTAATGTTGCTGTTTTGTCACTTATTTTCTGGTTCTTTTGCATTTCCTTTGTTTCTTGTCCCATTTGTTTTGGACTGCCAATTCAGTTTGGTTGTTCTGTCTTATGATTCTTCTAGTTTTCTCTTTGTTTATCATATGTGGTTTTGCCTTGATTATTTGTTTAGTGGTTACCTTGAGGTTTGGGCAAAAAATCTTGTGTATGAGATAGTCCATTATCTGATAGCCTCCTATTTCCTTATACTAAGTCAATTCAGTTACTTTCCTCTTCCTCTTCTAAGTTGCTCTTGTTATACCTTATTCTATCTTGTGTTGTGGCTGTGTGTTTACAGTGATGAGGTTAAATTTATTTTTGGTGAATTTCTTCCTTTGATCTTTGAGTTTAGTATTTAAGTGGTTGCTAATCTATTCCGGTAAAGATCTACTATTTCTCTGATTTTGTCTACCTACTTTTCTCCTTCCTCCAAGCTTTGTGTTCCCTTTCTCTTCTTTTTTTCAGGCCTGAGGGCCTTCTTGAGTATTTCTTGTAGTGGGGGGTCTCGTGGCCATGAACTCCCTTAGCTTTGTTTATCTGGGAGAGTTACTATTTCTCCATCATATTTGAAGGATATTTTTGCTGGATAGAGTATTCTTGGCTGAAAGTTTTTGTCTTTCAGTATTTTGAATATATCATTCCAGTCTCTTCTAGCCTGTAAAGTTTCTGTTGAGAAATCCGCTGAGAGCCTGATGGGAGTTCCTTTGTACGTTATTTTTTGTTTTTGTCTAGCTGCCCTTAATATTTTTTCTTTGTCATTGACCCTGGCTAGCCTTACCACTAGGTGTCGTGGTGAAGGCCTTTGTCTGTTAATATATATAGGTGTCCTGTTGGCTTCGCTTACTGGTATTTCCTGCTCCTTCCCCAGATTTGGGAAATTCTCAGCTATTATTTCCTTGAATAGGCTCTCTGTTCCTCTTTCCCTCTCCTCTCCCTCAGGAATACCTATAATTCTTATGTTACATTTTCTAATAGAGTCAGATATTTCTCGGAGTCTTTCTTCATTTCTTTTTACTCTTAGTTCTCTCTCTTCTTCCATCTGGAGTATATCTGTATTTCTATCCTCTAAAGTACTAATTCTTTCCTCCATATTGTCAGCTCTGTTCTTTAAAGATTCCAGATTCTCCTTTATCTCCTCCATTGTGTTCTTCATCTCCATTAGCACTGATTGGTTTTTCTTTATGATTTCAATCTCTTTTGTGAAGAAACTCCTAATCTCATTGAATTGTTTGTCTGTGTTGTCTCGTATTTCGTTGAGTGTTTTTATGATAGCTATTTTGAAATCTCTGTCATTTAGTTTATGGATTTCTGTGTCTTCGGGGTTGATTTCTGGGTGCTTGTCATTTTGTTTCTGGTCTGGTGATTTCATATATTTTTGCATTGTGGTTCCTGTGTTGGTTTTGTTTTTCCTCATCTTGGAAGTCTCTGGTTGCAATTTCCACCTGCCGCCACTGTTTGGTGGTAAAGGGCTGTGTAGTCTAAGCTCCATGTGCTCTGCCCTCGTTTTTCTGCTGCGATCCGCAGTTTTGGTTTTTTTTTTTTTTTCCCGCTGCGATCCACGGGTCCAGTCCAGTTTGATCAGGTCTGCCTCGGATCGCTAGGTCTGGTCTGGTCGAGCTGCAGACTCCGGGTTGTGGGGAGGGGGGAGCTCTCTCTTTTGCCCTCTGGGTCCCTGACGTGGGAGGCTTCTCGTTTGCCTCTCTTTATCTGCTCTCTGGGGTGCTCAGATGTTGATGGTAGCCCTGTGGCTCCTCTGAGTCCTCTGTGCGGGAGTTTCCCACTGGCTGAGAGAGTCTGAAGAGCCACGGTTTCCCCGCCGAGGGCCGCCCCTCCCCCCTCTCTGGGAGCCGCGCGGACCGAGATCTCTGATCTGATGGGGAGGGAGAGGAGTTCTCCTTACCTCTCCCCACTTCCTCCGGGGGCCCAGCACATTCCGCCCTCAGATGCGCGGCAGTGTGGATCCCTCTGCTCTAGGTTTTCACTGTCTGGGATTCCGTTGTTGGTCTGTGGCTGCTGCTTTTGTTGTATCTTGTGGGGGAAGAGTTCACGGGAAAGCTCACTCCGCCATGATGCTGACGTCACTCTGCCTAATTATATTTTTTAAAGAGTCAGCTTAAATATTATTTTATGACAGAATAAATACTACAGTTGTCTATAAACATTCCCATATAATAAAATGCTCAAGGTTATTTGCAACAGTGGTAATTTACATCATCTTGGTTGTGAGGTTTGTGAGGCCTGGTTGACAACTCTAACACATGGAGCTTTAACTAAATGGACCATCTGCTTGTTTTTCCCTCACACAATGGTGGCAAGAGGCCCTACTCTGCATGATAACTTATCAGAGCTTCCATAGGCCCAAGTGGTCGTTGGAAGCACTGAGAATCCAGACTGTTTGGTATTCATATGTAGGATTGTTTCTACTATTCACCGCTTTTTGAGAAACACTGTAGTTGGCAGTTTTACTAAAAAATGGGGAAAAAACAACAAGTGCTAAAGAATTGCAGAACCCATATGATTTATAGAGGAATTTATAGAGAGCCGTAAGGTGAAATTGCAGGTAAAATAAAGTGTTTTGAAACAATCTTTCCACTAACAGTTTATGGAAAGTTTAGTATTGCAGCTGTCCAGGAAGCCTAATTATTCCAGTCTTTATGGATTTATAAAACATACATATAATAGAGAAAGAAAGCTAGTGGAAAGACCATAAAAGATAAACATTCTTCTTTCTCTTTATTCCAGATATATATTAAAAACCTTGCATTGTGAAGAATTACAAATTCAATAAAGAATTGAAAACAGAAAACTCTAGTTTCACTATCACATAAACCATTTTATTAAAAAAATGGAAATGCATATAATTAAATATTTACTACTATCATAATAATGGAAGAAAGATGCCAAATAAAAATATGAATGTGAGAGGAATTTAAATTTGTACAACATCAAGATGATTTAGAAATCATCAGTTACTATAATTACATATTAAAAGTTGATGATATATATGTTATGATGACAGATGGAATATAGGATCATTCTTATAAATTATTCTAAAGTATTTTTGGAAGCACAAGTATAGTGATGTCAAAATACTAAAGTAAAGGGAAATACACAATTACATAACAAATGCGACTTTATTAAGTAGGACATTTTTATAATATTTTAAACTATTTGCTTCAGATTTAAATGTGGTCTTATCACTGTCCTTATGTTTAGTAATTTCACAATAAGGAAGATTTCTGAAATTATTTAACAGGTAGTGATATGCCAAGAAAGTAAGTAAATATTATTTATCTTCGATGTGTCTCTGTCATGTATATGATTAAAATTTCTTTATATCATTAGGAAAATATAATGTTTCATTGTTTTTTAATCATCTCCTTGTAAACCTGCCAGAACAGCTCCTACAGTATGATCTACTCAAATAAAAAAATAAACTTTTTACAAAAGTTCATTCCTGAAACAATATCATCACAATGAAAAAAGATATTAATAACATGAAGGAAGGAGTTTCCATTCCTGATTAGGATATAGAAGGACATGAAAGATTATCATTCCTGCTGAAACAACAATAAGCCACGAGATAAACCAAAACAGTCATTGTTTGTTATAAAACCAGTGACAAGACGTCAACTCAAAGAAAACTAAAAGAACTAAACTCTAGGGGTAGGAATCCTTCTTCCGGAACTAACAGCTGGGGACACATTCATATCTGGGGGTAGTTGTTGAGGTTAGGGGCAGGTGTAGAAAGAAATAAGGCCTTCAGAGGACAACCTCTCAGAAGAGAAGAAAAGAGCCAAATGCTTGACAAATCTGTAGGCTGGCCTGTCAAGTCTAAAATTGGAGGAGAATAATAGGCAAAGATAATCTCCGTGGGGTAACTATTTTTCAGGGGAGTTTTGCAGAGTAAACAGAGGACAAGGCAAGGCTAAAAAGTAGAGAGAGGACTCTCCGTTTTGGAGTGTCTGTAAATCTGGTGGACAGCATGAGGCCTAGCGTACTTAATTTCTTGTGGTTTGGGGACCCAGCCACCTAGAGTTATTTGGTCTCAGGGCTCATCTGGACGGAGAGAAACTCTAAATTCACCTTCAAAGCATTGAAACCAAAAGTGAACTGAATTATTAAAGCTATAACCAAATCTCCAGCTAATTCAACTTTCAAGAAGATCACCAATACCAGTGCCGTGGCTGAGAGGAAGTTTAGGATCTGAGCTGAAAACCAGAGATCTTAGAATTTTAGGGTTGGAATGCCAAAGCCCTCCTGGGAGAAAGGTTGCCTCTTTGACTGAATGGTGCAAATTCCTCGAAAAACACAATTTACCAGACTGAAATAATGAAAAATAGAAAGCCTGAATAGCCCTATGTCTGTTAAAGAAGTTGAATTCATAGCAACAATAATTTTAAGATGTTCCTCACAACACCAAGCCCAGATGACTTCATCAGTGAATTCTATTAAATTTTTCCTTATAAATTACACCAATCTTGTACAAACTCTTTCAGAAAATGGAAGAAACTCATCTAAACTCATTTTATGAGGCCAGCATAATCATGACACCAAAATTAGACAAAGTCATCAAAAAAAAAGAAAGAAATTACAAAACTTGGTTTAATGCTGTTGGTCTTGGAATACTTAATAATTTTTGAACCTAAGACCGCATATTTTTACTTTGTACTGGGCCACACTTAGTTATGAAAGACTGAATGATTTCTTTCTAAGATCAGGAAAAAGGCCAGGATGTCCACTGTTCCACACTTTCATTTTGACTTTGTACTAGAGGCCCTAGCTGATGTAATAATTTAAGGAAGAAATGGAAGGCTTAAATCTTGGAAAGAAAAAAATAGTAAAACTGTCTATACATGCAAGTGGAAAGACTGTTTAAGTGGAAAAGCCTATGAAAACTATTTTAAACGTTACTGAAATAATTAAGTGAATTTATCAATCTGGCAGATAAAAGGTAAATATACAAAAATCAATTGCATTTCTATATGCTAGCAATAAACAATTTGAAAAAGAAGATTTTAAAATTACCTCTTAAATTGGTATGGAACATAAAATACTTAGTAATTAATTTAATGAAAGATGTATGAAGTCTATATGCAGAAAAATACAAAACATTACAGAGTGGGGGCTGGCCCAGTGGTGTAGTGGTTAAGTTCGAGCATTCCACTTCAGTGGCCAGGGGTTCGCCTGTTTGGATCCTGAGCATGGACCTACTCACCGTTCATCAAGCCATGCTGAGGCAGCATCCCACATAGAAGAACTAGAAGGACCTACAACTAGGATATACAACTATGTACTGGGGGCTTTGGGGAGAAAAAAGAAGAAAAGAGGAAGATTGACGACAGATGTTAGCTCAGGGCCAATCTTCCTCAAAGACAACAACAATAACAACAACAAAAAATTGCAGAAGGAAATTAAGGAAATTCTAAGCAAATGAAGAAATATACTATTTATGAATTGTAATAATCAATCTTGTTAGAATAACGATTCTCCTTAAATTGGTTTATAGGTTAAACACAATTCCTATCGAAACCCTAAGTGCTATTTTTTTCTCTTTCAGAAATTGACAGACTGATTCCAAAATTTACAGAGAAAAAGAGCATCTAGAAAGGCCAAAACAATTTTTAAAACAACAAAATTGAAGAAATTGCACTACTTGATTTCAAGACTTACTGTGAAGCTGAAGACATGGTAGCGTTGGTGTAAGGAGTAATAAATACATCAAGTATATAGAATAACAAAAACAGAAAAGGAATCAACACCTACAATCAATTGATTTTTAACAAAAGTGCTAAAACTATTCAATGGGGAAAGGATAGTCTTTTCAACTGGATATCTGTATAGGATGGTAGGCAGGGAGTCTTTACCCCAGCACACATCCTACAAGAATATTAATGGAGGTTGGATCATAAACATAAAAGCTAAAGTTATAAAGATTCCAGAACAAAACATAGGAAAACATATTTACCATCATGAGGTAGGAAAAGATTTATTAGGACATAACACTAAGTATAAAAGAAAATATGATAAACTGGACCTCATCAAAATTAAAAACTTCTACTGTTTAAAACACAGTATTAAATAAATTAAAAAACAAAATGAAACAAGCCACAGAATAGAGGAAAATTCACAATAAATATCTCTAACAAAGGATTATGCTCAGAATGCATAAAAGATCTCTACAACCCAATGACAAAAAGAAAAAATTTTTAAATGAGTGAAGCAATAACATTTCATGGAGACATTCTATTTGTCAATTGTCTTCACGCATTTCACGGATGTATACATTTGCTAAAACTCATTAAATTGTATACTTAAAACCTGTGCATTTCGATATATTTAAAGTGCTAAAAGGAAAAAACTTACAGCCAAGAATACTCTACCCGGCAAGGTTATCGTTCAAAATGGAAGGAGAGATCAAAATTTTCCCAGATAAGCAAAAATTAAAGGAGTTTGTCACCAAGAAACCAGTGTTACAAGAAATGTTAAAGGGACTGATTTAAGGGGAAAAGAGAAGACCACAAATAGGAAAAATTATCTATTTCCACGATTAGAACGTAATGGATACAAATGCACAAAAAAGAGATTAGATATGATATCAAAAACATAAAAGGAGGGAGGAGGGTAGTTAAAGAGTACAGCTTTCAGACAGAGGTCAAACTAAAGTGACCATCAATTCTGTATAGAAGAAGTAAGGAACAGAGAAGCACTACTTAAACACTGAGGAAAAAAAAATAAAAAAGTTAAAAAATGGCAGTAAGTACATACTTATCAATAGCTACTTTAAACGTCAATGGACTAAATGCCCCAATTAAAAGGCACAGGGTGGCTGACTGGATTAAAAAACAAGACCCATATATATGCTGCATACAAGAGACACACTTCAGACCTAAAGACACTCACAAACTGAAAGTGAAGGGATGGAAAAAGATACTCCACGCAAATGGCAATGAAAAGAAAGCTGGGGTAGCAGTACTCATATCAGACAAAATAGACTTTAAAACAAAAACTGTAAAAAGAGACAAAGAAGGGCATTACATAATGATCAAGGGAACAATCCAACAAGAGGATATAACACTTGTAAATATCTGCGCACCCAATGTAGGTGCACCTAAATATATAAAGCAATTATTAACAGACATAAAAACAGAAATAGACAGTAACACAATAATAGTAGGGGACTTTAACACTCCACTTACACCAACAGATACATCATCCAAACAGAAGATCAATAAGGAAACATTGGCCTTAAACGACACCTTAGAACAGATGGACCTAGTAGATATATACAGAGCATTCCATCCAAAAACCGAAGAATACACATTCTTTTCAAATGCACATGGAACATTCTCCAAGATTGATCACATATTAGGCCACAAAACAAGTCTCCATAAATTTAAGAAGATTGAAATAATACCGAGCATCTTTTCTGACCACAAAGGTATGAAACTAGAAATCAACTATAGGAAGAAAATCAGAAAAGCCACAAATACATGGAGATTAAACAAAATGCTACTGAACAACGACTGGGTTAACGAAGAAATCAAAGAAGAAATCAAAAAATACCTGGAGACAAATGAAAATGAAAATACGACATGCCAGAATTTATGGGATACAGCAAAAGCGGTTCTAAGAGGGAAGTTTATAGCGATACAGGCCTATCTCAACAAACAAGAAAAATCTCAAATAAACAATCTAAAAATGCACCTAAAGGAACTGGAAAAAGAAGAACAAACAAAGCCCAAAATCAGTAGAAGAAGGGAAATAATAAAAATCAGAGCAGAAATAAATGAAATGGAGACCAAAAAACAATAGAAAAATTAATAAAACCAAGAGCTGGTTCTTTGAAAAGATCAACAAAATAGACAAACCTTTAGCTAGACTCACCAAGAAAAAAAGAGAGAAGGCACAAATAAGTAAAATCAGAAATGAAAGAGGAGAGGTTACAACAGACACCTCAGAAATACAAAAGATTATAAGAGAATACTATGAAAAACTATATGCCAACCAATTCGACAATCTGGAAGAAATGGATAAATTCTTAGAATCATACAACCTTCCAAAACTGGATCAAGAAGAAGTGGAGAATTTGAATAGACCAATCACCAGTAAGGAGATCGAAACAGTAATCAAAAACCTCCCCAAAATTAAAAGTCCAGGACCAGACGGCTTCCCTGGTGAATTCTACCAAACATTCAAAGAAGACTTAATACCTATCCTTCTCAAACTCTTCCAAAAAATTGAGGAGGGGGGGAAGCTCCCTAACTCATTCTACGAAGCTGACATTACCCTGATACCAAAACCAGACAAGGACAACACAAAAAAAGAAAATTACAGGCCAATATCACTGATGAACATCGATGCGAAAATCCTCAACAAAATACTAGCAAATTGCATACAACAATACGTTAAAAAGATTATACACCATGATCAAGTGGGATTTATTCCAGGGATGCAGGGATGGTTTAACATTCGCAAATCAATCAACGTAATACACCACATTAATAAAATGAAGAACAAAAATCACATGATCATCTCAATAGATGCAGAGAAAGCATTTGACAAGATCCAGCATCCATTTATGATAAAAACTCTGAATAAAATGGGTATAGAAGGAAAGTACCTCAACATAATAAAGACCATATATGAGAAACCCACAGCTAATATCATCCTCAATGGTGAAAAACTGAAAGCTATCCCTCTAAGAACAGGAACCAGACAAGGATGCCCACTGTCACCACTCCTATTTAACATAGTATTGGAAGTCCTAGCCAGAGCAATCAGGCAAGAAAAAGAAATAAAAGGGATCCAAATTGGAAAGGAAGAAGTGAAACTGTCACTATTTGCAGATGACATGATTTTATATATAGAAAACCCTAAAGAATCCACCAGAAAACTTTTAGAAGTAATAAACGAATATGGAAAAGTTGCAGGATACAAAATCAACATACAAAAATCAGTTGCATTTCTGTACACTAACAACGAAGTAGCAGAAAGAGAAATTAAGAATACCATCCCATTTACAATTGCAACAAAAAGAATTAAATACCTAGGAATAAATTTAACCAAAGAGGTGAAAGATCTGTACACCGAAAACTATAAAACATTTCTGAAAGAAATTGAAGAAGACACAAAGAAATGGAAAGATATTTCGTGCTCTTGGATTGGAAGAATTAACATAGTTAAGATGTCCATACTTCCTAAAGCCATCTATAGATTCAATGCAATCCCTATCAAAGTTCCAACAACATTTTTCACAGAAATAGAACAAAGAATCCTAAAATTCATATGGAACAACAAAAGACCCTGAATAGCTAAAGGAATCCTGAGAAAAAGAACAAAGCTGGAGGTATCACACTCCCTGATATCAAAATATACTACAAAGCTATAGTAACCAAAACAGCATGGTACTGGCACAAAAACAGACACACAGATCAATGGAATAGAATCGAAAGCCCAGAAATAAACCCACACATCTATGGACAGCTAATCTTTGACAAAGGAGCCAAGAACATACAACAGGGAAAAGAAAGTCTCTTCAACAAATGGTGTTGGGAAAACTGGATAGCCATATGCAAAAAAATGAAAGTAGATCCTTACCTTACACCATACACAAAAATTAACTCCAAATGGATTAAAGACTTGAATGTAAGACCTGAAACTGTGAAAGTTCTAGAAGAAAACATAGGCAGTACGCTCTTCGACATCGGTCTTAGCAACATCTTTTCAAACACCACATCTGACCGGGCAAGAGAAACAATAGAAAAAATAAACAAATGGGACTACATCAAACTAAAAAGCTTCTGCACAGCAAAGGAAACCATCAACAAAACGAAAAGACAACCTAACAATTGGGAGAAGATATTTGCAAACCATACATCTGATAAGGGCTTAATCTCCAAAATATATAAAGAACTCATGCATCTCAACAACAAAAACTACCAACCCAATTAAAAATGGGCAAAAGACCTGAACAGACATTTCTCCAAAGAAGATATACAGATGGCCAACAGACACATGAAAAGATGTTCAAAATCACTAACTATCAGGGAAATGCAAATCAAAACTACAATGAGATATCACCTCACGCCTGTCAGAATGGCTATAATTAACAAGACAGGAAACAACATGTGTTGGAGAGGTTGTGGAGAGAAGGGAACTCTCATACACTGCTGGTGGGAGTGCAAACTGGTGCAGCCACTATGGAAAACAGTATGGAGATTCCTCAAAAAATCAACGATAGAACTACCATATGATCCAGCTATTCCACTGTTGGGTATTTATCCAAAGAACTTGAAAACACCAATTTGCAAAGGTACATGCACCCCTGTGTTCATTGCAGCGTTATTCACAATAGCCAAGACTTGGAAGCAACCTAAGTGCCCATCAAGGGACGAATGGATAAAGAAGCTGTGGTATATATACACAATGGAATACTACTCAGCGATAAGAAACGACGAAATCCAGCCATTTGTGACAACATGGATGGACATTGAGGGTATAATGCAAAGTGAAATAAGTCAGAGGGAGAAGGCCAAATACCATATGATTTCCTTCATTAAGTAGTAGATAATAACAACAATAAACAAACACATAGGTACAGAGATTGGATTGGTGGTTACCAGAGGGGAAGGGGGGAGGGTGGAGGGTGAAAGGGATAATTCGGTACATGTGTGTGGTGATGGGTTGTAATTAGTATTTTGGTGGTGAACATGATGTAGTCCATGCAGAAATAGAAGTACAATGATGTACACCTGAAATTTTTACAATGTTATAAACCAATGTTACTGCAATAAAAAAAAAAAAAAAACTGTGCATTTTATTGTATTTAATTATAATTTAGTAAAACTGATTAAAAACAAAAGAAGGGGGAAAATGACCCTACAATCCCACAACTGTTAAAAATTATTTACATTTCTCTGTGGTTTCTCCCACACCTCATCTACATGTTTACCTTCTTTGCCTGTCTATAAACTTATTTCCTAATATTACTGTAGATACATTTTTACACTGTGTTGTTTACACTTTCAATTAGTTGAGGGAAAAAAAGCACTTCATAGTTTTCAAAGTCTGTTTTTTTGGTAATGTTTTGTTAGTATTTCCACTGCTTATAATCATAGCCACCACTTATGGAAGATCTTTCATTTTCCTGGCCATGTGTAAAATAATTTGCAAGCATTATTTCACTTTAATCTTCACTTTAATCAGGAAAAGATTCCCCCAAACAAGCAACAGGTATATTGATTTTCATTCATTTCTTTTAAAAGTTAAATTATTTAAAATGATGCCTTTGCCTCTGAAGAAGAAATATGCCCACTTTCTAATAAATTAGGGTATATTATATTCTCATCATTCTTATTTTCTTATATTTAGTGCCATTTTTTTCCTCTCTTTTTTTTTTCTAGGAATTATAGGAACAACTGTTTTTAAGTGTATCAAATTTCAAGTGGAGGTGTATTGCTAGAATTTTTAGTTGCAAACAATGGAATCTACTTTGGCTACTTTTAGGAGAAAGGGATATATGAATAAAGATGTCGAATCATTGGAAGGGATGAAGAAATAAAACAAACTCTACTTCTGAAGGAAAGATTCTTAGAAGGTGATGGCAGAACTGATCGGCTGAGGGACGCTGTCGCTCCTATAACTAGGAAGGTGTTGGTTCCATGCGTTGCCACCACTGCTTCCAGCTCCAGTGATACTGCCTGTGTCTCAGAGCAGGACTGCAGTTGCTGCCACTGGTTGCAGAAAACAATCATAAAACAGACACTTTTCTCCCCGCCTAATTTTCGTCTATCACTTTTTTCCACATCAAAGTGAGTCCCATGGGTGTACCTGATTGGCATAGTTTAAATCACAGATATGCATTCTAATGGCAAATGAAACTGGAAATGTAGGAGTTTGTATTTCATTCATTCATTCACTCATTCATTTGTTTGTTTATTCCTCCTCCACTCAGTTAATTTCATGCTACAGTAAAAATTCAGGATACAGTAGGGATAACCCTCAAAATGTGGTGGAAAATTTCAAAAAATTTTAGGTAGCCATGAATGACAAATTTACAAATTGAGTAGAAGTGGATCATTGTATTTTAACTCTTGTCCTCATTTTTTATTTTATTGCATCTTTTCAGAGAATCTGTGCTGTTTAATTCTTTAAGTTCATAATTCATTGAGGTTTTCTTTATGATTAATGCATGAATGATGTTTTAATACTTCATAAGTGCTGAAAACATTGCATATGACTTTTGTCAGGTACACAGTTTGTCAGGCACACCGACAGCTTATCAATCTTCCAAATCTATCACTATTTTTCATAAAGCCATTTTCAAAAGTTACTTGATCTCACCAATGCCTTCCAATCACTGATCCTACCATGTTTTGCATTGTTCATCAGCTGCCTGAAAATTCACTTCCCTCTTTACTGAGATTCTGTGGCTTATCTCTATAATTTTATCCTTACATACTCCCTCAAGTCCCTTACACACATTTCCATCCATTGTATGCACATGGTAAAATCCAAACCATGGTTGAACCCATGTCTCTATTAATTCTGGGGTTATGCACAAGCAGTTACATCTATCTAGAACAATCCTAAAACGAAGAAGATAGATCTCACTTTAAACTTACGTCATTAACATCAAGGAGAGGTCCTCAGTACCTTCAGCAATTCTGTTACATATTCCATATCAAGTCATTCTCCCAGTCTACCAGATTGTAATTTCATAACTTTTGGTCCTCAAACCTCTCAGAGGATAAACTTAAATATGAATATTTGACTGAGAAAATGGAAACATTTAGAAGAAAACTTCATCTTACCATTGGCAAATCCAACGACCTCCCAGCTTCGTGCCCATGTACTCTGCCTTCTCTCATATGGCAATTAATGTGTATCCCTGCTCCTCTTTAGAGACAATCTGTTTCCTTGCTCTATTTAAAGGTTTGGTACCTGCACCATCTCTTTTCTTACCACATCATCAATTTCTTCTTCTCTACTAGATCATTTCCAGAGGCATAAAAACATGTAATTATGTCTCCAATATAAAACAAAAAAAAAACAACGAAAACTTTCTCATGTACCCATGTAGCTAGCCACCACTCTATTTCTTTGTTCCCTTTTGAAGTGAAGTCCTTGAATGAAGTGTCTAAGTTTGCTGTCTTCACTTCCTCTCCTATATTCTGTTCTCAACCTAATCAGGCTTTTGTCCTCACCACATTACAAAACCATTCTCAACAGAGATGGATATGCTGTAAAAGTAATAAATTGTAAGTGTCATGGCCCCATGCTTTCACTGGCCTCTGTTGAGGTCCTGGGAAAGCCCTAGCAATGTTTTCACATGGTCATAATTTTTTTTTTTTTTAATTTGTAAAAGAGACATAAGTTAATGGAAATTGAGTGGGACAGCTATCTCCTTGCACTCATTGAATTAGTACTACCTAGCCCAGGCCACCATTACTTCTTGCCTGGACCACTAAAGTAGCCTC
This sequence comes from Ceratotherium simum simum, assembly GCF_057802395.1. Taxonomy (NCBI): domain Eukaryota; kingdom Metazoa; phylum Chordata; class Mammalia; order Perissodactyla; family Rhinocerotidae; genus Ceratotherium; species Ceratotherium simum. The sequence continues at coordinate 8,487,424 of NC_141910.1, read as the reverse complement.
TTAATTGATCTCCCTCTTCAAGACACCCTGCTGTCCACCAATCAATTATCCACAGAGAGAGGCAGATCTTTTTGAAATATAATTAAATAAATAATGTCTCCACTGTGAAAGGTTCTGAAAGACAAAAGGTTTGGCATGGTATCCATTCCTGGACCTTAGCCCCCAAATTGTTCATCTCTGTCCTTCTTAATAAACCTAAATTGTCCAACCAATGGCTTCTAAACCGGATCCCTAGTCCTACTGCCACTACATCCTATCCCACGACTAACTTAATATAAATTTTCCCATACTTTCTGAGAATTTGAACTGTAACAAAATTCTCGAAGAAACTAGACTTTGACTTTTCCCAATCTATTCTATAATATCTTTAGGCTCCATGCCGACCAAGAACACTCATCTGAGTTGCTCTTACATCATAATACTTTGTAAAACTTTATGATTTTATTTTCTCCTTTCTCTCTCACTCTTATACCCAATGCTCTCTTATGACTTCCCACACACTCAGAAAAAAAACAAAAAACAACGCCTTACAAGGTCACTCCTAACCTTCCCTACTATTCATTCCTTGCTCACTGGGTTAGCTACTGAGGTGTATCTGTTCCTCAGATAAACCAGGATTGTTCTGCACGAAGGCCATTGTCCTTGTCACTATGTTTGGAAAATGCTAGCCTAATAGCTCTCAAATATTTACATGACCTGCTCTCTCACATATTTTTTAGGCCTTTTATCAAATGTCACCTCCAGGGTGAGACCGTATCTTAGCAATCTATCTACGGTAGCTCTTCTGCCAACTTTGCCCTGCCCTTCCCCGTCACTCTTTTTCCATTACCCTGTGTATTGCTATCATACTACATAATATTTTTACATTATTACATATATCCTTATTTTTAATACTTGATCTTTTATTGTTTTTTTTTCATTAACAGAGGAGAACCATGAATTAAGAGAGAATTTTTGTCCTCTTCCTCAATTGCTTTTTGTATGTCCATCATTTACTTTTCCTAAATAAATAAATGGAAAGTTAATATCATTTGACATTGAAAGATTTATGGCAATTACTTAGGTACTTAAATTGAACCTTTTACCCAGAGTGGCTACAAACTCTCATGGATGAGATTATGAAGACATAAAAACAACTGACTTTCACTGTCCATATGGAACAAGATCCAGAACATGAGCAGAGAATGTGAGGAGCATTCAGAGAGCTTCTCTCTACCCACTGTGGTATGCTGAAAAATGGCCCACTAAAGATATCTATAGCCTAACCCTCAGGAACCTGACTATGTTGCCTTATATGGCAAAAGAGATTATACAGAAGTGATTAAATTTAAGGATGTTGAGATGAGAACGTTAACCCAGATTATCCAGGTGAGCCCAATCTAATCACATGAGTTCTTCTAAAAGGGAGGCCAGAGTATCAAGGCAGAAGGAGATGTGACAACAGACACAGGTCAGAGAAGGAGATTGGAAGATGTTACCCTTCTGGGTTTGAAGACGGGAGAAGGAGCCACAAGCAAGGAATGCAGGAGACTTCTAAAGATTTGAAAAGGCAAGGAAACAGATTCTCCTCTAGAACCTCCAAAAGGAATGCAGCCATGCCAGCATGTTGATTTTAGCCCTGCAAGACGCACTTTCAGACTCTGACCTCCATAAATGTAAGATGATAAACTGGGCTGTTTTAAGCCGCTAAGATTGTGGGAATTTCTCACAGCAGTAATAGAAGACTAATACAGATGCATTGCAGTTCTCACGTATAAAACAGCTTTCCTTTTTGATGCGTGCTATCTGGAATTCTACTCGCCTCTGATGATATGGTGACAATGTCCTCTTTTTCCCTACAGTTTTCTTGGCTTATCTTTGCTCATCCATTCACTTTGGATTTCCCTCATCTTATGTGAGAGCTGTCTCTTTTAGAGTACATCCGTTTTGCTTTACAAAAGTGCATTTAAAAAAAATTAGACTTTATTCCATTTGCAATTTTACCTTGATTATATGCATTTGGTCTAAATTAAATCAGTCTACTTTATCATCTTTGTATTCATATATCAATTTCTTTATCTTCTTTATCCTCTGCTTCTATATTTCTTTTTGTTCTAGCTTTCCTTTATCCTTCTTTCACTCTATATGTCACACTAGTCTCTGCTCTTTTATATTGAGAAACCCTTTGTAAACTTTTAGTCTCTCCTGAAGTAGACAGAGAATCAGTTGTTTATCCATAGAGTAATTATTTAAAAATCAGACATTTACATTTTTCTGAGAACTTTCACATATATCATTTATTTGATTCTCACAAAAATCCTGTAATGCAGGTAGGAAAGTTCTCATGTTCCCCATTATATAGACTCCTAGAAGTCTTAAGCCTCATTAACCTCTCTTCCTTATCATCACTGCCTTCACTTTCAACCAATTGTTTCAAATAACAATGCTGGTTCATGGTACAACGCTGTTCATGGAGAAGCCTTCATTACTTTGTTACACTACCACTTATACATTTATATCTGTATTATAATTTGTTACTTTAAAATAAGTCAGCTCCTGGTGATAGTGCTGATTCTGATGTGATTTCAGTTTGAGGACTGATAGAGGAAATTACATAATCACAGTGAAAAGGTATCAGAAATTAAATTATGATGGAATGGCCAGGATAAGCAGAAATAGGACCCATCCTAAAGTTGCTAATGGATAATTTTGTCATTAAGTCATTTTGCTACTTAGACTGACACATTCTTTGACATATAATGCAAATTGGACTTCTGTTCCACATATTTAGCCAGAAAAGAGCATCAAAGGGTGTTTGAAGGGAAAGGCACGTGTCCTTAGAGAAAATACATTTTAGCAAAATTTTTAGCAAATTCTCAATTTCAGATATTGATACAATTATAGACGGGCCAGGGTTGTAATAACTGAGGTCTGATCAACAACATAACTTTTTTATTCTTCTTGCACTAAGGTATGAAGGAAATAAAGCAGCATTTATTGAGTGCCTGTGAATGCTAGGTATTGTACTGACTACATCTGTATATGTTCTCATCTAGTCTTGTCCCGGTATATCAGGTATTTTTATTATACTGTGATGAAAAAACATTTAAAAATGGCCCAAAACAGAGCACACAGCAAGCATGGTATTTCTAGTCACCTACAGCTTGCAGAATCAGACTGATACAGAAAACAGAAAACTGACGCTAGATCTATCATGTTACAATATAAAATTCAATTCTGAAAAATACAAACTACCCCTGCTGTAATGATTCTCAAAGTGTGGTCTGATCAGCAGAATCAGCATCACAAGGGGACTTAATAGAAAGGCACATTGTTGGGTCCTACCCTAGACCTACTAAATCCAGCAATCTGTTTTTAACAAGTTCTCTGGTGATTCTGGATGGTAAAGCTTGAGAAGCACTGCCCTAGTCTTTGCCTCTGCTTCATTCCTTTTTCCTTTCACCCTAGAAATGCTTTCTGTAAAATCTTTTGTAGGGCAAAACCGTCACTAAGTAAAATTTTTGTTTTGTTTCTTGGGTTATATTTTCTTCTAGAGTGGATCCTTGATTTTGCTAGAGCTTCTTTTGGCCTCAATATAGTGAATCTGAGTCTCATTCCACATTACTATGTACCATGTTTTCTTTATCCTAAGACCCCCAGTATATGAGCTATGTATTGTGTGTTACATCTACATTTTCAGTGTCTGGGAGAGAGAGAGGAGTGGGCAGTTAAGGGAAAGCTCAACTGGACCTTCGGTCAGTCATACTTGCTTGATATGACTTTTGTAATTTCTTTAAACATATCATCCCAGGGATAAAAACGTAGAGTATCTTCCTTTGTAGTGAATGGGGATGCTGGGCTTTGGCTGAGTATTATTTACTCAATTTGATATGGGGCCCTGGAATCTTTTTTAACAAAACTAATTGTGGTGGACATGTGCTAAGGTGACTCCCAATGATTTCCACCTCCTGTTGCCACATCTTTGTGAAATTCCCATCCTTTGAGTTTGGACAGGACCTGTGACTAGCCTATAATCAATGGAATATGGCAGTGGTGATAGGATGTCACCCGCATGATTAGGTTTGTTATATAAGATTTTGTCTTAGTCCACTGGAGCCAGAAACTCTCCTTGCAGGCTTGATGAAGTAAACGGACGTTTGGGAGAATCCACGTGGCAAGGAGCTGTAGGCAGCCTTAAGACAAATGCCAGCTAACAGCCAGCGAAAAGCTAAAGACCTCAGTCATATAGTGGCAAGGAAATCAATTCTGCCAACAAGCTGAATAACCTTGGAAGTAGATTCTTCCTCATTTGGGCCTCCAGTTGAGAATGCAGCCAGCCAATATCTGCCTTGCAGACTGTGAAACTAACCCTGATCAGAGGACCTATTGGAGCCATGCCCAGACTCCTGATTTAGCCAACCTTTGAGATAATATATCCAAATTATTTTGAGCTGCTAGGTTTGTGGCAATTTTATTATACAGCAATACAAAATTAACAAACTATTCTTCCCTGATTTTTCAACCTTTGTTTTACTTCTTCACTTTCCCCTGGTAGCAGTGTAAAAAGGGAAAAGACCTTGAAAATTTGGGCCACACTGTTTCTAGTGGGGTCCTCATTCCCCTCTGCCCTCCAGGCTACCCTTTCCTTCATAGATCACATCTTGCTTATTTTCTCTTTTATGTCCTGTCCTGTTTTTGGTAGAAATAATTATCTCTGGAATATCACAATTATACTGATTGGTCTTTCTCCCACTTTCCTCACAGAAGGGGAAAAACAAATAACAAACCTTGGGAATGTCCCTGCCTGATGAACTCTGCAGTGACTGAGAAAAACTTCTTTTCTTCAGGGTTTTCCAGATCTTTCCTCCTGGCTGCCTAATCATCTCCTCAGTCTGCATTTCTCCAAATGTGAAGCATTTGTGAGATTGTGTCCCATTAGCTTCTCTGCATTGCTTCTGGGAAGGCTAAAGTAGAAACTAAGACTTTATTATTCCTCTATTTTCTCTCTCTCACCCTGGTCACCACTTTTTGAAATAAAACTGTGACCCTTACTTAGTTTCAGTAATGTAGGTATTATTTGCTAGTTGCCATCTTGTTTTTTGTCCATTTTTTAGAAAGAATTATATTTTTTGAAATATTTTGTGTCCTGAAAATCCTCTTGCCCTCTGGCTTCCCTCCTTCTGAATCAACGGGTTTCAGTGCTGCAAGGGAAAGATAAATTACCAGCTAGAGGACCAAAATCATTTCTCGACTTTGTTATTTACTCTTTACTCCTTGCAAGGCAATAGTTTTCAAAGACAGGATTTATTTTTTAAAAAAAGCAAAAAAAAAAAAGGGCTTTACAGATTCCTTGAGCTACCACTAACCTATCAAGAGCTATGTTTATGTACAGCATGATTCCACTTACAAGAGGAATCTAGAATAATCAAACTCAGAGAATAGAATGGTGGTTGCTAGAGGCTGGGGGAAGGGGAAATAGGGAGCTGTTGTTCAACGGGTATAACGTTTCAGTTCTGAAAGATGAATAAAGTGTAGAGATCTACTGTACAACATAATGCCTGTAGTTAGCAATACTGTATTGTGCACTTAAAATTTTCTTAAGGGGGTAGATTTCAAGTTAAGTTTTCTTGCCACAAAAAATAAAATGAAAAACAAGGAGGCATAAGAGAACTTTGGAGATGATGGATATGTCTATTACCTTGACTTGGTGATAGTTTCATGGGCCCATGCATGTCTGAACTCACCAAATTGTATACACTAAATATACGTAATTTTTGTGTATCAATACAATTCTAGTCACTAATTCCAACATGTGGGGTTTTTCCCCTACACCACCAGGCAATTCTCCAACATCAGCTGTGTCTCCTACAATTCAACTCAATTCTGACGCTATCTACCTAGAGATAATATCAGATTCCAAAGGTTAACAGATCAATGCCACAAGACTGCCCCCTACTTCAGATGCCAATCATAAGTCCAGGTTGTTTCCTGTGCTTCTGACCAACTGGCTATAAGTCAGAATTTCCCATGACCCCCTCCTTGGGTTTGATTAATTTACTAGAGCAGCTCATGCAACTCAGGAAACCAGGTTACTCATTATATTATCAATTTATTACAAAGGATATGGAAGGATACCAATCAAGAGCCAAATGAAGAGATACATAGGGGAAGGCATGTGGGGAGGGGGGTAGAGCTTTCATGCTTTCTCTGAGCCTGCCACTCTCCCTGCATATCCATGTGGTCATCAACTCAGCAGCTCTCTGCTTCCTGTCCTTTTGTGTATTTATGGAAGCTTCATTAAATAAGCACTATTGATTAAACCATTGATTCAACCTCCAGCCCCTTTCCCCTCTCAGGAAGTCAGGGGAATGGGATTGAATGTTCCAACCCTCTAATCACTTGGTTGAGTCTCCTGACAACCAGCCTCCGCCCTCAGGTAATTTCCAAAAGTCACCTCATTAACATAACAAAAGACATCATTATTGCCCTCAACACTTAGGAAATTCCAAGAGTTTTAGGAGCTCTGTGCCAGGAACAGTGGTGGAAGATTAATCATATATTTCTAATTATAAATCACAGTATCATAATCAATTACATCTCAATAAAGTTGTTTTTTAAAAAAGGGAAATGCTTATAAGCTTGTATATCATCTTTTCTATGAGTGTGTTCTCTGGACCAATAGCATTAGTATCATTCTGGAACTTTTTAGAAACGCAAGCTCTTGGGCTCCATCTCACAGCTATTCAATAAGAAACTCTTGGAGTGAGGCCTAGCACTCTGTGTTTTAGCAAGCCCTCCAGGTGATTCTGTTGCACAATAAAGATTTCTAACAGCTAATGTTACTGCACAAAGGGCACGATCTGCTCGCTGCGAGACAAAAGCCACTGGTCAAGAGGCAAGATGGTGGAAAAGAAAGGGCAGTTTATCACAGCTTGCTAGCAAGGGGGAAGATGGCCAGCTAATATCTCCAAGAATCATCTTAAGGGGGCACAAAATCTTACAGCAGTTATAGAGGCTGGTGGGTTATGGGGGAGGTGTTTAGGAATGTTGACCTTCTGGTGTTACAGACTGGGAGTCGCCACACCAGATCTTTCAGTTTTCATTGATGATGGAAATCAGTATAGACTCTCCATTCGGGGGTCATCACATTCCTAAGGAACTCAAAAGAGCAAAGTTATCATCTTATTGCAGCTGGAAAGTACATGCACATGCAGGGGTCGTAAAATCTACAGTGCAGTTAGATCTCCTGGAGGGTGCATATCCAGGTAGGTTAGTCAGAGGTCACTCAAAGTTACAATAGGGTTTCTTTTCTACAATATGGCTTCCTTATGTCAATCTTGTCTTGAGCTAGTATCATTACAATAAAGATAGATGATTAAGTGAAGATAAATAGACTTACGTTATGATATGACCTAAAGGAAATTGCTGAAAAATGCAAAGGCAAAAATTGCACCTCTCCAGCCTCAGAGACAGTGGGAAGGAGAAGGGAGGAATTACAACTAGTGGAGTTATCCATATATATGTGGGGACTCTGAAAATACTGGAGCCAGTGGCCTACTGTCCTGTGCATCACCTAGAGTTTGGGTGGGATACAGCCTTAGGAGAAGTTCCATATTTACATAGTGCTATGTTTAACATGGCGCCAGAGAAACAGAGCATAGTTGGTGGAAGGGGATTGGTGAGACAGGTCACATGAGATGCTGCTGCTGTTTCTCCATGGCTGGTGCATGGTATATACGACACTGAGATTTTCTCCCTTTATCCCCAGGTAGGGGCACAGAAATATGGCAAAGACTATCAGGGACCTGAGGTTGGGAAGAGAAGGCTGCTACGTGTGGAAAACTCAATGACATGAGATGATAACAAGTGAAGGACAAACATATGGTTAGTTGTCAGCAGCAATGGGCACCAGCACTTATGTGCTAAGATTATATACGCAGTCAATCTGATTATGTTTATCAAATTACTTTAAAACACATCATTGGAGAGAAAGAATAATTTTTACTAAATCACATGTTGAGTTGAATATATTACCTCTGGATTTTTTATTTAATTTTGTTTTTAGGTGATTTGTCTTGAATACGCAACGTACATGTTACCCCAATATCTAACTATAGGTTTTTTGATGGAACATTGATTATTATGAAGATATTTTCAGAACAGTGATGAAATAAATTATTCCACCTTCATCTGTAATGCCAGAAAGTGCTTTCCAGGGTTAGCATGGAGATTATGTAGTTAAGTTTAGGGCCTTGACTGTCTGCTTTTCCTGTGTGTAGATGTATGAAGAACCTATGGTAAGTTGAGAGAGGTTCTGCACATGATTATTGGGAATGTGAGAAGAAAAGAATGCTGACTTCACGGGCTTGCTACATTCATTAGAAAATATACTTTAAATGATTACTTTTTTAATCCTTAGGGACCTCAAAATGGAGAGTGGGGCAAGATGGTAGCTACTCTCAAGTAACTTGTTCACGATACAGTTCAAAGACAAAATGTAAACAATAACAGAATAAATGATGATTTCTAAAAATGGAAATATATTCAAAGTATAGTTGTGTCATAGGGGAAAGATAAACTAAGTCAGCCTGTAAGTAATTAAGGGGACTTCACAAAGGTGGTAACATCTGAGCTAAAATTTTAAAAAGGAAAATTCTAGAAGGATGAGCAGGAGAAACATATTCCAGAAGACAGTTTCAGTTCTACTCTAGATGTACTTCTGAGAAAGACTGGAAATTCAGAGTAAAATACTCCCTGGCAAGCTGCAGTGATGAAACTATAAGACTCGCCATTGTTAAATCTGGAAAACAAAAGCTGAAGGATACTGACTGGTTGTTCCATCCCTGAAATAAAGACAGTGATGTTGCGACTGGGGTTACTTAAAAGGAGAATTTCGTCAGATACGGTTGGTAAACCCTGGAATGGGTTGTGGAGGCTGTTTAATCTCCTTCCTAAATAGAGATGAAGCTGCCTCTGCTGTGACTTTGTTATAAAGAAAAGGAAACACAAACACTAACATTTTTAACAGAATTAGAATTTGTATTCTTGCACTAGCCTTCAACTCAGAAGATGACCCGCCTTCTTCTGATTATTAAGCAACAAAATAATCCCACCAACTAACAGAGAGCATAAGGTGCATCTCACAATTTCAGCACCAGATGAAACCACAAAAATGTCAGTTTGAGTAAATGAGGATTTCCTCTCTTCCTAATAAGCCAGAATTTGAAAGAGCTGCTCTGTGACCTGTGACTTGTACTATTAATATATGGTTGATAAAATTTTAAACTGAACTGTCCTTCTTTGAGAAACAATGATAAAAACATTCTATGTGTGGTACGCAGTAGAAAATGGCAGAGTTGACCTCACTGACAGAAGTTCAAAGATCCTTGATTGTACTTTACCTGTATTGCCCTATGCTGGCTTCTGTCATGTTCTCTCGGATTCCTTGCTCTTTTTGATTTATCTTAGAAACCATCTCTGAAGTTCTAGCCAAGTGGTGTTGCTCTGAGTACAACCACATCTGCTCCCCATATATAGCACAAGGCCACCAAGCCTGTCCAAAATGCTAAATACTGTTAAATAAAAATTCTAAAATTGATTATCAGAGTGCTGTCTTGCTCACTGGGATCTATTCTTTTTTCATAAAAATGTTAGTTTCAATGGCAAGTTTGTGAGAAGAAACTGTTATTGGATTTTAGGTGAGTTCTGTGCAACTGAAGAGCACATTTTGATCAATAATAACAATCTTTTCAATTCTATCTTGTAGATAGAGCTTCATTTGGGGTAATAAAACTCACCATTTAACGTATAGACAACTTATTTCTTCTGCTAGCTCTACATGCAGTGACTACACTCACATTCAATTGAACTATAGCTACTTATAGTCCTTCTCTATGTGTATTTTCTTTCTCTTTATATGCGCATAACATAGTTCTGTTCACTTATACAAAATGAGCTCACTCTTAATAGAATGACCCACCCAAATGAAGTGACTGATGGTATCAAAACAGTTATAAATATGTAGCAATTGAAGATTTTTTTTTATCATTGTAAATGGAACAAAATACAAAAACCATTGTGAAAAGTGTCCTGTGATGTGTGTTCTATTTACACTGTATGAAATAATACAAAGAAAGAATTTGAGTTGTCATGACCTGGAATGAGTTGTCTTGTTGCTTGTTTTCCAGAGTCCCTGTTGGCTAGCTTGGCCACTCCATCCTCCTCCGTGGCACTCAGAGCAAGATATAGGCACTCAGCGAGGTGACGGGGGGTGATTCTCAGAAATAACTGGGGATGGGGCTTCTAAGGGGGTGCTAATTCTTCCTGGGCCAGGACAGGCCACCGCTTCCTTCCAGGCCACTAAAGGACCATTTTAGCTAGAAGAGGCCGAAAGTGAGCCCTGTCTGCTCAGCCCTGGAGAAGGTAGCTCTGTCACCACTGCTCCCAGCAAACATAGGAAAGAAGGTATCATTAGATGGGCTGGCCCCACTGGCCTTTCTTACACAGATAACCACATGATCTTACCCTGTTATCTAAAAATGGATTTGTGAAAGTCTTTGACTCCCAAAATACACAGTTATTATTATTTATGCCAATATTTGTTATAAAAGTTGTATATATACAACTTGTAGATTACTCTCAATAAAGGAGATCATTTCCATACACTTAAAAATAATTAACTCATCTATACATGAGTATCATGTACAGTACACTCTGATATTTATTACATTTCTGAGACTTTCTTCTTGGCCTCCTATGCAACTGATTTTTATGAATGATCCTTGTGGTTCAAAAAGATAGTGCTTTCTCTACATCTTGTGTAAGATCCACTTTATCTATCTATCTATCTATCTATCTATCTATCTATCTCTACTGATAAGATCTTATTGTTTTATACACATACCATACACACACGCAATACACACAAAATCTTTCTTGCTTTTTTTCCTTGATCTTTTTTCTGACGATGATTAAAACTCCAATATAAATGTTCATTTATCCATTTCTTTCCATATCTTTGATAGTTATCATTTCCTATATTTTGAAGGAAGCCTGTTAGATGCATATATGGGGACTACTGCAATAGTCTTCATCATTTTTATTTTATCAGAACATAATATTATTCTTTATCTCTTATAATGCTTTTTATCCTAAATTCTATTTTGCTCTGAAATTAAATTTGTTATCCAGCTTTCTTTCTATTGCCTAGAATACATTTCTAAATTTTACTAAATTTTTCTGAATCATTTTCATTTAAAGTCTGTTTGTTTAAACTACAAAGTGTTGAATCTCATGTGATTGTCCAGTCTGAGAGTATCTCCACTTTAAGTTTAATACATTTAATCTCTTGTGATTATTGTTATATTGGAATATATCTACCTTTTTAGTTTAGGCTTTATATGTCGCTAATTTTAATTTATTCCTTTTTTTTTCCCCTTCTTTACTGCCTTGAATTAGATAGAATGCATTGCAATTGCTGGACTGAAAATTACTCATTTCATCTCTATTTTTCTGATATTTCCCCTAACAATCATGGTTACATTTATTTTTCGTCTATCTATTTTTAAATATCTATATTTCCCTAAACAATAAATGTCCCTTAGCCTACTCTCATCTCTTTCTTTCCCTACTCTTACTTATAACAAATGGAATTTTAGTTCTGCATACAAATATGTAGATTCTTTGGGATTTTTCTATATAAGTGTGATATTGTAATTTATAATAAGAAATACACATTTGGTCTTTGTCTCTAGTTCCCGGTACAGACCTCCTGAAATCCTTGTAATTTCTTAAGTAATCAGAGCACTAGGATAATCTTTTATACTATTGAGATGACTGGGTGGGCTCCTGGATGGGGGCTGGTCACCAGAAAGACCAAGCCATAATTAGAAGCTTGAAATTTTCAGCCCCAACTCCTATCCTCCAAAGTGGGGAGAGGGGTTGGAAATGGAGTTAATAATTGATCATACTTATTGAGGAAGCTTATATAAAATCCTAATAGTAGGGGGCTCTGAGAGCTTCCAGGTTGGTGAAGACATCCACACTAGGAGGATGACACACTCCGCCTCCACTGGGACAGAAGCTTCTGTAATCAGAATTCTCCCAGACCTCGCCCAATGTATCTCTTCATCTGGCTGTTCGTCTGTATCCTTTATCATAGCCTTTAAAAAACTGGTAAATGTAAGTGCGTGCTTCCCTGAGTTCTGTGAGAAGCTGTAGCAAATTAATGGAATCTGAGGAGGGGGTCGTGGGAACCTCTGATTTGTAACCAAATCGGACAGAAGTTGTGGGTAACCTGTGGACTTACTACTTGAGATGGGCATCTGAAGTGGAGTGGGAGCAGTCTTATGGGACTGAGCCCTGAACCTGTGAGATCTGATGCTGTCTCCAGGTAGATAGGTCAGAATTGAGTTGAATTTTTCTGGACACCCAGCTGGTGTCCGAGAATTGTTTATTGGTGTGAGAAAAAATCTCCACACCTTTGGTGACCAGAAATCTTAGAAGTGAAGTGTTTTGTATGAGTTGTAAAGGATACACACAGGGAAGAAACACATAGTAGTGAAGAACTGGGTTTTTCCTTACACAGGTAGAAAGCAGAGTTTTTCCATTTTAATAGGGAATCATGTGGATTTTGAATACAGTTTCCTTTCTTCTTTTCTAAACTGTATGCATTTTATATTTTTTATTTGCCTTATTGTACTATGAATTCAGTATCTTGCTGAATAAGAACTAGTGAGAGCCATGTTTCTAATCTTAGGGAGAAAACATTCAGTTGTCGGGCATCAGAATTGACCACCCCAAATGTGCCTCTTTGGCTTGATTATTTTATTTATTTATTTTTTCGTGAGGAAGATCAGCCCTGAGCTAACATCCATGCCAATTCTCCTCTTTTTGCTGAGGAAGACTGGCCCTGGGCTAACATCTGTGCCCATCTTCCTCCACTTTACATGGGACACCGCCACAGCATGGCCTGACAAGCGGTGCATCAGTGTGCGCCCAGGATCTGAGCCCAGGCTGCCAGCAGCGGAGCACTGTGCACTTAACTTCTATGCCACGGGGCTGGCCCCTTAATTATTTTTAAGAACAAAAGATTCTGAAAGAAACTTTGACCCTCCCCCTAACTGCCTAAAAGAATTTAAGACAGAATTTAAGACCTGTCTCCACATCAGGTCATGACCATAGATAACTCTGGGTATCAGTAGACTGTGAGAGTCATTGCTAAGCCCATTCTTATGAAAGTTCTGTTTACCAAACATTCACTTTTCCATTTCCATGTGAATTGCTTTCCTCTCATTTGAAGTCCCAAACCACTACTCCCAACATCCTCTTCTGTCTTTAGCTGAAGATGGTATTTAAGATGGTGGCTTAGGCCATTCTGGTGAGTTATTCATCTTTCCTGGGTTTTCTCCCATGTGTACACGTTATAAAGCTTTGTTTGATTTTCTCCTGTTCTTCTGTCCAATATGGCAATTTAATTTTTAGACGAGACAGAAGGACCTAGAGGCTAGAGGAATTGTCTTCCTTCCCTACACCATCTTTAACCATCAAATATGATACTAATTGTACGATTTTTGTAGATGCCCTTTATCAGATTGAGACATTTTATTCCGGTTCCTAGTTTTCTGAGAGTTTTTCTAGTTCTCCTCAAAGAACTTGGCTTTATTTGAGAGTCTTAGTTCCCTGCCGATTAATATCTCAGCTCTTGCTCACAGAGCCTTTATTTGGCACCCAGTTGCCCACAGAATTGTCAGAAAGAGCTTCCTACTGCGGCTTTGAGATCTCCCTTCATTTCCAATGCTGAAAATCAGCACCCCACACAAACTATATATATTTCTGTTGTTGTGGATATTGTTGATCTGTGTTACGTATGTTTTCAATTGTTATATTTTTTCAGTGTTCCATGGATGTGGTGCACTAGTTTAGTCTTCCGTGTTTCTGAAATCAGAAATTATTATCCCCATTTTACAAGTACAGAATCAGAAATTTAGTAACTTATTTTTGTAGGAAGGGAAACTGAGTCCCCAAGAAGTTGAAAAATGTATAAAATTCAAATCTACCTGATCTTAAAATTTGTGTCTTTCTGATAGTCCATGAAACATTATATGTATCAAAAGGAACATCAGGTCAATGCAAAAGTGATGGCTTAGGCAATGTATATAATTTAATCATGGTTTTCTAAAATATTTTATATTTGTTAAAAGGGTGAAAAGCAAATATTTTATTGATTTAAAACATTTCCTTAATTTTCTAACAATTATTTTTAACTGTTTCAATCATAATTGAATTAATCTCATGCAATAGTAACATCAAAAATATACAGAAGACAAAATGAATGGAAAGGATAGTAGAATCTAATGAAATAATAGACATCTAATTAAATAATGAGAAATTCAGATATACATACTGATGTGGAAAGAAATCTTTCTAATGACCATCACTTCTGACATTTAATATCTTATCATATACTCTATATGCCAGATGATCTCAGCTTTAGTTGGTACTATGAATGAATTTGTGTTTACAAGAGCCAGAGCTGAAGTTAAATAATAGAGAAGGAAAAAGTAAATTAGTTTTCTGGGTTTTTTGGTCTTGTTCTGCATGAAAGCCAATTTTACCTGTTTAGATAAAATAAACCTCTACTGCTAAATACAAATCACTGACATTTTTAAAATCCACGTTTTTTTTTGCCTTTTCATCATATTCAGTGACATTCTGTTTTGTACTGTGACGTTTAAAGCAACACAAAATTCAAACTGCCCTTCTGAGGACTATACTTTCAAATATTTTAACACCTTAATGACTTTGCACTGAACCCTAAAAATATTTATACATTCATTTTTCAAAGCATTTAGACTATGAGAGGCTCATAATAAAATGTGAAAAACAAATTGTGATTACTAGAGCATAATTTTTGTGTGTGTCTATGTATGCATAATGAAAGGAAGGAAAGATGCTTTACCAAAGTGAATTCTTACGGATAATCATAAAATGGAAGGAAGAGTAATAATTAATAATTTTATCCCACTGTTTTTTATACAAACCTCTTGACAGGATGAAGCAACAACTACCAAGCCTCAATTTGTGCTAAGTGTTTTCATATGGTAATGGATGAAATAACTCTGAATTTAACAAATTTTCAGATCTGCTACTTTTTATGTCTCCAACATTTTATGATTGCTCTATCAGTCATCAATTTATCTTTTATCACCTGAGTGATTAAAGATGGGCATTATAGTTAATCATGCTTACCTCATAGACTATTCAAATTGTGATAATAAACATCAAAAATGGCCTCATGGAGTGTCATAAATAGAACCAAATGAAGATTCAGAAAATCTACTCTGTTATATAAATGCCAAAGCAAGGCAGTCTTACGTGTATGTTGATTCAGTAGTCATCTAAATAGATTTATTTGAGAGACATTCAGGAAAGATCTCTGCTAGGCTAGGATTTTGTCCACTCTCTGACATAGTTCCTGAAATTGCACATTTAGGATTCATTCCTTTAGCTTAAGACATCAGACTTTCTAAAACCCCCATTTTTAAAAAGCAAAAAGCCCTGGTAATTAGAGTAATAGTTCCTAATCTTGCCACTTATTCATTGCTGCTTACAGATCAACTGATTTTGTTATCAATGATCAAATTCCAGCACTTGATAGACATTTTCAGTTTGAATGCTCTGTGGATCTCTGATTTTTGACTCCCAGTGCTCTAATTGTTCTTTGATCCTATCCCCCAAAATGACAGAAACATTCATCCATGTGATAACTGGTGCTATCATTCTGGAAGTAAGAATTACATGTACCCTGTGAAATATTGAAAATAGCTTTTTGCCGTCTCATCTCCAACCATGTTCATTCCATTTAGGACACTTATTTTTGTTCGCATTCATTTCTTTATTCAAATTGCAAACGTATAAATGCTCAATGGAGGCATTTGAGCATTTAGTGAAAACCATGGGGCTGAATTCATAAAAAACCTAAAAACAAAACTCAGTTTGGACCCAGAGTAGCTATATGATCTCGGTTATTTTATCTAAATCCAGATTATCATTCACCGTATGTGGGATGTGTGTGTTTGGAGGAGGGTGGCCGTTATTAGGTGTGGCTAGTAGAAGTTGTTACATTATAAAAACTGGCTGGGAAAGCCCTCACCATTTGTATTCTGGACCAACTCATATTAAATGGAAATTTTCTATAGATTTTGAAATAAATTCACCTTAAAACCATTTGGGACTAGTGATATTTTAAAGGTAATTTTTTGACTATTTTTCTTAGGTGTTTTTGTGATTTTCTGTTAGATCAGCTAGTATACTAGTCCTTCCATTACTTAGAAAGACATTTTTTATTAGGAGAATTTAATTTGCCAAATTTGCACGTATTATTCTTTTATATATATTAATATCTCCCATAACCATTGTTATATGAACCTCCTTGTTCCATAATTTGTCTTTTTGATTTTTTCATTTCTTTTCTTCCCTTCTTATTCTTGATTAGACTAGAAAAATCCAATCACTGTTATTGCATTTTTTCTCAAAGAAAAATCCAATCACTGTTATTGCATTTTTTTCTCAAAGAAAAATATATTGAGAAGAAATGTCATTTTAAAATAATTAATAACATATTTCTGTAAACATCACACACTGGTGGCAAATTAAGAATAGATTTGTTTAGTAATTTTAGTGAAGAGCCACTTAAATGTATTCAGTATTTGTAAAAATGTAAGTCTGATTCTACAAGTTCTTAAAAAGCCAGAACTTACATTCTTTTTCCATTGCTGATGGAGCTAAAGTACATTTCTCAGAATAAAAACAATATTACTCTGACACAGAAATTTGAAGTAAATATTAATGAAAATTCAATAGGAATTTGCTTTTTCATGTTTCCAGGCTTAAGTATAAACAGGTAATTACAGCAAACTTTTAGCATTGCTTCTTGAAGCAGAATTGGTAATAGTGTTTGCTGAATAACCATAACTGCTCACAATTATGTAGGGAATCACCAAGTGCCATGCCTGGGCCAAGCATCTCATTAACAATCTTTTAATCTTGCCTATGAGATCATTACTTGTATTATCCCTTATTTGGCAGTTGAGACAAGTTAAATAAATTTCCTAAAGTCACATGACTAGAGAAAATAAATTTCTGTTTTGAAATAGCTCTGTCTTATTTGAGGACCTCTTTCTCTCTCTCTCTGTCCCTCTCCCTCCTTCCTTCCCTCTCCCCTCTTCTCTCTCTTTCGCTTTCTCAATGATTTCAGATTTGCTTTTAAAATGCATAATACTGCAGTGTCATCTATATTCGTAAGGCTTTAGACATGTTTGAATATAATCTCCACGTTCAAAATTTACACCCAACAGATAGATCATTGCCACACAAACATATGACACAAAAGAAATTACAGAAATGATGGAAGGGGACACTCAACTGATATCTCTGCCCAGGATGTTCTTTGACAATAGGGACTGGGAACAGAGTGCACAAATGGAGGATGTCCACACTTACCATTTCTTTTCAACATTGTGCTAAGGTTCCAGACAGTGTGATAAGGAAAAAAATAATTTGCAACATCCAGATTGGATCTGAAGAAGTAAAATTGTCTTTATCCACAGCTGACATAATTCCATATGTAGAAAATTCCAAGGAATCAAAAAAAGTACTATTAGTTTCAATAAACATGTTTATTAAATTTGCAGGATTTGAGATCAATAATTAATTGCATTTGAAAATACTAGCAACACACAATTTGAAAATAAATTAGGAAAAAATTTCCTTTTAAGATAGTATTAAAAAGAATAAAATACTTAGTAATAAATTTAAAAAATGAAGAACAGAACTTAAAACACTGAAAACTACAAGACATTCCTGAGCAAAATTAAAGACAATCTAAATGAATGGAAAGACATTCCATGTTCATTGATTGGAAGAATCCATATTGTTAAGATGACAGTTCTCTCCAAATTGATCTATAATTCAGTACAATCCCTATCAAAACTTACAAGGTTTACTCTAATACTTATATGGAAATACAAACAACCTAGATTAGTCAAAACAATTTTGGGAAAAAAAAGACAAATTGGTGTATTTATATTACCCTAATCCAAAACTTACTATGAAGCCACAGTAATCAAGATGGTGTGGTGTTGGTACAAGGATAAGCATACTGAACAATGGGGAGGTGGGGAGGAAAACAACACAAGAATGCAGAAAGAAGCTCTCTTTTGATTACTATCTGTGTTAGACTTCACATCTCTGTTCCAGGGTGAACGTCAGTTCTGTGTATCCCAGAACTACAAAATCTGCCCTTTGCCCAAGGGTTTACTCTTAACCCCTGTATACCATGTGTCTCATTGGCAACTCTGGGTGAAATGAAGGAACAAAACAGTCTATCAGCATCTTATTTCATGGCCTTCAAAATGGAGAAACAGAGTCTGTATATGACATTTCCGATGATAAATGGCTCATCCATTTCAGGATCAATATGATAACCCTTGTTTCATGACCAGTTCTCATGTAAAACTATGCTGAAGGGAATCATCCATTATTAATTTTTTAATTTATTGGAGTTTGTGTGTGTGTGTGAGTGTGTGTGTTTTACCTTCTCTTAATTCTGAGTCATATACTGGTACCAGCAAATGCACTTTTTTTTTCTTTGAGAGTAAATCACTCAGTCATTTCTTCCTCTTCATATTAGCAACTCCGTGAGCTGAAAGGATCGGGGCATGCCAAAGTATTGGGAAACCAGAAAAGGGAGAAAAATACTAATAGGAAAAGGTTAGGCTGTGGATCCTTTCCAGATTAATTTTTCATTGCGCTACCATCAAACAGAAAATTCTGAGCACTAGCAGTCTCACAGAACTGGGCCAAAATTGGTCTTCATGAATAATAACATATTTAAACAGCAGATACTGTAGAGGAAGAACTTGCAAATGTGATGTGGACAAATATTTTTGAAAAAGCCAAATATTTCAAGGACAGTTCATTTGAAAAATTATTTTAAAAAATGTACAGCATTTAAGTAGTCATCATTTTGTGAAGGGTAAAAGGAGTAATTTCATTGCTGCATTTGCTTTTACTACTATTGCTTTCTCTTGCAAGAAGTGTGATTGTAAAGATACAGGTAATTGCAGAAAATTTGGCCGTTATTCTAGCTTTACAAGTTCATTTTCTTGGGGAAAAAAGAAATAAGATGCACTTTGAAAAGTTATGTTAATTGAATTGAGGAAGTCCTAAAAGTATAAGGATATAAATTCTAACGAGTAGTTTTAATGAATTATTATTATATTATTTTATTTGGCAAAACTTATCACTATTCAAGTAGTGTTATTTAAAATTATAAAGAATAATTTTAAAATAGTTACTTTCTATTTAATTTCTACTATGTGCTCAGAGCTGTTCTGGGCTATCCAACTCCTTTGCTCTTGACAACATTTTTACTATGTTGATATTGATGGGGTTCAGCGCAGGCCGCCCCAAGATGTGCCACTCTGGTATGCGGATTATTTCAAGCTAAAGACAATAAAGGCTTAGAAGACTCAGGAAGAACATTCAGCCTTCCCTCAAATTGCCTAAAAGAATTTAAGATAGAAGGCCTGTCCCCAGGACAGGCTATCACCATCGATAACTCTGGGTATAGTTAGACTGAGAGGGTCCTTGCTAAACCCATTCTTCTCAAAGCTCTGAAAACCAAGTAAAACTAGAAGATATCCTTTGTAAGAGACATGTACATTTATAAGAGAAATCTCCATTTGTAAAAGTATCTCCCTCTCCATACCTGGGAGAAGAAGGGGGGATGACCTTATCTCCAGAAACTTATCAATGCGGAAGGAAAGACTTAAACCTGCTTAGTCACCTTACTCTTGTTTTACTATGCATTTCTGGTAATCTCCCATAGCTGATTCCCGCCTTTGTCTTTAGCTGAAGAATGCATTTAAGATGAGAACCTCCGCCATTTTGGTGAGTTATCCAGTTTTTCCTTGGTCTCTCCCATGTATACATCTTATAAAGCTTTGCTTGATCTTCTCCTGTTACTCTGTCTCATGTCGATTTAATTCATACCCCAGCCAGAAGGACCCAGAGTGGGTAGAAGATAGTCTTCCTCCCCTACGATATACTATCACCATTTAAAGATAATTTTTCATTCATTCAAAAAAGATTTATGACTCCCCAAGAAGGTATATGGCTTGCCTGACGCCACTCTGCAAGCTCAGAGTCTGAGCTGAAATTGACACCCATTGTGATTTTAAACACACACACTTTCATGCCGCTTCTGTTCCACAGAGATATTGAACATAGATGCAATTCATATCTTCTTGTGCATTCTAATTGGTTCTTTCTCTAGTTTTTTACATTAACATCACCATTATTATTATCACTTATATGTGAACATTTAGAAAATTACAGAAAAGTAAAGTGAAAAATATTAAACATAATCTTAACAGCTAGGGCAATTTTATTCATATCCTTCTAGTTGTTTTTCTGTGAATTTATATAGGAAATACTAGGTTGTAGTGCCTCCTTGGGCCAGAGCCTGTTATATTTATTTTCATGTCAGAAGTACTTTACTTAGTTAATTCTTGTGACTCTAAGAGAAAGGTACTGTTGTTATCCCCATTTACAGATGAGGGAACTGATCCACTTTCCAGTTTTATCTTTACATTACTGCCTCCAGACCTGGATTCCACAATTTCTCCCAAGTGGCCTGTTTCTTTTTATAGGAAAATGGTATTTGGGGACTTCAATCTGGGCATTAGAGATGCCATTGATTCTAGACCTTTTCATTAGACAAGGTTGGTAAATAATTTTCTACAGATAAAATACATCATGAACTCATACTGATAATCCCAATTCAAATGTATCCCACATAACATTTGTATAACAAAACCAACAAAGTAACAAAACCAACAAAACAGGATACAATGTTTTCTTTTGTTTTCCCAGTTCTTTTTATCCTTAGACTATTCCACAAGAACATATAGTCAAAATGCTTATTTTAAAAGCGACTTGGAATAGTTTATCTCTGCTCATTTCACCAACCAGATACATACTTAGGTACTTTGTTTTGTTTTGTTTTACCTTGACTTTTGGTATGTAGG
The DNA here is from genome assembly GCF_057802395.1 of Ceratotherium simum simum. Lineage (NCBI taxonomy): Eukaryota > Metazoa > Chordata > Mammalia > Perissodactyla > Rhinocerotidae > Ceratotherium > Ceratotherium simum. The sequence continues at coordinate 8,466,353 of NC_141910.1, read as the reverse complement.
CATTTTTTTCTCAATATAATTTTGTTATATAATTACATCAACTATCTGCCTTCTATTCCTCTCTGTTCCACTCTCTGTCCTCCTTCCCTCTATAGGTAAATATTTTAACAACTATATAAGTTATCTTTTCATTTAAAATATATAATCAAATACATATACTCAGATTTCTCTATTCTTAAGAAACAATAGCATATCATAACATTTTTCTCTACTTGTTTTTTTCCATTTTAGTTAAAACATCTTAGAGATCATTCCATCAAAATATATAGCTAGATACCTGATTGCTTTTATAGCTGCATAGTATGTCATTTAGTTTCTGTATTGTATTTACTCAATCAGCCTTTTATTGATGGGTGTTTGGGTTGCTTTCAGGTTTTTACTATTACAAATAGTACATCTGTCTTTTTTTATTTTTTAACTAGAGTGTCATTGGAATGAACTCTTAGAAGTAAAATTGCTAATCAAAGTGTAATTGAGTATGTAATTTTGCTATATATTGCCAAATTCCCCTCCTAGAGGTTGTACCAGTTTGTATTCCTGCCAGCAATTATGAGAGTGTCTGTTTCACCACAACCTTGCCAGCAGAGTATGTTGTCAAATTTTTGAATTTTTGCCCATTTAATAGGTGAAAAATGTTATTCCCCTGTAATTTCACTTTGCATTTCTGTTGTTATGTGCCAGGGTGATCTTTTTTTCATGTAGTTAATAGCTATTTGCATTTTTTTCTATGATCCATATTTTTTATTTCTAATTTATTTCTTCTAAAAGGTTGCTAGTTTCTTCTTTTATAGAAGTCCTCTGTATATTAGGAATTTCAAACTTTGCATCTAATATAAATCGAAATGGTTTCCTCAGTTACAAAATTTTTAAAATTCTGTTTATATATATAATATATGACTATGAATATATATTGTGTAATATATATATTCTATTTATAGATAGATACAATGCCAAATTTTCTTGGTTTTCTCAGGTGTACATCGTTATATTTCGATTTCTGTATAGATTACATCGTGTTTTCCACCCAAAGACTAATTACAACCCCCCACCACAGACATGTGCCTAATCATCCTTTTCACCCTTCTCTCTGCCCCCTACCCCTCTGGTAGCCACCAGTCCAACCTCTGTCTCTATGTGATTGCTTGTTGTTTTTATCTTCTACTTATGAGTGAGATCATATGGTCTTTGACTTTCTTCCTCTAACTTATTTCACTTTGCATAATACCCTCAAGATCCATCCATGTTCTCACGAATGGCTGGATTTCATCGTTTCTTTTGGTTGAGTAGTATTCCACTATGTATATATACCACATCTTCTTCATCCATTCATCTGTTGATGGGCACCTAGGTTGCTTCCAAGTCTTGGCTATTGTGAATAATGCTGCAATGAACACAGGGGTGCATGTATCTTTACGCTTTGGTATTTTCATGATCTTTGGATAAATACCCAGCAGTGGAATAGCTGGATCATATGGTAGTTCTATTCTGAATTTTTTGAGGAATCTCCATACTGTTTTCCATAGTGGCTGCACCGGTTTGCACTCCCACCAGCAGTGTATGCGAGTTCCTTTCTCTCCACATCCTCTCCAACACTTGTTATTTCCTGTCCTGTTAATTATAGCCATTCTGACAGAGTGAGGTGGTATCTCATTGTAGTTTTGATTTGCATTTTTAAAGTTTCTGTAGTCCTATTTATCTAAATTTTTCTTAGGAAAGTTTTTCTCCCTCCAGCTTATAGAGGCATTCTCCCATTTTTCTTACAATCCTTGTATGGTCTCATTTGTTACATTTAAATATCTAGTCCATTTGGAATTTATAGTGATATACTGTGTACAGACTAGATCCAATTTTATCTTTTTTATTTATGTGCCTGTCTAGTGAAAGTTTCTTGCCCTCACTAATTTGAGAAGACATCTTTATCATTTAGTAAATTTTCATATGTAATAAGACCTCTTTCCAGATGTTCTATTCTCTTCCATTGGTTTTTCTGATTATGTAAGATTATAAGCTTCATGGTATAATGTAATGTATAATAAGGCTAGGCACCACTTCCTTTTTGATTTTTTTGTTCTCAGGGTTTTCCTGTCCATTCTTCTTTGTTTGTTCTTCCAAATAAATTTTATATTTAACTTATCTAGTTCCTGAAGAAAGAGAAACTGGTAGTATTTTTAATTGGGATTGTATGAAATTTTTAAATGTTATAATTCCTAACAATAAATTTAAAATGGATGATAGCAATTAAAAAAATCACCGTTTGTCAAACTCCACATTAGTAATTGTCTTAGTCTAGATTTACTAGTGGTTGTTAAGGTTAGTGGAGAAAAATATCATGAGAAACAGAATTTTTAATACAGTCTCAAAGAAATTATTTCAAATAAAAAAATTAAAGTCTTTTTAAACCCATTGGAAAATCCTGTTAATATTTTTATCCCAAAATTTTATTTTTGGGAAATTATCCATATTTTATTCCATGTTGATTTATCAATGCAGAAGCCTTTATCAATTTTGTTTAAAATTGATACAATTCCAGGAGCTGGCCTGGTGGCATAGTGGTTAAGTTCTCATGCTCCACTTCAGCGGTGTGGGGTTTGCGGGTTTGGATCCCGAGAGTGGACCTACATATGGCTTGTCAAACCATGCTGTGGCAGTGTCTCACATACAAAATAGAAGCAGATTGGCACACATGTTACCTCAGGGACAATCTTCTTCAAGCAAAAAGAGGAATATAGGCAACAGGTATTAGCTCAGGGCCAATGTTCCTCACAAAAAAAAAAAAAAAAAGGTACAATACCACATTCTTAAACACCCAACAGTATAAGCTGTACTAGGTAAATCATTATCTAGCCATATCATCAAGTGGTATGCAGTTATTTTAAAAATGCTATTGATATTCTTGCTATTGATATATTTTGTCTTAGATAGATTATGGCAATATGTTGTCAACCAAAACATTTAGCTTAACAATAATGCATAAAGCATGATAAAGAAAAAAATGGCACTGGCAAGATAAGCAAACAGAAGATAATTTTATTCTGAAACTATTGCTACAGGAGGGGAGAAAGCAGTGACCAAGTCTGGATACCTAACTCTGCTGGGACAAAATGTAGGAGAGGTTTTAGGAGTTAGCATAGGGACTGTTAGGCCACCTGTCTAAAGCTTAGTTAACCTGAGGGGAAGAGTAAGGCCAATCTTATTCAAATATGTTGCAACACACACACACACACTTACACACACACACAGTCTGATCGGCTGACTATTGGGGATTGAATCCTGGCTCATATAAGTTTTAGCCAGGTAACACTCAGATTTTACTTAATCCTTCTGAATTCCAGTTTCCTCTGGTGAACACTGAGAAAGAGGACTGAGGGTGCAACCATTTGTGTGAATTAACCAGTTGCTGTAGGCCATGTAAGCTTCTCAGAATAGTGACTGGCACGTAGCAAGAATTTGATAAAAAGCTTTTATTTAAAAATATACAAATATATTGACCTTCATGCAAATGTATTTTACAAGTTTTTCAAGAACTTTTTAATATATTTAAAATTAGTTTAGGGCCGGCCCCATGGCTTAGCGGTTAAGCGTGCGCGCTCTGCTACTGGCGGCCTGGGTTCGGATCCCAGGCGCACACCGACGCACCGCTTCTCCGGCCATGCTGAGGCCGCGTCCCACATACAGCAACTAGAAGGATGTGCAACTATGACATACAACTATCTACTGGGGCTTTGGGGAAACAGATGTTTGGGGCTAACAGATGTTAGCTCAGAGCTGGTCTTCCTCAGCAAAAAGAGGAGGATTAGCATGGATGTTAGCTCAAGGCTGATCTTCCTCAAAAAATAAATAAATAAAATTAATTTAACACTCAGAAGTTTAAAAATTTTTATGGAGACACATATATAGTTAGTTTTCATATGTGGAGTCACACTTAGAAAGACCTGGACCATTCAAAGAATAAGCAGATAATCACACCTGAAACTATTTTGTGCTATCTTTTTCTTTCTTTTCCTCAAAAATATTAAAAGATAGAGCAAGATTCAAGCTTTTTTCTCAAAAGATGTCTTTTGGCTCATTTACTACATTACCCATTTACTACTCTTGACTACTTGAAATAATATTTTCACATTGTTTTAAAATATCAAGATTATTTTATACTAAATTTTTAAAGATACTTGAAACTCCATCTAGATTTTCCATTTGATCTACTAATCTGTTTATTCCAGCTGAAGACTATAACATTTTCATATACTTTTCTATTGGGTATTACATACATAAGATAGGCTAGGTTTTTCTATAGTCACAAATACTCCCAACATCTTAGTATTTTAAAACTACAAACACCAAGTTCTTGGAGATTGGCTAGGCCTCTGCTCTACATTGTTCTCTCTCAGAGAAATAAAACTTTCTCACTCTACTTAATCATGCTCTGTTATTATTTTACTATTTTATTAAATATAATGTACCATTACTAAAGAGAGGACTCCAGAATTAAAATTGCTATTCAGAACTCCTCATTGTGTTATCTTGGTCAGATTTTATGCTTAGTTTAGCCTCATAAATTTCACTGCGAGATTTCTATCTTTATATAACTCACAAACTATATAACCAATATTGTCTTCCTCAAAGTTTTGATAGAATTTTCTAGTAAAACCACCTATTTCAATGATAGTTCTTAAAAATTTTATGATGTCCGTGAAATAGAAACCTGCTTAATAGCTCTTTTGCTTCTTTAGATAAATTTGGTAGTGCTTATATAAATCTATTTCACATAAATTTTCCAAACTACTAGCAAGAGCAGCATTGCAACTGACCTTCTCTAAATCAGATTTTGTCTATTTTTAATTACTAATGTCATATTTACATTTCATTTTCTCTGTATTTACCTTGATAGTACTTGAAGAAAATTTGTCTTTTATAAATCTTTTTATGGGAAAACTTGAATTTATCAATTAAATTTTCCTAATTTCTAAATAAGTTGCCTTAATCTAATCTATTCCTCTATTTTCTTTAGGTTTTTTGATTTATCTCTTCCTAAATTCTTGTATTTGTAGGTTACCAGAATTGGCTACCCCAAAATGTATCTTTTTGGCTTGTTTATTTTTAAGAACAAAAGACTCAGGAGGAAACTTTGACATTCTCTCTAATTGCTTAAAAGAATTTTAGAAAGCCTACTCCAGAAAGGAGCTATCATTATAGATAACTATAGTATAATATGAACTAGGTGTGGTAGACAGAGAGGAAGCTAGCAAGGCCCATTTGATTCAAGTCCTCTGCGTGTCTCATTGTCTTTGCAAAGCATGACAAACATTTGTTTACCAAACATTTGCTTTCTATCTCCATGTGAATTGCCTTCCTCCCCTTTGAAGTCCCAAAGTACTACCCCCAACGTCCTCCTTTGTCTTTAGCTGAAGATCGTATTTAAGGTGGTGGCTTTGGCTATTTTGATGAGCTACTCAGTTTTCCTGTGTTTCTCCCATGTGTACACGTAATTAAACTTTGTTTGATTTTCTCCTGTTATTCTGTCTCATGTCAATTTAATTCTTAGACCAGCCAGAAAAACCTAGAAGGGTAGAGGAAAATTTCTTTCTCTCCTACACATTCATTATTTTTTACTCTCTCACATGATGACAATAATATTTATGAGTATACATATTGCTCTAAGGACAGCTTTGGTGCTGATAATGTAAAATTCTTGTCAACCTACAAATTTTTAGCATTTGCAGATCTGGATTCTTTTTTGGAAAAATTTACTTAAAAAGAGGTGTTTCCCTCCCCACTTCCCATTACGTAAATATTTTATTTTCTTTTTCCTACTGGAAGTTTTACGTCTACGTAACGTTTGTCAGCATAGAAGTTGCTTCTATTCTCTAATTGCATAATAACAACTTTCTCTCCAAAGTTGACCTTAAGAGTGGTCTTCTAGGAAGAGCTGTGGGTTCACCCCGTTTTCAGGAAGTTTTCATCAAATCTTGTTTTTTCTGAGGATAAGTTCTGGTTCTCTGGGACTTTGCAATGCAGTGAAATAATCTACGGTATGGAGCCAGCAATGTCTTCAGCCTTCTTCCAGTCTATGTCACCCATAGCCTGTTATTCCAGGTAGAGCTTTTCAGGATACCCACACTTGCTGATCCTCAATCAATTGTTGTCTGCAATTTGGAGTCTCTATGTGAACATATGTATTTGTGAAGGTGAAGTGAGGGCAGAGGCAGCAACACTCTCTCCATTGTCCCAGTTTATGGAGGAGCACCCAGGCAGCAAATAGAGATAGGGCTCCAGCTTTCTGATATTTTTCCAGGCAATCTCTCTTTCAACCAAAAAGAGAAGAATGAATGGGCTCTATTCTCAATTCTCCATAATTAGCAGCTATTACTTTGTGAGTGTTGTCCTTCAAAACACTTCTGTGTTTTCTTCTTTCAATGTCATCCTAGATGATCCAGTGTGATTTTGAATGAATTGCCACTGGAGATCACTAGACAGATGCTATTTGAAAGCAGAAATCAACAATTATCTTTTAAGTACAGAAAGTAATGATTGTATTATTCCAGTCTTCATTCAAATTAACCAAATTATTTCAATTGTTAATAGACAGTCAACATGACCTTAATTAAACTGTTTGCCAATAATTCTTCCTATGAACTAAACTCAGTTTATTCATTGGCTTTTTTAAAACCACAGAATAAAACTTCTCCATTTGAAGTTTTGATTTGATGTCAGTGGTTAAATTTTTTTCACCCTGAAAATGATTACAGCAATCTTCAGTGCTCATGAGTATAAATTTCACTTATTTGTGGCTCAGTAACTCTGGTTTCAGTTTCCTACCCATAACTACAAAATCACTTTGAAGAGTGCCATATAAGTAAATTAAACCATCAAGTCATCAAGCTGGGAATGTCACACCCAGGAGGGTACTTCAATACTTATAGCAGCTACTTTGGGGCTCCAACAAGAATTTCCCAAAGCTGAAAGCATACTCAGGCTCAGAGACTTCATGGAACATAAACCTTTACTTCAAAAATAAACTTTGTATTTTGAAAACAAACCATTCATTGTTTGTATACAGTCCCTGAGTTTTGTTAGGAAGCACTTTAACTACTCCAGTTTATTAAAATACTGTAGTACGATGATTACAAGTATAACCTTACTTCAAAAGAGCAGAAGTAATTTGGCCCCTTGATTTTAATATTATGTTGCTTGGCTGGTTGCACAGAGCACCAGTTGTGCACAAAATCATTTCTGGAATTCCAATATTTTATTTTACATTTTTTCAGGGATTTTTATTTCCTAGAGAATAGCTCTTCCTCTCACAAATACAGGAAGACTTACAGAATATGTGTACATGTATATGAAGTTTTGTGAAGTTTAAAACAAGGGACATTTTAGATATAGTTGTTTTAGAATAAACTTGTAAACAGCATCTAAAAGCAACCTATTACATATAGAATTGTCATATTTCACAATGTACATGGTATATTCGATATTAAGAATAAAACTTAAATTTCTTATGACCTTTAATAGTAAGAAGAAATTTGCTTTTAAATAATGGTTACAGATGATTTGTACTATTTCTGTCATAATTTTTACAACCTAAGTTATTACATTTTAAAACAACATTTTTTAAAGCAGCACAGGGCCTACATGAAGACTTTGTATATATCCTTCTCCGGTCACCAAAATAGTGGAGTACACTGCATAGATACTAATGTTCTGAGTTAATGCTAACTTTGAGTAATGTTTCCCTCAATAAGGTTTGAAAGTACATTTAAATAATGTTTCCAGGTACTCCTAGCTTTACTTCCCAAAGTATTAACACAGGAGTGATATATAAATTGCTGAGAACAAATAAGAATAAAAATAAAAATAAATAAATAAATTATCACACTTGAAATAGAAATGTTGATCCTGGCTCACTCTATTCATGAATAATCACTGTTGGACATTGACTTTTGGAGAAATTTTATAATGTAAAGCTATTCTTAACTCCATAAACAATACTATAAACTATAGATTATACCATATTCCTAATTCCTATTTAATGAAGCTATTCCATATGATCATTTCCTGGAGATGGAGCAGGAAATGGTGGAAGATGGAATAATGAGGGGTGGGATGTTGACCCTGGGATCATATTTTCTTTCTGAGGGAGCTCTCAGCTCTAACCTTGAGAAATACGTGATGTTAAAGCAAACATTGCACTGGACAAAGTTAAATAGGCAAGGAAGCCTTTATAAAAAATTTCTTTTTCCAATATAAAGAATAATTGACAAATGAAACTATATACTTAAAATGTACAATGTGATTATTTGATATACATATACAGTAGGAAACGATTACAATAATCAAGTTAATTAACATATCTAACACCTCACATAGTTATCATTTTTTTTTTTTTGGTGAGAATGCATAAAATTTACTTTCCTAACAAGTTTTATGTACCCAATACAGAATTATTAACTATAATTACCATGCTGTATATTAGGTTCTCAGAATTTATTTACCTTATAACTGAAAGTTTGTATCTTTTGAACAACATCTCCCCATTTCTCCCACACCCCAGCCCCTTGACAACCACCACTATATCCTCTGGTTTTATGAGTTCAACTTTGTTTTTTTCTTTCAATTTCACATACAAGTGATACGGTACATTTGTTTTTCTCTATCTGGCTTATTTCACCGAGCATAATGCCCTCCAATTTCATCCATATTGTCACAAATGGCAGGATTTTCTTTTTATGGCTGAATAATATTCCATTGTGTGTGTGTGTGTGTATATATATGTGTGTGTCCTACATTTTCTTTATCCATTCATCCATCAACAGACACTTATGTTGTTTCTATATCTCAGCTATTGTAAATAATGCCCCAAGGAGCATCAGTGTGCAAATATCTCTTCAAGATACTGATTTTGTTATCTTTAGATACCTAGAGGAGGAAGACAAACCTTCTACCCTCTGGGTCCTTCTGGCTGGTATGAATTAAATTGACATGAGACAGAATAACAGGAGGAAATCAAACAAAGCTTATAACATGTATTCATGGGAGAGACTCAGGAAAACTGAGCAACACCCAAAATGGGGGAGGCTCTCATCTTAAATACTATTTTCAACTAAAGGCAAAGGAGGATATTAGGGGTGAGGGGAGTCAGTCATGGGAGATTACCAGAAAAGCACAGTAAACAAAAGTAAGGTTATTATGTAGATTTATGTCCTTGTCTTCTGCATTGATAAGAGTTTCTAGAGAGAAGGTCATGCCCCCTTCTTCCTGGTACAGAGAGGGAGATATCTTTACAGATGGAGATTTCCCTTACAAATGTAAATATCTCTAACAAAGGATAAATTCTACTTTTCAGAGCTTCTCCCATGTCTGCAGTTTTTAAAAGTAATAATACTCATTAGCCAAAAATAATCCTCATGAGGAAGAGACACATTTTGGGGTGGGCAACTCTGATGCCCCACAGCCCCACCTTTGAAACTAAGATGTTTCACAGTCCTTTGAAACCTTAAGAAATTTCATAGTTCAGAAGCTGAGTAGTAGATTGTTCCATCTCACTAAACCTATTTCTTAGTCCTGGTAATGGATTAGTCCAGTTAAATTTATTTCAAGAGGCAGTAATGTTGGTGGACTCCCAAAGCTAGGCCTCTGTTGTGGAAGCGAGAAATCAGGTATTTAATAAGAAGCACTTCTATGGAAATAAAAAGAAAAACAAAGTTAATGGTTGGAGCTAATTATAACCCAGTTTCTGAGTTCAGAGGACAGCCAGTTAAGAAGATTCCTAGGTGTCAGGGTTGAAGCATCTTTGTTTGAAATGTCTTTGATGATGTCATCAGGTGTTCAGGTATCCTCATGAGTGGCTTACATAGCAATAGGCATGCTATCATGGTGATCTCTCTTAAGTTTATATCAAGTTATCTAGCTTCGGTTTTCAGGGCTTCAGGAACAAGTGTTGTTTCAGTTATCAATGATTTCAAATAAAAATGAAGGAAAACATTGGAAATGTTAGTTTGGAGATTTTCAGTCAGATATTTCAGGAGACTAAAAGAATTCAAGGTCCACTCCAGTTTATAGGTAGAAAACAAAAACCTCAAAGACAATTAACAAAACTAGGATCTATTATCTACAAATGTGTACCATAGTTTTTACTGAAATATAATTTTTCTCTCTAAAATCACCCTAATTTTTACTAAAGATAGCCAAATTAAGACTAAGTAGTTTGTAAAATAAGTCTAGTTTCAATAAATTTGGCCCAATTATTTACATAAGTATAGCAAGGATAGCAATTGATCATATAGGCTCTTTTAAATCTGCTTTGCGGGAACTTTTACATGGAATCTGAGATCGAACTTTAAAAGCCTCTCAACACCAGGAAAGCCAATCCAAGGACTTTGTCATCAGACTTTGCCTGCAATACCTACAGATTTGGGTGAATTTCTCTCTTTTTGAGCTTCCTCAAAATATTTCAAAGTTCCTTGCACCTGCCACATAAATGACATTCCTTACTTACCCAGTAAGTTTTCTGGGAACTCTATAAACAAGGTACCAGGCCAATATTTCCAAGTGGCTTTATTCCATAAAGTCCAATCTTTGTCTCTTAAAAGCTGTCTGGTCATATCTGATTCTATGCATGTTTCTCTCAAATATGACATCCCAGTCAAAGCTTTGATAGCATAACCAACATTTCTGATTGTGTCCTGTTATAAGGAGAACAGATTCTTATTGAATTTATGCAAATAACTATAATGCCACGAAATAAGAATATTCACTTACTAGGATTTTCCAAATTCTGGAGGGGTCAGATAGAGAGAAAAAGATAAATGTTTCAATTCTGTTTACAAAAGTATAATTTACCAAATTTCTATCAGTCATAGTTAGCTTAACAGAAAATTTTTTCCTTAAATCTGAAAAACAAAACATTTTTAAAAATCAGCAATATTTCAAACAAAAGTCATAAAAATTTATAATCTTCATCAGTTCATTCAGTACCATGTAATCAATTTTTTATCTTGATCTTTTGTCATCAGTTTCTCCATTAGAGTTCTGTAATTTCTTAGTCAGTTCAGTTTTATAATCTGAAAGTTTATGAGAAACCTGCATTCCAGAGTACATGTTAGAGTCCTTTCCATGAATCTCTCTGAAGATGAAAACTATTTAAAAGTAGAGTAAAACAAACTGTCTTTAAGTGACAAAAGACTTAAAATGGCAATTGACAAAGAAACTTGGTTATTTCTGTGACCTACAACACTTTAAGATAATAACTAGAATTATGACTGACAATCAGGACAGATCAGAATTCTAGGAATGTTATATAATTTTTAGAACACTTACATCAATAACATTTACCCACACAATAACATAGGTCCCTATGAAACAATGCTTAATTATCCATTTAACCATGGTAACAATTAAAGATTTTCAGGTGCCTGCAGAGAGTTAAATAGCTGTAAGAAAACCTTAGCACCTGTGATTAAAGACCTGATAAAAATAATGCAGGAAACTTATTTTGATAAAACACAAAATACTTGCCCTTCTGGTACACTAATCAAAGAAAATATTTTTCATAATCTCTTTACCAAGAGTGGACTAAAAGTTCAAGAAAATTATCCTTTTAAGAGAGAGGGGAAAAAAAATTTGTAATTTTGCACTAGCTTAATTTTGATATTAAAACTTATTTACTTAAATTTATTTCAATCTTAGCCAACTTGACCATGCAAAACATTTTTCTCGGAGTTTCTCTTCCACAAACTTTCTATAACTTTTTTTTTTACAATCAGAATTTGTCCATGTCTTCTTTTTCTCCCTCCTAGTACTTTAGAAGAAATTTTTCTTTCTTAACCAAACAAAAATATAGCCATTATTTATACCTTCTTTACTGAAAACATACATTTTACTTTCATTGAATACAAACATATTTTCTTTAATTTTTAGTAGCTTTAATTACATATTAGAATTTTTAACCCTTATAAATCTTAATTTCTAAGTAAAAACTAAGTAAGCAATTAAACTTTTTTTTTTTTTGTGAGGAAGATTAGTCCTGAGCTAACATTCATGCTAATCCTCCTCTTTTTGCTGAGGAAGAGTGCCTCTGAGCTAACATCTATTGCCAATCCTCCTCCTTTTTTCCCCCAAAGCCCCAGTAGATAGTTGTATGTCATAGTTGCACATCCTTCTAGTTGCTGTATGTGGGACGCCGCCTCAGCATGGCTGGAGAAGCAGTGCGTCGGTGTGCGCCTGGGATCCAAACCTGGGCTGCCAGTAGCAGAGCACGCACACTTAACTGCTAAGCCACAGGGCCAGCCTTAAACTTTCTTTTACATTAGCATTCTGTGGCTTGGCAAGTTTATAAATACTTTTTATAATTTCTAGAAACGTGTTACTTTATACTACAATTTTTTAATAAAATACAAGACATATTATTCAATAGACCCAAAACACCTTTTAGTTTTTCGGTAATAAGAAGACAAAAGTAGATAAACTTATATTTAGTAATTAATGTCTAATATCTTATTTGAAAATGATCTAGATATTCAATGAATTTTTATCATTTAATTTAACCTAGCCAAACTTCAAAGATTCAAGTTACCAAAGAGATTTGGAAGTTATTTTAAGTACACATGTCACAACATGTAATTATTGCTAAAAGTTTATCTATAAACTCTAAATCATTTGTTCCTGACAATTATGTTTAGATTACCTAAGAAAATGTCATGAGACATTAGACAAAATCAGCTATTTTAAGTTATTATTTTTGTTAACCAGTTTTGTAATAAAGATAACATCAGCTTATTTGACCAATAAATTTAGAATAAAGGCTGCATGTCTGCATCATATATAATGCTGATAACTCAGAGGACATGCCTATTTTAATCAAACCAACAAACTTAAACAAGCTTTTGCTTACCAAAGATTATTTCATATCATGTTAACTTGAAAGACATGTAAGTGCTTACTTTAAGTCGATTAAACAGAGCTCTTAATTTTGGCTATACCATCCAGAGGTAAAATATCACACATGTATAACATATATATAGACACACATAAACACACAGGTAGACACAGACAGAGACATTAAATTTTTGTTATGAATCAGATGCAACAGAAAACTCACTAGTTTGTGAGAAATATTTGCATTTCAAAGAATGGCTCTCAGGTCCTAGAGAAGATAGAAGCAGAAAATCTACATCATAAAGGTACAGAGAAAGCAGTCAAGTTTTCTTCAAGATGGAGTTTCTGGGACATATTTGCCTTACCTGTTTCTAATGTCTCAATCAATATCTAGGGGCATTTTGAGGAACAAGGGAGGCTTTGGGATTGGCAAAAGACAGGTGAACTTTGACCTGCTTTCTAGAGCCATACCTCTGGCCTTGCAGAGAGTCGTGAAACAAAGATGGTTGCTTCAAGTTTCCCAAAGCACTGGATTACATTTTGAATAACAAAAAGAGGTTGACCCACCCTTCCAGCTACATTTTTTTCCAGTTGCTTTTTTATATCAGGGAAAATTTTAACTTAAGGGGTGAATCAAAAGATTTTTATGTTCTAAAGCTTCAGGATAATGTATTTCACATTTAAAAGTCTGCACAAAGCATTTAACAAAGGCGCTATTTCTAAGTGTACAATTTAACCCTAGATCAATTTACCTGGGGGTGGGGGGCTTATTAAAAACTTATTAGCACCTGATATTAGCCGCTATTTTTGTCTCGTACCGTGTGGGCTCAGGCAACGCTAGTGACTTTCCTTTAGTAAGTTCAATTAACACTCTCTGAAGAGCAGATTTATATGCTGTCTTACAATCAGGCATGGGAAATGTTCCCTTTTCCCAGTGAGATACAATGTTTATCCCCACAATACAATCTATAATACAATCAGGCGAAAGGATATACAATCACTTCACATAAAGCCCGTAAATATTTCAGTTTTTCTACAAAATTTCATCTGAATTCCATCAACTCTTATAGCTCTAATTATAGTTTTCATTAGGACTTTATCAATAGGTCTTGGTCTTATAATTTTGGATAGGGGAAGCATTCCTAGTCAAATATAATTGTCCAATATTAAAACACACTGAGGCAAAGTTGATATAACTTCTTTATATAAAATTAGCTCAGGGGCCTGCCCCGTGGTATAGCCATTAATTTTGTGTGTTCTGCTTTGGCAGCCTGGGGTTCACCACTCATCAAGCCATGCTGAGGTGGCATCCCACATAGAAGAACTAGAAAGACCTACAACTGGGACATACAACTATGTACTGGGGCTTGGAGGAGAAAAAAGAAAAAAAAATAAGATTGGCAACAGATGTTAGCTCAGGGCCAATCTTCCTCAAAAAAAAAAAAATTAACTCAAACATTCCAACCTTTACAACCTTATCGACACTTACATTTTTACATTTTCTCAATTTAATTGCAACCTGAGTTAGGGTCTTAAGGCTAGTTATTATTTTTTTGTATTTCTTTTTTTTAATTTGGCCTTTTTATAGATACCAATAAAACAATTATGAAGAGAGCTCTCACACATTTTTCCCCCAATTTAGAAGTTTTCCAATTTAAAGATCCATAGTCCGGCCACACTGACGAGTAGGATCTTAACAGCAGCTCATACCAATAAGCTTAACCATGAATGCAAGAGGTGTCCCCAAAAGATCCCAAAATGTTCACTCCCAACAATAACCTAAGAAAGAATAAGCAATGAAGTTGTCTCATTGCTTTGTTGTTGTCTCAACAACAAAGGCCCCTTATGAAAGCAATTGGGACCCCTTATGATGAACTCCTCTGAGAGCTGACACAGCTGCACAAACAGTATGCCCCAGAACCCCAGTCTACTCGACTGGCAGCCAAGATGCACTCCGGTATGTACATCCTCTGGATGGCCAAGCTCTCAAGACATAGAACAAGGCAAAAGAAAAAACCCTTATCTGATATACACATTAACAGCTTTAGCTAAGCTTTGGGTCTCTTGGAGCCAAAATAAACCTAGGAGGGAGGGGCCGCAGGGTTGGGGATTGTGTGTGTTTTACAGAGTACTTCATCGTTGCATGGACATTTTCTTGAAGTTGGTGGGGGACCTGTGTCATCTACCCCATTCCATGACCCAACTCATCCTTTCCACAGGATACTTTTTGAGGTGGTGAGTGCCCTAGTGGCTCTTAACTGTTAGACCAGCACACACCAAATTTGTGGCCTTTTAGGCTTCCAAGGTGCCCTTAGCAACAGCCTTCACCTCATGCACATATTCCCAGACAACAGGCTTATAGAGATGCCTGTGTCTTATGACAAATGACAAAAAAGACAGAGACAAGGAAAAATACTATCTCTGGGAGGAAAAGGATCTACAACCAAAGAGTACTCATCCAAATCCTAGAGTTGCTGAGTCCAAGAAGCTAGCTCCACCAATATTTTCTCCTGTTAATCTAAATTTAGAAAAGGAAAAAACTCACCACTCTCACTTCCATTGGACCCTGCAGGCAGAAATCTGGGAGACTGACCTGGTAAGAACTCTTGCCTCCTGCTGGCTCTTGTCAGGGGTCCAGGATCTCTCAGCTGTAGCTCCAGGAGCACGCAGCATTCCACCAGTGAAATTTTATCCCATCCAAGTTGCCAAACTGTAGGGGAGGAAGACAAATCCTCTACCCTCTGGGTCCTTCTGGCTGGGGTATGAATTAAATTGACATGAGACAGAATAACAGGAGAAAATCAAACAAAGCTTTATAACATGTATACATGGTAGAGACTCAGGAAAACTGAGCAACACCCAAAATGGTGGAGGCTCTCATCTTAAATACTATCTTCAACTAAAGGATGTTAGGGGTGGGGGAGGTGGGGAATCAGATATGGGAGATTATCAGAAAAGCACAGTAAACAAGAGTAAGGTAATCATGCAGATTTAAGTCCTGGCCTTCTGCATTCCTAAGAGTTTCTAGAGAGAAGGTCATTCCCCTTCTTCCTGGTACAGACAGGGAGACACATTTACAGATGGAGATTTCCCTTACAAATGTAAATATCTCTAACAAACCATAAATTCTAGTTTTCAGAGCTTATCTCATGTCTGCAGTTGTTATGTGTGTGTGTGTGTGAGCAAGAGTAACCCTGAGCTAACACCTGTTGCCAATCTTCCTCTTATTTTTTTGCTGAGGAAGATTGGCCCTGGGCTAACATCTGTACCCATCTTCATCTACTTTATGTGGAACACCTGCCACAGCATGTCTTGATGAGTGTGTGTAGGTCTGCACCCAGGATCTGAACCTGCAAACCCCAGGCTGCCAGAAGCCACTGTGCCAGCCCCTCATGTCTGCAGTTTTTACAAGTAATAATCCTCACTACCCCAAAATAATCCTCATGCCAAAGAGACACATTTTGGGGTGGCCAGTTCTGATCCCCCACAGATAAATACCCAGAAGTGAGATTTCTGGATCATATGGTATTTCTATTTTTAATTTCTTGAGGAACCTCCACACCGCTTTCTATAATGATTATACCAAATTACAATCCTGCCAACAGCGCACAAGTCTTCTCTTTTCTCTACATCAATGCCAACATTTCTTACTTCTTGTCTTTTTGATAGTAGCCATCCTAACAGGTATAAGGTGATATCTAATTGTGTTTTTATTTGCATAATCTGAAGGAAATCTTTAATCAAGGCTATTGCAATAAGGGAGAGAGGTCAGAAGTAAACTCGGAACTCATTGACACTGAAAGAAAGAGCTGAAGCATTTTTAGGAGCTGGAGTGAGGGGATCATAGACCACCTGTGTTTACTAATTGACTTTACCCAAAAGAAAAGTAACCTTTCTCCTATTTTCATGACAAGAAGTTTTTTTTTTTTTAATTATTTTATTGAGGTTATATTGGTTTATAACATGTAAGTTTTGGGTATACATCATTGTATTTCAGTTTCTGTACAGACTCTATCGTGTTCACCCCCAATATTCTATTGTTGATCCATCATCATACATATGGGCCCTTTTACCCCTTTTGCCCTCCTTCCATCCCCTTCTCCTCTGCTAACCACCAATATGTTCCCTGTATCTACGTGTTTGTTTGTTTATTACGGGTAGTTTTACAACTTGCACCCACCAACATAGCACCCACCAAAGTGAGGCTCATACTCTCCCAGAGACTGGGAGAAGGGCACCATCTTCCTTGATGATTGCGTTACAAAGGGATGGTTCTCAGGTCCTTGAGAAGGACATTCGTGGGTTGTAAAACTGGCAAGAGGCTTTTAAAAAGATTTACAACTCAAAGGGGCAGAGAAAGGATTTACAACTATAAGTTTTCAAAAGTAAATATCTAAGGAAAGAGAAGTCAGGTGTTTGGAGTCAGGAAGAAGCCTGTCTAAAGATTAGTCAAGATGAAGGAAACATTAAGGCCATTTCAGTCAGTGAATTCTCTCTTTCGGGCCGACGGACAGTAACTAATCAGAAACTAAGTCACCTTTTCAAATACACCTCAGGAACTATGGAACTAAAGGAGAACGTGTCAGGTGCTTCTAAAGATTGCAGAATTATTTTAACTCCACCTAAAGACTTTTTATTGAAGCATTATTTATGGCATTAAAAAAAATGAAAGCAACTAACTTTCCATTGGTAGTAGATAAAGAAACTGTGATGTACCCATATTATGGCACATTAAACAGCTATTGAAATGAACGTAACAGATCCATATCTATTTTCCTTAAAGAAATATCCAAGATATATTATTTCAGTTGCTCAGGCCAAAATCCTGGGACACATTGTTGACCTCTCTCACTTGCCACTCCCATTCCTTCAATAAAGCCTGAATATGTCCACTGTCTGATTACTCCCCCTCACCTCTGCTGCTACCATCTGGCCCAGCCATGATCTCTAGCCTAGACTACGACAATAGCCTCCTCATTGATCTTCCTTTTTCTAGAATGCCCCTCCCTTCAAAAATATATTCTTACACTGCAAAGTCACCTTTTAAAAGCTTGAGTCGAATTGGTAAGTCAGATCATGTCACACTGCTGCTCCAAGAGTTAGTGAAAGCTGTGTGTTCTGGCCCATTTCCCTCTGTCTCCATCTCTTCTGCTTCTTCACTCAGATCTTGCCACACCGGCTCCCTTACTAGTCCTCAAACATCCTCATGCCCCAGTGCTTTTGCACAGCCTGTTTCTTCTCCCTGAGTTGTTGTTATTCTAATACCCACCACGGCTAACCCTCCGTCCCCCTAAATTCTGTTAAAATCTCACCTTCTCATTGAGGTCACCTCCTACTATTCCAGTTTGAAGAGCAACCTGCTTATTCTCCCAATGCACTTTCAGTCCCCCTTATCCTGATGACTTTTGTCATCTCCTAGCAAACTTGTTATTTACTTATTTGTATGTTTATATTTTATTTTCTGTTTCTTTCCAGTAAAATAAAATTTTCACAATAGTAAATATCTATATTTTGTTTATTCATAGTATTACATACAACAGAGCCTGGCACAGATGCTACCTGTTAGATGTTTGTTGAATAAATAAATAAATGAGAGATAAAAACCTTTGTCACCAGACTAAGGGGGAAAACCCATGTGAAATATCAAACCATACCTTAAAGTCTTACTTATCCCTGAGTATGCTCTGATTTTAGTCTTAAAAATCTAACAGGTGTTGTAAATACACATCAACCAAAGACTTTAAAAAATTACAACTCTAATATTATGGAAGTAGTTTAGGTTACCCAAGATTTATGTGTTAAAATTTAGGCATGATAAGTCCACAAATGTGATTATTCATAGTGCAATTTCTGTTATGAAAAATAATTACCACGATCAGGACAGGTATAGGTCAAAATAGAAAACACCAACATAAAACAAGAAACATCTCTGACCCTTAATACTTATTGAGATGAAACTATGATGACATAATTTGTTTTTTAACAGAATATCTATGCAGATCAGACAAAATTAATATTTTTACTGGCTATTTATTTTTGTAGTCAAGACAAGATTATTAATTTATGCAGAAGAGTGTTTACTGTTACTCTAGGAAAAAAATAGAATGTGCCAGTACACTGTACTGATTCATAATATTTTCAAATTATTGGGTAATTAAAATTAAAACATAAATATAAAATATAAATAAACTGAGGTAAAGTCACCATAGGAAATAATTTTCTGGAATCATTTCCTGGACTTTTACTTTTTCTACTTGAAATGACTCCCCTTATAATGCTTTTTTTGGATGTGTGATAATTTATACTTTGTTTGATTTAAGAACATCCTACCACTACAAACAAATGCTATGATATATTTTGTTAAAATAAAAGATTAAATGTATTTTGCTTTTCTCATTTTTCTGTTTTGTTTTGTTTTTAAGATATTCATGTGAGAGCATGAGCATGAGAGTAACATGAGAAAGCATATTAGGAGAAAAATGATTTTGAGTTACATGGATAATCTCCTCTTTAAATAAAAATAAGTAAATAAGTAAAAGCTCTACCAACCAACATTATCTAGGGCTTATTTTAAAATAGTTTATTTATTCTTGAACTGTTTTGTCTGAGTTAAGCTAACGACAACTTTTTTTGAGCCCTCAACAGCTTCCAAGAAATAAGATATGAATAAAGGTAATACATGGAAATATGATGTACTAGAGATGTATATATGATAATGACAAATCTTATATTTGCTGTTGAAATGACAATAAAGAAAGCCAATACTTCATAACACCTGAGCCCTGAATACAAACAGTGAGACAAACAGATCTTAAGGCCAATTACAAGCCAGAGGTTATTTGCTAAGCAAAGACTACATGCTTTGTAATGATAGTTCTTGGTTACAAATAACAGAAATTTACTTTGGTTACTCTAATCATAAAAGACATTTTCTGGAAGAGTAATGAGTAGCTCTGCAGACTGGAAGAACAGAGCTAGAATCAAACTACAGGAAGAGGCGGCCCACTGGGAGAGCCTAGAAGCCAATTCTAGCACCACCAACAGTAGAAGGTTTCCAACTGTCCCTGTTTCTTTGAGACATTCTCTCTACATTCAGCCTCCAGGCCTGGAGTATGGATCAGTGACCTCTTATGGCTACACCCTGGGGAGAGCCAAGGTCTGGCTTCTTTAGCTATGTTAGTGGAATATGACACTGTCTCCCACCGAAATGCCTCAACAGTGGATTCCATGAGTAGAGGAAGAGGTCTTAGATGATGTAAACCCTAAAAAAAAAAAAAAAAAAAAAAGTCTCCAAATACCTTTATTATAAGAAGATCTCAGTGTGGTTAGCCAATAAAAGACTGCAAAGAAGAAAAAAATTCTAATTTATTGATCATCTCTCCTACAGTAAGCACTGAAATAGAACATATTTGCTTTTTAACCAATCAACCTAGCTGGTAACAATTGTTGCCTTGTGGCTTAATATATTTTATATTATTTCCTCATCAGGAACTGAAACTTTAATGTAAAATATTACAAAAAAGAAATTGAGCACAGGAGTAGTTTTTGTATCATAAATGAAGCCCTCTTGTCAAGAGGTAATGTGGAACATAGCAGGTAAGATTAGGGTTGCTTGGAACCAGACTAACTGAGTTCAAATTCTGGCTCTACTCCTTGCCTATGTGTGAACTTGAACATATGGTTACCCTCTTTGCACCTTAGTTTGCTCATTTGTAAAATGGGAAGCTAACAGTACAGTCATGTACTGCATAATTATGTTTAAGTCAATGATGGACCACATATACAATGGTGGTCTCACAAGATTAGTACCATACAGCCTAAGTGTGTAATAGGTTATACCATCTAGGTTTGTGTAAGTATACTCTGTGATGTTTGCTCGATGAAATCACCTAACAATGCATTTCTCAAAATGTATCCTCATCGTTAAGTGCATGACTATATCTATCTCAGGACGTTGTTGAGGATTGAGTTTATATGAGTACAACAGTGCCAGCAGGGGTGAGCACCACACATTCACGAGCCACTGCTATCACTGTTTGCCTCTGCCATGTGACCACAATCCACCTCATATGATGCAAGGATGGAGTGACATTGGCATAATTATATGAATCGTTTTTTTTTTCTTTTTAACATTTCAAGATTTGTTAATCTAGATATTATTTTGATATGTGCCACAAAAGAGAGTGTTTTCTTATTTTCAGTGACTTTAGCTGTGGCCATCTGGCACGTTGGAGTTTATCCTCAACTGGAAGTAGGGGCCCTGGGTTCTGGTTCCAGCTTCACTATATTGGTTACAACTCTGGGCAAGCTGCTGACTTCAATTTTTTCATTTAAAAAAGGAAAAGTCTAAAAACTCGATTTTGAATGCCACTTAGGCCTTCTTTAGTGATGGCCCTGGAAAAAAGTGAAAATCTTCCTGAAAACTGAGACTATAACAGAATGCCAGAATCTAGATTGACCATTCATTAATAGTGGATGGACATAAATTAAGAATTTAAAATGCTCTTAAGAAGTCACCTGCTAGGTGACTGAACTTAAAAAAAAACCTGGGGGCGGGAGTGGGGAGACAAAAGGCATCAGGAAAAAACAAAGTCACGTTAAAGGGAATATGTAGGGGAATTAGTTTTAATCAAAAATGTAAGTGGCCCTCTGCCTCCTCCGGGTGGGTGGTAGACTTGCGCATGCGCAGTCTACTCTCCCATTCTGGCCGCACGCCATCCTTCTCCTGCACAGCCTTTGGGCCAGAGCTCTGTCCCCAGCACCTGGCAGGCCCATTGGGGAGGTACCACCGCACTGTGACTCTGAGTGGGGAAGGCGAGGCATAGAGGAGGATTGGAGTTTGGCTGATAGGAGGCATGAGCCAGACTCCTTACGGTGGAATCTGAGATGAGGGGCCTCTGGCACCCAGGACACCTAGATGTCTGTCATCTCAGGACTCCCCTGCGGCCTCAGTAGAACTCCTAAGGAAAAAAAAAACGTAAGTGGCAAAATATATGAACCAAAATTGTAGTGATGAAATATTTACATTTAACACATAAAGAAAGACAACCTGAACTGTATTTCTAATGAGGTAATAATCTCATCTACTTTCATGGTTCAAGTTGTCATTACATGCCTGTAACATAATGTTTTGATGCATAAAGCAATGTGTTTTTATTTTTTTATTTTTCTCCTCATGCCGTTTCAGGAAGAGAGTGGCTCTGAGTGTGCTTCTTCAAGGGAGAGATGTGGTAGGCAGATAGCAGAAATGCCTATGAGTCTTTGATTTTTCTGTTTCAAGAGCTTTGGGGAAATTTAATATTTTTAATAGATACAGAAATGTCTGAGAGAACAAGTGGGAAGAGACTGGTGCTTCTATCCAACTAGGAAAAAAAGTCTCCTCAGCTAGAGGGAGGAAAGGAAAACTAAGGAGAGGCTGATTGCAGGAGTGCCTGTGAGGGAGAGGGCAGAAGGACCCCTAAATGAGAGCAAAGAGAGTGGCACCATCCAGAAGAGAAAATGTTGGCTTGATTCCTCCAGTCAGATGGTTCATGGACAATCCTGCAAGGATTGCTGGGGGCCAGAATGTTGCAGAAGCAGCCAAGTGCTCCTCATGCCACCCCAAAATAACACTAGAGTAGCAGAGGGATCCTCTGAATCAAAAGTGAGCATGTGAATAGAAGGGGACATGTGAACTTGGACTCCACAAGGACAAGAACTCTACCTTGTTCCTCTCTATATTTCCCGAGCTCCTAGAGCATGTGAAGCACATACTTAGATGCTCAGCTAATATTTGCTGCATAATAAATGAAAGATTAAATGTGGGTGAGAACTAGATAGGTCTCACAGGAACCCAATGGAACAAAGACCAGCCAGGGAGATAGACCCGGCAGTGTATTCCTTCAGGCACATATTCTCAAGGACTAGTTGCTCCCATCATTTTGTACCCACTTCTGCTTTAATATCCTAACACTATATACTCACCAAGGAATTCAAGTATAACCTCAAAGAAATTAGAGGGAGGTGTGATGGAGATTAAGTTTTTGCCATTCTTCTAGAATGGAATTTCATACTAGAAAATAGCTCATTTATTTTTCAACAGTTATTTGTTGAGCCCCTATTATCTACCAGACACTGTTCTAGGCACTGGGAATGTATCAAACTAAAAGAGAGTTACAGAAACAGAAAGTTACATTTCTTGTACATAACTAATGTTTTTAATCCTTACTATAAGTCAGGTACTGTTAAATGTATTGTGAGTAATAACTCAAGAGAACCCTCAAGCAGCTATTGTAATATGTGTTCTGTAGATGAGGAAACTGAAGCACAGAAAAGTTAAGTATTTTGTGCAAGGTCCCCAAAATAGAAAAGGTAGACTTGTGATTTGAACCTAAGCCATTCAGGCCCAAATCCCATGCTAATAACTATGAGTTCATGAACTGAGATTTAGATTTTCTCCATCCTGATTGTTCAAAACTACATCTCTAGGGGCCAGCTGCGTGGCTTAGCAGTTAAGTGCATGCGCTCTGCTACTGGCAGCCCAGGTTCGGAGCCGGGCGCGCACTGACACAGGCTTCTCCGGCCATGCTGAGGTGGCTTCCCACATACAGCAACTAGAAGGATGTGCAACTCTGACATACAACTATCTACTGGGGCTTTGGGGAAAGAAAAGGAGAAGGATTGGCAATAGATGTTAGCTCAGAGCCAGTCTTCCTCAGCAAAAAGAGGAGGATTGGCATGGATGTTAGCTCAGGGCTGATCTTCCTCACAAAAAAAAAAACAACCTACATCTCTAGCAAGGACCTCTCTCCTGGGCTCCACATCCCTACATCCAAATGCTTACTGGGTATCTTCAATTGGATGTTCCGGAGGTACCTCAGACTCAATTTACATGATCAAAACTGAACTCAACATCTATCTTCCCAATTTTGCCTGGGTTTCCTACCTCAGGGAAAGGCATCCCTCTCAATCTTCTTGGCCACGCTAAAATTTTGCTTTTCTTTCTTTCTTTTTTCGGTTTCCGTTACCCACAGTGGAGCCCTCATCTAATCAAACACCAGATCCTGTTCCTTCTCTCTTCCTAATATCTGCTAATTTCTTGCTATCAGGCCACTATCATCTCTTGTTTGTATTATTTTTAATGGCCTTCACACTTGTTCCTCCAACCGAAACATCTGCATTGCAATCTCCACAATCCAGCCAGACTGACTTTTTTGAAACAAAACTGACTATTTCACATCCACGTCACCCCGGTTTAAGGATGAAGCGCAAATTCCTTGAAATACCATATAAAACCATTCATGATATGGGTCCAGTTTACTGTCCAAGCGTTACCTCTCACCCTTTTTCCCTTTAGTCCTACTGAATTAATTGAAATCCATCAGATGTGTACTTTGCACCTCTGCAAATAATTTATCTTATTAAAAATATCCTTCATTATTTATTCTTCATCAGGATAAAGACTCTTCATTGGTACGGTTTGAATGTAGATATCATTTCCTCTGAGAAGTCTTTCTTAACTTCTCCAAACTAGGTTAGGTGCCTATTCTGTGCTCATTACTATTTACTCCTCTGTCTTCTCCTCAAGACTACACTTTCCTTGGTGGCTGAGACTGTATCTTGGTAACTGTGCATCCTTATTTCCCAGCACAACGCCTGCTACAGAGAAGAAGTACGATTAAAAAGAAAAAAAAATGTTGAATGAATGAAAAATAATTACATTAATTAATTCCTGCTGGGGAGTGAGTAAGCAATAAACCAATCCACATATGGGAGATAAAACATTTTAAAGCAAAATTTGGCATAAGAGGACTGTGAAATTAAAACAAGGATGGGATCATAAATCTTACTCTAACTGGATCAAATCAACAGCATCATTTTCCATCAGCCAAATCGCAACGAAGCAGCAACAGCTGCCTTTTCCTTGAAATCCAAAAATAAAAAACAGGTTTTACTGCATCACCTCATTTTGCTAACAATTATTAATAATTGGTAATATCAGCTTCTAAAGGAGCAAACTAGGTTGATCAGATTAAAACATTTATGAACAAGACTTGAAATAAGAGAATAGTTGAATTCAAAATATTCCTTAGAGTGATTCTAGTCAGCCAGGGACTCAAATCTCTGGCTAAGGTGATTAGATATGAGTAGTTTATGTTGAAGAGGAAGTACTATATAAGAAAATAGAACAAGACAATCTCCTTTCAGGATGATAGGGATCTTATCATGGTTTCCAAACTCTCTAGTGACGTGAACTTAGATAAGTCACTTTATCTTCCTTGTCTGTCAATTGAGAGTAAGAACATGTCTTCTGTCAATTGCCTAGAATGCTGTGAGGCTCAAGTGAGAACAAGTCAGAGAGTTCTTAATAAATTCCAAGGTGTGCCAATATATATGACAACATGGTTTCTCCTATTTAAAGACCAGTGACGTGAAAGTTAAAGCAGTGGTTCTCAGCGGGTGTGTTACCACCCTATAGAGTGTGTTTTGGAGACCTGTGTATCAATATTAGTTGGCAATGATGGGAGGAGCTACTGAAGTTAAATTTGCAGTGGCCAGTGATGCTTGTTGCTCTATAATAAGCAGAAAAATCCTGCATAATGAAGAATTTTCTAGCCTATGGTAAGAAATAATGAAACATTCTCCAGCCTATGACAAGACTTTATAATTTCTCGAAGTAAGGGGAAAATCTGTTTACAATTATCCGACACTAAAACAAGGGCCTCTGCAAATGTTTGTCCATAGCACAAGGATGCCTAGCCATGGGGTCAAGTAAGACCAAAGGCCATCCAAGCCATGTGCCTGGCTAAGGTCTGTATTCAGAAGGAAAGTGTGCCCTTTGAACATTCACTCAAAGGTGCATATGGACTCTAACTCCATTGTATACACAATTAATGTTTTTGCATTGTTTTCATATCCATTGAATTTTCAGAAAGGCAACTACCATGTAAAACTAGGGAATATTGTACTTTGGTTTTTGGAAAATTTAACAAGATTTTTTTCACCATTTAAAAAAATCATGTTCCAATGGCAATCTTAATCATGGTATTTGAGATACCAAAACCTCTATCTGTCTGTCTATCTATCCGTCATTTGTTTGTCTTGTGTGTATATATATATATATATATGCACTTAATTGGACATAATTTCTGATATTCAGTAGTTACCCAGTAGATTTCATTTTCTTATTTCCCCCTTTACAACCTGAAATATTTATTCAGAAATATAAAAATATATTCTACTTGTTTGCCATCAGTTAGAATAATTCTTTGTTCTGCTAAATATGTGGACTATATTTCAGATAGTACTGGGGTTGTGAGTGGATTTGAGGAAAATCAATGTGGCAACAAATTCCATGCCAGACACATAGCATGCTTGGCAAAGAACATCACATATGCCCAGAGCTAAACATTCCATATTCATTATTCCAGTGGTGATTATTTTTTCACTAGGGTGCTGCCAGTCTAGAGAAAGTGACTTGGCTTTTGTATTTTGAGAGAAAAGATATTTATTCTGAAAGATCACTAAAAAATCTGCATGAAGCCTCCTTAAAGTAACTACAAAGCCCTATTTGATGACATTAAATCTTTTTTAGGACAATTCAAAACATTGGGAAGAGAAGATTCACATTCACATCTATAAAATATGTCTTAAATGCTTCTGCTATATAATATACAGGAAAAAATTCCAGATGAATAAAGAGTTAAATAAAATTACTAATGAACTAAAAGACAAAAAAAAAAAAAATGTTTACATTATATTGGTTAGAGAAAACCTTCCTGCTTCTAATCCAGAAGGAAAGACCACACACCTTCCCAGGAGGTACTCACAGCCTAGTGGAGGGGTCATATGCTTACATAGAACATCGCGATATATTACCATGTAGGACATAGTATAGCCATACATACAAATAGGTGTCAAAATACACTTGGGGAAGTTAGAGAGGAAGTGAAATTTCACCTGGGTTTTAAAAGTGGCTTGGTATAGGAGTTTTCTGGAGAGAGAAAGGTAAGAGGACTTCCTTGGCATAGCAAAGGATGTACGAAAATCCTTGAAATCATGGCAAAGGTAACACTGATTAAAAATCCCAGTTGATAGTTCATTTTGATCTCAATAACAATTACATAATAACAGCAATCACTGTCAACACCCATCAGGCACTTACCAAGTTCTCTACATGCCATGTACTGGGGATTAAAGGCAAAAAAACATACATCACAGAAAGAAAGGATGAGAGAGAAACGGATTTTATTGAAGAAACTCAAAAGGAGAGGGTTAGCAAGGTGGAACACAGAGTCCCCTGAGCTGGCATCAGCTGCCAGAGAGACAGGTTGAGGCCAGCATATGCTGGATGCCCTCTGGGTTATACTTCAGGAGGAGGTCCCTACAATCCTGTTTCTCAACCATTTTAGAGCATGTGCATACAAGAAGCCTTATGTGTCTGAGATGAGGTGGGTATAACCCACCTGTGCTAATATGGCACCTGGTGGCCCTGTGTTAAGAGAAGATTGTGAGCTGCCCCACCTGCTGGGGAGAGAGTGAGCCATAAGTCCCAGCTAGCTAGTGCCAGGTAACCTTGAGAGAGCTGTTGACGCCAAATATTCATTATTTCATTTAATGATTATAGTAAACCATTTCATAATTAAGAAAAAGTTAAAGCTCTAGCTCTGCCATTTTTCACCTTGAACAATATATTAAATCTAAGTCTCACTTTACTTATCTATGAAATAGGACTATTACCACATACATCACAGCATTAGTTTGATTATATTAGATCAGTACTAAATTGATTCATGTTGAAATAAGTATTAAATTAATTTAAAAAATTGAGATATTTGTTACTTATGCCTCCCTCTTCCTCCTAGGGATATAGTATACTGATGCATTTATCTTTTAATAGTGAAGATTGCCAGGTAAGCTTTATGATGAAGTGTGGCAAAGGGAATTTAATCGTAACACAGAAATTTGGGGAGTACAAGGAAGAGAACATTTGTCTTCAAAGAAGAACCAAGGAAAGAATTTAAAAAGGATGCAATGACGTGGAACTGTGAATATTTTCCTAACCTCCAAGATATGCAAAGCAGACGGATATGTGTAAAATATTAGAGGACTTTGAACTACTAAGGCTGCAGCACAAGAGAGATAATCAAGCTATGGTTTTAGAGGGACTGTAATGCTCAACCGAAAACCTGGCAGATGCTGAAGAGTATGATGTACGGATCTCCTAAAGCTGGTAGCAGAAAATAGAGCAATAGTCTTAGAGGCGGAGATAAAACCCCATGCCTGTACAATGGTGATAAGCAATGTGGCTGCATATTTTCAAGGATTTGGATTCTTTAGGATTTTCATTGCAAACTAGAGACTTAATATTTCATAGAATTTTTTGTTTGTCAGTTTTGGTTTCTCCAGTTAGTTAAACCTCTTCCTCTACATTTAGGTAGAGTGATTCCACATAGCAAAATTTGGGCTAGAAAATATTTTCCTTCCAATAGTGAGAAAAGGTTCTCGGCATATGATCCAAAACAGCTTGAAACATTACCAAGGTTTCCTGTTGAGTTTAATTACTTGTCTAAGTCCAACCTATATGACATTCTACCACAATGTGGGAAAGGAGAGGTTTTCTGGAAATCCTGTTAAAGTTTTATGGGTAGGCTTGAGCTATCATTAGGTAGAATTGGCCAAAGTTCACAAAACAGAGAAATAAGTTCAGCTTCATGAGTTCACTTTGTTATGCCCAAAAGAACTGCATGCATTTTACATTGCTTTCAATTTATTTTACACATAGGGAAATGTAGCAGCGTTACAGTGTGGAAAAATGCAGCCTCGGAAACTGCACCTTGAGTGTGATTAAGGTTTAAGCTATTCATGGCTGCAAGTATAAAGAAAACTTCTTGAGGTCAAGCCAGTTTATATATAATTGCTTTTTCTTCTCTATTGTCATAAAATGAACACTTCATAATTATGTGGTAGTGTGTAGGAGGCATTTCTAGTTTGGTCCCTCTCTTTGCCTTTGCTCCTCTTCCCGCATTTTGCCTCTTCTCCGAGAACCTAGCCATTATAGACATCAGCTGAGCAAAGAACCCACTGAGAATAAATGCACCCTGCCCTCTTAGTCATGCAGCCAACAGATATTCTTGAACAAAGTTGCTGCAATATTCACTTATGGAAATAATGGAAATAAGAAAAAAAATTTATGTTAAAATTATCATAAAGAAAATAGTTACAAAAAAGAATATAAACTCAAACATATAATACATATATTTTAATATTGCATATATTAAAATTTGAATGATAAGCTCTATATTGTTTTACAAATATTTTGAAGACTTTAAAGTCTAAGCATTTTTCCGTGACACTTTTTCAAAATAATAGAATTTTCATTAATTTATTTAGAAAAGTAATACATCTTAAAGGAGAACACCTGCAAACTAATATTGTAAATTAAAAGCCCACACAACGCCTCAATCCCACCACGCAGACGTGAAAACGGGTACATGTCTGGTTTGTATATCTTCATCCATTTATATGCATAGCTGTATAGATATATGGATATATAGACATGCACACATTTTATATTTCAAAAATGAGGGTGCTGGCCCCATGGCATAGTGGTTAAGTTGCATGCACTCTGCTTCAGTGGCCTGGGTTCATGGGTTTGAACCCTGGGTGCGGACATATGCCACTAGTCAGCCAGGCTGTGGCAGCAACCCACGTACAAAATAGAGGAGGATTGGCACAGATGTTAGCTCAGGGCAAATCTTCCTCAGCAAGAAAAAAGAAAATGAGATTGTACAGTAATATTTATGATATTTTCATTAAACAATATATTATGGCCAATATCCTATGATTTAAAACTTTCCTTCTAACTCTTGATTTTAAATGACATCTCTGTATATCACATAATTATAGTTTATTAAAGCAAACATCTAGTGTTAGACATTTTCTTTCTTGTTACTTTAAATGAAATAGTAACTAATATCCATATATGCATGTGTGTACGTGTATATATTTGCCTACATCACTGATTATTTTGCAGTATATTTCTAAAGTAATTACTTAAATCAATACCGTAGTCTTTATTACTATACTTTTATAAAATTTGTGAGATCTGAGAGGGCAATTGTCCTTAATTCAGTTTCTCTCCAGGTGTGTCATGGCAATTCTGCCGCTTGGCACTTCTCAGATCTCATAGAATTAGCTTATCAACTTGCATGAAAACTTCTGATGGGTTGTGACTGAGATCACATTAAACTTGGAGAGAATAGACATCTTTATTATACTGAATCTTCCTAAACATTGGCAGGGTGAATCTCTCCATTAGTATTATCTTTCAAAAACTTTCAATAAAGTTTAATAACTTTTCCATGTAAGTCGTGCATATATTTTATTATATTTATTCCAAGATGCTCTATAAAATTTATAACTCTTAAAATTTTGTTGTATATTGATAAATAGCAAATTTGTTGAATTTTATTATTCATTCTAAAAATTCAGATCGTTAGTCTGACTATTGATAAGGTATACATTCTTAATGTATTCTTCTTCAAAATTATCTTAGCTCATCTGGAAACTCTCCTCTTTCATATGAATTTTGGATCACTTGGCGATTTTCATGAAATTCCTTGTTTTATTTTGATAGTTTTTTAAATTATATTGAATTTGTGGAAAAAAGTAGGAACAACTGACATCGTTAAAATAGTAATATTTCCTATCTATGATTACAGTACAACGTTCTATTTATTAGAGTATATATTGTGGGTTTCAGTAATGTTTTGAAAATTGTGCTTCTTATATCTCTCATTTCGTTTCTCTTCTAATTGCATTACTAAAAATCTGTTGAGTAACCAAGTTGAGAGCAAGTATCTAATCTTGTCGCTGATTCTCTATACCAAAGTTTTCATACTAAGTACAATATTTGCTATTAGGTTGATGCTAGATTCATTTTACTGCATTAAGAAATTTCTTGTTGCCAGCTCTTAGTGTAATTTAGAGAGTAAAAGAAAGAAGATCTACCCAAATAATGCATTTTATCAATTCTAAGATGTACACTTTTTGTTTTTTCATATTGTTGCACCTTTAAAATTAGGATGCATCATATAGTAGCTGTGATAAGAAAGCGCTGTGTCCTCCTTTAACTAGCGGTGTATGTTTTTAAATCATGAATTAGTACTACATTTTACTGAATATATTGATTGAATCAATTTAAATTTCCATGTGTTTTGATAATGTTTTTAATGGTGGGGAGTTATATTGATAAATTTTATTATTTGACCTATCCTTGCATTTCCAGTATAAATTTTACTGGTTATGATATAAACATATATAACATTCACACACACATTTATGACTAGGTATGTATGTGAACTATATATATTATATATTATGTAGTTCTTTAATGGATTTGTAATATTATATTTGGTATTTTGCACCTGCATTCATACAGTGCAAGTCAATACTTTCTTATACCAGCCTTATCGAATTTGGGTGTCGTAGAGAAAATAATTGCTCCCCAAAGATGCCCATATTTTAATCCCTGGAATATCTACATATATTTTGTTACATGGCAAGGGAGAATTAAGGTTGCATATGGAATTAAGGTTGCTAATAAGCTAACTTTAAGATAGGGAAACTAACTTCAATTATCTTCAGTCGTCTCCAGTGTAATCACAGGATATTTAAAACATGGAAGAAGGAGGTGGAACAGCCAGTGTTGGAATGATGTCATGTGAGAAAGACTCAACCAGACATTGCAGCCTTTGAAGATGGAAGGAGGCTAGGAGACAAGGAGCTGGAAGATGCAAGAAAACAGATTCTCCCCTAGGCCACTAATAAAGGAATGTAGCCCTCCTAACATCATGATTTTGGCCCAGTGAGACCCATTCCAGAACTGTAAGATGCTAAATTTGTGTTGCTTGAAACCTCTAAGTTTGTAGTAATTTGAAACAAATAGGAATAGGATGGTATTAGGAAATTAATATAGGTATAATTATTATATTAGTTTTCACAACACTGCAATATTTCGTTGAACCTAATCTTGTTCAATTGTAAGATGCACCATTATTTTATTACTATTAAAAATAAAATTATGTCATTTAAACTCGGACAGATGCTTTCTTAGCACATTAACTGTAAGCTGCGCCATAATTTCAAAAATGTTAACGTATGAACAAAAGTGAATTCTAGAATATTTGAAATGCAATAGTTGTGAAGCTTTCCTTCTTTTTCTATTCCCTAAAACAATTGGCATAAAAAGAGATTAGCACTTTTTGCAGATTTGGTAAACCTCCAAAACAAGTGGTGTCATTTGGAGGAAGGCATATGTTTGCTTATTAATTAATCCTATGTAAAGTTTTGAATTTTTCTTCATCAAGTTCCTGGATATTCTTGTATATATATAGTTATGAGGGTATCTATACATATAAGTATTTAATAATAATATTTCATTTCTTAATTTGTTGTCTATATTCATAAGAGAGGTTAATCATCACTTCTGTGTGTATTTTTGTGAATTTTCCAACTGGCTTTGTCTTTAATGTTTTACCTGACAGACAGCTGTCTTCATCTTGCCTTACTGATCAGCATCTTTCACTTAGAGGCTGAACAGATCCTCCAACTCTCCTCTGCTTTAAGACTCTTATTCCTTGAACTTAGCCTTTGTGGTCTAGCACCTGATAGATTCAAAGAGACTTTATCTAATCCTGCCTGCATTTTTGTAATGACAAATAATGAGTATATATGCAATCATATAGATCAAATTCAATTGGAAATTGTATGGGGAGGGAAGGAGATTGTGACAGCTAAAGAATTTATTTTCATCTGTGTCATCATTTGTCACATCACACCTTGCCCAAACATTAGCCCATTTTGGCAAACATCTAGAACAATGTTTAATCTAGCTAATTCAGTGTCTTCAGTTTGATTAGTTGTATTTAGCTACCACTTTTTCTGCAGGGGAGGAACTAAAACATTTCTGAGCACTAGCAAAGGCAAAGATAATGTTAAATGTCATGACTCCAAAGTGCCATGGCCAGGAAGTTCAGGGCTGTGAGCACTGCTGCTTGTCCTTGAAATGAGAAGTTGAGCTTGTGCTAGACGTGAAGACTGTCAAGACAGGCATTGTGAAAATCTACTATGTAGTGCATTCTGAGTACCTGGGAGGGCAGAAGTGAAAAAGAGACCGAGGGATTGCTGGAGTATAAGGATTTGTGGTTATATTGTAACTGATGGATTTAGAAAATAAAGAGTTCAAAGAGGTTAAAATTAATTTCAGTAAATGTTAGGGATGAGAGAAAGCAAACAAGGCTGTTTTATAAAAAATAGTCATGCTAAGTAGATCCAGATTTTGCTGAGGTGAAACAGAAATGGCAGCGTGATGAGAAAGAACAATGAGGTCGAGATGTTACTGACTTTTCAACCTGGATAATATTGAGGTCAAGATGTGAGTGAGTCCCCACTGTGTTTCTGAGGAAATCAGGAATAGAGTGGAGAGGAAAACGAGGAGCTCATTGTGGCTAGTGACTAAATTGTTGAGGTCACCGATTAGAATACTTAAAAGCTGGTCTGGGTTTGAAAAGAGGAAAGAATGTTGAACAATAATCATAGGTGAGTGTTCTGAATTGACACTTCACAGGAAAAGCAAGCTCTGCCTTCATCCTAGTGCATGAAGGGCAAGAAATGAAAGAATGATCTCTATCTATTAGATAGTTCCAAGAAAAAATGATATGAATTTTAAGATGTTTCGGTTCAGTTGATGTAGAGAGAGATCTCCCATAGATTTTAAAACAGTTTTTGCATGTAAGTGTTGCTCAATAATCTTTGTTAAATTAGTGAATGGTTTATGTATTCCATAAGTTAGACATTCTCCTTATCAACTACCTCTAATTTTAGTTTCCCTCTTCACTGTATACACATTCCCATCAACAGGAAACACTGAGTAATATAAAAGTTAGAATTTAGACTTTATAAATTTTAGAACCAACTACACTGATTTTCACAATTTCACTGGTAGGTGATTGTATCCCACACGGATCCTAGTGGTACTGGGATCCATCATGCATAAACATTAGCAGGTACTATTTTTCTCATGAGGCTGAAAAGCTCATGGGATTATGCTACCCTCTCTATGGTCTAAGTGTTATTGTTCTTAAAGATGAGAATGGGTCATTTTACTTCTATTATCTTTCCCTGTTTTCCTTTAACTTAGAGAATTACTGATTCCCAACCATTTGATAAAATTATTTTTTCTTTATGTATTCCA
The DNA here is from genome assembly GCF_057802395.1 of Ceratotherium simum simum. Lineage (NCBI taxonomy): Eukaryota > Metazoa > Chordata > Mammalia > Perissodactyla > Rhinocerotidae > Ceratotherium > Ceratotherium simum. The sequence goes on along the minus strand of NC_141910.1, from coordinate 8,432,248 downwards.
TTCTTTGGCATATAATAATTAGAAAACATCAACGATTCAGTAATTCTTTATTTTAGGCCCTTTAGACTAAGTTATCTGGAATGAACCACTTGAATATTTGAATGATCCATAAATTAATCTTAAGAAATAACATCAATTTTTAAGATAACAAAGAAATTAAGCTATTGTTCAAAAATTATGCCTAAAGAATACCAGAAATGTTTAGGGTCCAGATAAATGATTTAAAAACTTATGAGAAAATAATTTTGGAATTTTAAAATGAGTTTTAAAAGAGGCATTGCCAAAATGAAAATTGTGAGGACGAGGAGTAGGTGAAAAGAATTGGGCATTCTTTCTTCAGGCTCTATAAAATATATTGTATGTAGTAAGATTTGAGTCAAACCAAAGGATTTAGCTGCTCACATTTATCATTTGCTAGCACTAATCTTTTTTTTTTGTGATTTTCTTGATGTATAATGACTTTCAACTTTTCAAAGAATGTTTATAAGTACATCGAAACAAAGAGATTTGAAAAGTATAAAACTAGAAAAATGATTAGTATAATTAGTTATCAAAAGAGGCATTATAATTTAGACAGTACAACATAGTCCTGAACTTGGAATGACAATGTGAGTACGAATAGTGATTCATGCCTTCATTGAGTAAGTAACAATGGGTGAATCACACAACCTCAATTCCTTAGTTTCCTTTTAAGCAAGATGGGAATAAGCCTCATGGCAGGAAGATTCAATTAGAAAATATATGTACAATCACACACTGCTTCTCTAAACCAATGGCTCATTTATTATTAGGTGAATCTGAATTTGAAGAGGATAGACACTATGTGACCATAAGAAAATACTGTTTATATTTGATATATTCTTCTATAAGAAAAGCACAGATAGAATCTTTACATAAATCTTTATAGCACAGACACATATTTATGTGCAATTAAAAAAATCATAGTATATACTGCACTTGAAAGGGAAAAATATAGTTGGCTTTTAAAATAAATTTGTGTAGTTTTAGCACTGTTTGTATAGTGTTAGTTTGAATATTGCTATAAATGAAATGTGGTCAAGAGAGTAAACCAGATCTTCTAATTATCTCATTTGATGGCTATAAAAATAGTAAAGAGATGACAGTTATCAATCATTAAGGTTGCAATATAACGGAAACTCTATGAATGTCCTAACCCTCCTGGGACTGTATCTATACTTACTTCCATATTCATAGATGTTTTTTTTTTTGAGAAAATGTATTCTTGTCTATGTAATTTAGACTGCATTATTCAGTTATTTATTTACAGTTAAAGAAGGCCACATTCTTTCCTCATTTCATTGCTGTTTGTTTTTAGTGGAAATTTCCCCTAGAATTAATACTTCAGGTTTATTTAGGTCAGAAGATAGTCTCTTAGTTTTAGCATCCATTATGCATACTTCAGAACTGCTGGGACCTGTAGAGCTGTGGTCTGCATCAGTCCATTAATGCGTGATTCTCAGACAGCTTAATGCATATGTCTTCTTAGTTGAAATCTTAAAATCTCAGGATAGTTAAATAGAAGAATGTCCTTAGTATTTAGAATGACAAAATAGTATAAGAAAAAAATGATAAATTATTTCATTATGCATTTATTACCAGATATATTTTATATATTATATAATTTATTATATTTCAAGTTATAAATTTATATTTATATACAACATGCTGTAGTACATAGAATAAATTGAACATCAGAGGCTCTTTCAGCTTGAGGAATTTATGAATTTCTGCACTTTAAAAATAAAAATTAGGGAGCCAGCCCCACGGCTTAGCAGTTAAGTGCACATGCTCCACCACTGGCGGCCTGGGTTTGGATCCCGGGCACACACTGACGCACTGCTTGTCCGGCCATGCTGAGGCCGCATCCCACATACAGCAACTAGAAGAATGTGCGACTATGACATACAACTATCTACTGGGACTTTGGGGAGAAAAAGGGAAAAAAAAAAGAAGAAGGATTGGCACTAGACGTTACCTCAGGGCCAGTCTTCCTCAGCAAAAAGAGGAGGATTGGCATGGATGTTAGCTCAGGGCTGATCTTCCTCACAAAATAAATAAATAAAAATAAAAAACAAAAATTAGGGTCTGCCTGGTGGCATAGCAGTTAAGTTCACATGCTCTACTTCGGTGGCCTGGGACACGCAGGTTTGGATCCCAGGCACAGACCTACGCACAGCTTATCAAGCCATGCTGTGGTGGTGTCCCATGTAAAGTAGAGGAAGATGGGCACGGATATCAGCCCAGGGCCAATCTTCCTCAGCAAAAAGGAGGAGGATTGGCAACAGTTGTTAGCTCAGAGCTAATCTTCCTCAAAAAGAAAAAAAAGAAAAGAAAAGAAAATTAAAAAAAGAAGCAGATAAATGATCTTTTCTCTTAAAACTCTAAAGATTTAAGAAAATACACGCTACCATCATCAGAACCATTATCATAGGTATCATCATCATCTGATGTTCCCTGAGCATTGTTTAACAGGCCTGTGTTAGGTTTGTATGAACAAAGCAGGCTGAACAGACAGGGCATAAACGAAAATGTCAGGGCTTTTATTTGCAAGTGTCCAGTGGGAAGCACAGAGAGTTGGTGCTGCAGATCAGAGGCAAGAGGGACAACCTAGACTCATTGTGTGAAAGCTTCAAGTCCTGCCATTCATTAACCAGGGACAGAAAACATTTAAAATGACTTGTGACAGGCAGAGTGGAAATACTAAGTTCATTCCCTCTCTCAGACTGCTTGACTTCACACACAAATTTATAACTCTGAATTAGATTTCATGAAAACAACGTTATGTTTATAAAAATCACCTTTCTGTCTTCATTATTCTGTGCCATTATTTTTTAGTGAAATAGTATACATGGCAGGCCCCCCAAATTGTGAAGCATTCATAAGTTTAATTGGCATAATGTAGGATCTCATTCTCTTTCCCAGACCTTGAAGCCTTCCGAACATAGTGACACTTGGTGGTCATTGCTTTCTCTCTGAAAACTTTATTTAATGTGGGAAGGAACTTGGACCAAGTGACCCAGGAAGTCTTCCCATGATTTAATTGTTTTTATTGGCCTAATTAATATAAAAAGCTTTATTATGAGACCACGTGAGTGTTGCGCAAAGTCTGTAAAGTACCATTCAATGACGGCCAGATGAAAAATGCATCGCTAGCTTTTTTACCTAATTAACAAAATAAACCAGAGAGATTTATAGTACAAAGTGTGGACCCTAACTAAAATAACTCTACTCCTAAATTTCCATGAAAATGGTTAACAGGAATTTTATTTTATTTTTGAAAAATTATATCCCTACATGAATGTTAGGAAGTTACCATATGTTCCAGTTATGTATTGGTTCTTAAAAAAGTGACTCCAAACTTAGTGGTTCAAAACAATATCAGCCATTTATTTTTCTCTCTCATAGTTCTAGAGCTGACTGAGCTCAACGAGGTAGCTCTCATTCAGGGGTTCATGTGTTTGCAGTCGGACGGTGCAGGGCTGGGCTCATCTGAAGGCTCTCTCACTCATGCCTCTGGCACGTGGGCTGAGAAGACTCAATCAGTTAGTTACACTGGAAAAGCTGGGGCCTCTCAGAAACCCCTTTCTACCTGGGTGTTCTTTCCACATGGTCTCCCCAGAACATCAGCTTTGGGGTAGCTGGAATTTTATATGGTGGCTCAAGGCTTCAAATGCTACTATCCCAATAGAGAGCCTGGCAGAAACTGTAGCACATTTGATGACCAATCCTCCAATGTCACACAGAGTCAGTTCTGCCACATTTTATTCATAGAACAATCATAAAAACTCGTCCAGGTTCACTAGAAGGGAAATAAACTCCTCCTCTTTAGGAGGTTCACCAACATTCTAAAAGTGCATGTGAACTGGAAAAGAAAGTGTGGCCATTTTGGTAAATAACAATCAATCTAGCAATGTGATTTACCACATAGAAAAAAAAAAACATCTAGAGTGCCAGGGAGGGCTCCCTAGCTAACACCCACCCCCCATCAAAACCCCTAATTTCTGTAGGAGATATAGGAAATGATGGGGTCTATGGCGTCAGTCATGTTCAGGGAGGAGATCGAGTGGGAGGAGGAGAAGAAACACATGAGAAGGAAGATGAGGAAGAAGAGACAAGGGAAAGGGAAACACAACTATAGTTTAAAAAAGAAGTAGAAAATTTAGTGGCCTACAAAAGGTCGCAAATCAGATTTCTCTTTAAGACATTGGAGAAAAATCTTACTAATTTTTAAAAAACAAAAATTGTCATCAAAGAGATCTGGGTATGGATCTGGGCTCTGCAATTTTCTATTTGCATGAGAATGAAGTCACTCAACCTCTCTAAGCTTTTCTCCTGATCTGTAAATTGTAAATGATATTCATACTTAAACCTTAGGGTCATCGTGGATATCGAATGAGACAATGCATAGAAAATGCCAGGCACTGAGCACAAGGACTCAAATAATACTCATTATTCCAGAAAGAGATGTCATATATCAAAAAGCCATTTTATCTTCACAGACTCAACATGCTAACTTCAACATATATTATATTTGTGTATTCCTTGGGTTTGCTTCTTGGCTATTCATTATATTTTCTTAAGTTTCTATCTCTGTACTAGTGTCAAGCATGCTGTTTAAAGGACTGTAACCATTATAAAATATTTGTATACCTGTTAGTACAAGACCTTCCTCATTTGTTTTCAAAATAATTGTAGTCTGTTTTTAGATCACCAATTGTTCAGAATGTTGAAAGGTAGATTCCACTATTGAATAAGTAATTGAAGTAAAATGAACTTTTAGGTTGTTTTCTCCTCTGGCATTCCATGATTCTGGGATGAAGTAAGATACTTTGATGTAATTCTTCTCTGGACAGAGAAAGGCAATATGATAAAATGTAAAATTCACAAGCTTAGAGGCAGACAGATTATACGTGAAATTGACAAACCGTTTGTAAAACTCATTTTCAAAGTTGGTAAAATGAAAAAGCAATACTCATATAACCTTATGATTTTTATGAATCAAATGAGATGTCTGCAAAATTTCTAATATGGAGTCGTAGATAGAGAGACAGATAAACATTGATGTACACCTTCAATGATAGGAAAAGATTTATGTCAGTATTACTACTAGTTTCTCTGGCAGTTCATGAAATTATCTGGCTAATGGAGTTATATGGATTTTTATTTATAAATAAATGATATCTATTAGCCCTTAAATTCTATGAAACAAAATTCCAATGTACTTAAATTGTGTGATATAATACTTGTTTAACTGTGCTCACTATCTCTATGGGCAGCTGTAAGATCCTGGAGAGTGGCAAAGATTGAGTCAAAAGCAAGAGATGGGAGAGTATGGTCAAGAAAGAGGATTATATTTGAGGAGAATCTTTTATATGTCAAGCAACCGTTATAATATTCCTACATGTGTAGTGTTGTTATTCTTATTTTATAGATGAGAGAAATTTAGCTCAGAGAGGGAATACTGTATGAAAGAGGTAGACACACACACATACGTATGCACACATGCACACACGCACCTCCTATGTGAGGAAGGTTGGCCTTGATTCAGTTTTTTCGGATTGTAAAGCCTAACTTCCATCCTGACTGCTATATTGCCCCTCACTTTCAGGGAGTGGCATCATACATATCTAATTTCAAACAGGAAACTCCAAGTTGTGTTTATATTTCCCCTATCTTTGGGTTTTCTTCTTTCTAATGCCATAGTGGTATATGGTATAAATAAAATAAGGCAGATCATAAAAAGACAATTATAATACTAACTTCAGTATTATCTGTGTAATATCCTGTGATAGATTATGTAATTAACTCTAGCCACTAGTAGGCACGAAGCACATGTGGATCAATGAACATTTTGAATGTGGCTAGTCTGAATTGTGATGTGCTGTAATGTAAAATATACATCAGATTTCAAAGGCCTAGTGCCATAAAAAGAATATAAAATATATCATCAATATTTTTATATTGATTATATGTTGAAATGATAATATTGAATTAAATACCTTATAAAATTAATTTCACCTATTTCTTTTTACTATTTTAATGTAGCTACTAGAAATTTTAAAATCACCTGTATGGCTCATGTTATAATTCTACTGGACTGCACCAATCTAGAAGCATGCAAAAGATTGGATGTACTTCTCATGTGCTGTATATACCAAAAACTGAGCATAGGTGTGTTAAATTACTTGTCCACTCTAATTTAAAGCTAGGGGGATGGAAATTAGCCATCTCATCTCCAACAATATAGGTATTACTATCAAAATGTAATCTTTGAAGAAGAAAGTGACCTTAAATATAGTCTACTCTGATTCCTGTATTTTAGCACTTGAGGAAATTTAGACTGGAGAGTTTACAAGGTCACGTTAGAGGTAGAACAAGAATTGGAATGCTCAGCCAAATGTTGTTTCTACTCCATGGTTCTATCATTACATGCCACAATCCCTTTCACTTTCCTCTTTAATTCCCATAAATATAACACACATGTGGACTGGACAGTGAATGATAAAGTTGGGCTCAGCTAATCTTTCTCAGGTAGAACCACTTCTTAAGTTACTGAACTCGGTGCCAACTCATTAATAACACAGGGTTGTAGTTTGAACACTTCAGCAACTTTACTCCCAAATATTAGGTTCTCTTTTCCGGCTATACTGCAACAGCTATCTGAAGCCTAAAGAACAAACCAACAAAACACTAAAAGAGAATATTTTGACTTTTTGCTATAAAACCGAGATTTCTTAAGGCCAGCTTACTCGGCATATTCAAAAATAAAATGCATAGACCAAAATTTGAGATTTTATTTTCCTTTCTAACCTTTAGATTATATAGCAATGATTCTTCCCAATGAAAGACCTAAACCCTTTGCTTTCTTTTAGCATTCTTTAGACAAAAGATCACTGTGTGGGCCATTAAGTACTTCTGAATATGACCTCAGGATAACAAAAATGTGAAAATTAGTGTTCTATCACTTGGAAAACCTAGTACTGTTAGGATACTCAGGGAGCGAACATTGCATAGTAATAAGAAGTCAGATTTGGAGCCTGGATGCTGGGTTCAAGTCCCTCTAGTCTTTGTTGGATGAGCAGCTTAAATGTTTCTGTACCTCAGTTTCTTCTTTAGAAAAGTCAGGATTAAATGTTATCTCCCTCTCTGGTATATCCTGAGAATTAAATAAGGCAATGTGTGAACTTATGTAGCATAATATCAGACACAACATAGGTACTCAAAAATATTCATTGAATATGAATATTTTTGCATGTATACTTACTACTGCTTGTCCTTGGTCTAATCACTGAAATTTTGTGTTTATCTAAAAAGAATGAGGATAATAGGGGTACCTTCATCATAGGGATATTGTGAGGATTAAATGATTAATATATATGATTATATATATATATATATATATAAAACTTAGAACAACATTTAACAACAGTATGTGCTTCATAAATGCTAACTTATCATTATTATCATCCTAATATCACTATTAATTAATTAATAGTTTAATTAATTTATTTAATTAATTTATTTAATTTAATTAATTTAATTAATAAATTAATTAGGGCCTATTTAAAGAAATGATACCATTTCCAGATAGAAATGCAATATACATCATAATATACTCACATCCATAAAGATTTATATGTATGTATCACAAAGCTGGATAAGTTGACAATTTAATTATCTTTACCTTTATTCGTGAAACAAAAGCCAGAAGAGAAAACAAATTTAAGTTTAAATTTAACTTTTAAAAAATTTAAATTTTCAAATTTAAGAAAACGATTTTGCCTTCTAAAAGAGCAAGCAGCAGAGTCAAGGATGTCTTAAATCCAGCTCAAGGAGTGATTTACTGTATGGTCCTGGGAAAAACATTGATTTTTTTTCCTCCTAATTTACCTCTTGTTGCAGTTTCCTGTTACACTATTTGGGGCTTCTGTTGTTCTTTATAGTCCTAATATTTCTACAGGTAAACTAATTTCTGGGTCTTTAATTTATTCTTGTCAAAAACTTGTCATCACTCTTCAATCCTCCTTCTAGAGAACATCACTGACTTCATTATGATATATCCCAAGGCCATTTTTAAAACCAAGAAAAGGACTGATTCATTATCTAATGGCATTTCTTGAAACTGGAGTTGTTAATAGTCTCTATCATTAACTGAAGCAACATCAATTTAGAAGACATGTTATTTATGCCAAACTAATCTATTTGAAGAAGGTGAAACCAATGTTAACAATTCGATCAAATTAAAAGAAAAAATGGCTTTTAACTGAAAATGAGTAAAATGAGAGAGAGTAGACGTCATCTTGGCTTAATATGTAAATGTTATATATCTACTCACACTGAATCTTCTCCAGATGAAATCTTATAACACTTAGTGTTGAGTAGAGGAAAAATCCTAGATGTGTTTCTTTTAAATAAAATTGGATTGCAAATAACTTGATTATAAATAAATTAGGGAAAGTAAAGAAATTGCCTCAAGTGTTTTAAGTAATTAAGCCACTGAGTCATGTATTTTCATTTGCTTAAAACTAAATAACTGTTTAGTCATTGAAATAGCGTATCTTGCCACATCCGTAATAGCCCCCCCTTTTTTTACTACAAAAAAATTGACGTTTTCTACTGCCTAAAGTCTATACAGAAAATAAATTAAGCCACAGCTCCTTATTTTGTTGAAATAACAGTAAAATGCTGTGACAAATAACATTAGTGACACTAATAATTGGACTTTACAGCAATGGAAAAGCTAGACCTTTACCTGGGAGAAGAGTCGAGGATAGTTTCCAGAAGATGGTGAGATACTACTGGTATTCTTGGTTCCTAAAAGTGAGAAAGTGATGGCTATCTCTCAAACACTGGATTTTTATTTTTCATCATACATGTTCCACAAATATTGCATGCCTATCTTACAGATGCTACTCTTTGTACTGAGAATATATCCAGGAAGAGGACATTGTTCCTGTTTTTATGTAGCTCATAGACCGAGTTGAGAAACAGACACTAAACAGATATTTTTACATTACATTTAACTAGAATTGTGATAACTTATCAAAGTCACAGAGTCTGCTATGGAAGAGTATAATGAGGAAGACTCAGCTAGTCAGGATGGTCAGAAAAACGCTTTCTGAATATGTGAGGTTTACATTAAGATTTGACAAATGCATTGACTTTAACTTGCTGAATGGGAGTGACAAAGGAGTTTTTGATTTTGATGTGTGTTAAGTGTGCATGGTGTAAGAAAACTGTAAGCAAGAGGAATAGTCTATGTGAAGATCTCAGGAGAGGAAAGATGGACGTAATAGATGAATGTTCTAACAGATGAAATGAAAGGTGACTGGAAAAGACAGCAAGGAAAAAACTAACATGAGATTCAGGAGGGAAATCAATGGTAGTTCAGCCAATATCTTGTGGGCATGTTAAGGGCTTGTGTCTTTACCTAAAGACAAAAGAAAAGCCCAAACATGGCATGATATGGTTTCTATTTTTGGAACATCTCTCTGGCTGCAGTAAGGAGAATGAACTTTACAGAGGTATTGTGTTTGAAAGGAAGGAAATTAGGAGGTGATTGCAATATTCCGGGTGAAATCTTATGTGGACTTAAACTAGAGTTTTGATAGTATGTATGTAGAGAAGTATATAAAGAGTTATTCCAGAGGTAGAATCAAAAGAGGACTTTGTTATTGAGTGGATAGGCAAAGGATGGCCAGTACTGTACTGAATTTAAGAAACTGAATGGATGATGAAAACATTAATGGATAACATGACTAGAGAAAAATGTGGTTTTGAGAGGAAGACAATTAAACTAGTTTTAGTTATGTAGTACTGGAGATATCTGGTCTCGTAAAAGTATACACATCAGTAGATAGTGGATATTGGATCTTCAAGTTAGGAAGCTATGAATGGGCTTAATACACATTTTTGAGTTCTAAGCATGCCTGTAATAATTACCAACATTGCAATTAATGCAATGATCTAGGAAAAATATGTCAAGTTAGAAGAGAAGAAGACCTAAGATAAAGCAATGATGTTACTGCACAAAATTGGAGTGTATAAACAAGCCAATTAATTATGGCATCAGCTTTTGGGAGAGAAATCAGTTTTATTCTGCGAGATTGATCTGCAGGGAGACAGGGTTTTTGTGTCCTCAGATCTGTCTCCCTGATTCAGTATTTAGGGCTAAATTTTAAAAGTTGGGGAGAACAGTCTGGCATGTAGAAATGCTGGTGGGACAAGTTTTGATTGGTGGGCTTTATGAATTTATGGTAAGGTTCTAAACATTTATGATGGTGTTCTAAACATTTATGGTAATGTGGGGAAGGAATTTTAACACCAGATCTTCCTGAATGGCGGACTTCTCGCTTCTGATAAGAGTCCGACTTTTAAGTTCCTGTCATGTCCTGGTCCTTTGGTTCAGTGGGGAGGAGAATCTTTGGTTCCGTGGTTATTTCAGGTCAAGATTTCTTTTTCTGTGCATGCTCTGGCTATGTGACACTTTTCTGAAATTTCTTGCAAATTTTCTGAAAGACAGTTTCTTAATCACTCTGTTGAAAACATGGGGTCAGTTGAACTGGTTCTGGAGGGCCTGCAGTTACAATGACAAACTCTAAAATTTAAGGACTAGATGGAGGATGTAAAAAAAAATGAGAACTTACAAGAAGTGGAACAAAAAAGGTAGAAAGGAAACAAGGAATTTGATATCACAGAAGTCAAACAAAGGGAGTTGTCCTTTGTCTTTCAATTTAAGAAGGGGAGAATGGACAACTGTTTAAAATGTTGCTGTTAAATTTTAAAATATGGAAGTTGTTGATGAAATTGACAATGGCTGCTTCAAGTGGATCCGTGAAGGCAGAAGCCTGATTAGTGTCATTTGATAATGAGTAGAAAATAGGAAACACATTTCTTTCAAGGAATTTGACTTTAGAAGAAGTAGATAAGACTGAAACTAGAAGGGGATCTCAGAGTTGAATGGTAATGTAAGGGGAAGAATGTGACGTGATGAATGTTTCTGTTTTATTTTAAAGGTGGAAAATAATAGAACATGCTTCAAAAATGATGCCAAAGATTTAGCGGAGAGAGACTGTAGTTTACAAATAGGTAAGAGCAAGGATACATAAGCACAATACTTGAGATGATAGGGAGGTATAACAGTGAGAGAGTGGAGCTGCCCTAGAGGGCTCACCTCTTCCGTTGTAATGGAAATGTAAGTATGTTTCTCAATGGAAAGAGAGAGTCTCATAGCGTCCGTATAACATATAACGGCTGGAGTGGGAGACCAAGGAAACTTCAAAAAAAAACATTTTATTTATTTTTTATTTGTTTATTTATAAAAATTGTACATTTGTAAAGTGTACAACATGATATTTTGATATACATATACAAAGTGAAATGATTACTTAGTCAAGCTGATTAACATATGCATCTCCTCACGCAGTTACCACTTTTTTTTATGGTACGAGCACCTGAAATCTACTCTCTTAATAAATTTCTAGTATACAATACAGTATTATTAACATAGCCATCATGCTTCACCTTAGATCTCAATAACTTGTTCGTACTACATAACTGTCACTTTCTATGCTTTGACCAACATCTTTCCATGTCTGCCCCCCACCCCTAGTAACCTGTTCCACTCTCTGCTTCTATGATTCCACCTTTTAGATTCCATATATAAGTGAGATAATGCAGTATTCTTCTTTGTGTCTAGCTTACTTCACTTAGCATATCTTCCACATTCATTCATATTATCCATGTAGTTGCAAATGTCAGGATCTTATTTTTTAAGGCTGAATAATATTCATATATATTCATATATAATATATATATTCCATTGTATATCTATACATGTATATATCACAATTTCTTCATCCGTTCATCTGCCAACCAACACTTAACGTTGTGTCTATGTCTTGGCTATTGTGAATAATAGCCATATTATTGCACATATCTCATCAAGGTACTGATTTCATTTCCTATGAGACTAAGGACTTTTCTTGGAAAGGAAGGAGTAGGGAAAAATAGGCAGTATGAAGACAATAGAGAAGTTTTAAAACTTTGAAAGTTATGAAAAGTCAAATAGAAGAGAGAGATGACCATGGGTGGGATTGGGGGTGGGAGATGAAAAAACAAAGAGATCCAAGATCTAGTATTTTGATTAAACCAATAAAACAGAAAGACTTTTGGCACATCTCTTACGAAGAAAAGAAACACAGAAATTTAAGATTAGGAAATTATACCAAAAAGACAATTAAGAAAATGAAGAAAGGAAGGAGGGAAGGAAGGAAGCAGCAAAAAAAAGTGATAAATAATGCATTTGGAACATATTATAAGCCAAAGGAAAGAGGATATATCCCTGCAAGTGTTCCATTCTTTTGAAGAAATTAAGGGACTGAATAACTTTTGGACATTAATGGACCGAATAAATTTTTAGAAAAAAATTAAAAGTAAGATCATAAAACAACAGTAAGAGGTGAAAAGGGAACTTACCAAAATACAGAATTAAATTGAATACCACAATAATACCATCTCAGAAACAGTAAATGCATTAAAATCACCAGAGAACACATCTGAGATGGCTTAGGACTGAATATTGAATTACTCACATAGGAAGAATGCCTGTCATAACCACAGTGAGATTATAATAATAGACATGAAATTATAATAAAAGACATGAGAGATTACATTAACATACCTGATCCAGCAAAAGAATAATGGGTGTGCCTAAATCAACAACCTAACAAGTGGCACATAAAAAGTATTAATATCTATAGTAGCAAAAAAGAAAATTCCCTGAAATTAACAACAAAAAACTAGATTCAAATCAATAGGGCACGTTAAATTTTAGGAAACTTGATACAGATCAATTTGCACTGATAAATACCTGGTGAAATTACTAAAATCCAAAGGGTGAAAAAAGAAGAAAATCAGGCATCTAGGCAGAAAATCAAATCAACCAGGGAGAATAATTAGGACACAGACATCGCCAGAGCAACTCCTAAGCCAGATGAGAATGGAGTAGTATGAACAAAGTGCTGATGGAAAGAACGTGTGATCAAGAATATTATATTAGCCAGGTTGGTTTTTGGAGTTAAATAGGAGCAAATTAAAAGAATTCAGGGAGAGCCAGCCCTGACTGCCTAGTAGTTAAAGTTTCATGCTGTTCACTTCAGCGGCCCAGGTTTGGTTCCCAGGCGCAGAAAGAAACCATCCGTCTGTCAGTAGCCATGCTGCAGTGACAGCTCACATAGAAGAACTAGAAGCACTTACAATAAAATATACGACTACATACTCGGGCTTCAGGGAGGAAAAAAAAGAGAGAGGAGGACTGGCAACAGATGTTACCTCAGAGTGAAACTTTCCCAGCAAAAAAAAAAAAGAATTCAGGGAATAAAGCATTTATCTTAATAAAACCACTGATCAACCAAACTCAGCAAGGGAATATGAACTGAGAAGCTGTGGTCAAAGATCGGTGACAGAAGACAGCAGAATATGTCTGCAATGTTCAAATAAAGAAAATGTAAGAGGTTTTCCTTCATGTGTAAAGCCATCAGATAGGGATTCTTGAGCATGTAATGTATAAACAAGTATAACAATTGTAAACCCTTCTTGAAACTACTGACAATAAAATATAAATAATTAATGAATCAAAACTTTGGATAATAAACTTGAAAATAGATGAGCTGGCTAAAAGGACTGTGTATAATTGAATTAAGTAGGTATAATTGGATATACAATTGACTTAATATCTCTGGTCAGTGTGGTTACAGAATGGAATGTAAAAAGGTATAAACCTTAACAAACAAAAATAATGATGCAAAAGTCAAAACCTTGAGAAGGGAAAATGGGTGGGAAGACTGTAAGAATGCAAATTTCTTCATTTTTTCATTAAAAGGTGTTAAATGGTATGGTAATTTTGAAGTGTGAAGTTGAACAACAACTAAACTGTAATGATTCATATCTTTTAAATAGTTTCATATTCTTTTTGTAATTTATAAGAATATTTTAGTAGTATTATCTCCTGTAACTAAGAAATGTATATATTTTTATATATACATATATATTCATTTAAGCAGTTCTTTTTTAACTTCAATTTGTTTTACTTCTTGCAATTTAGGCAACAGGAAATTTAAAGTACTTTATGAAAATGTGTATGCAACTTTGTTTCCACTGTGGTACAAACATGTCTGTGCAAAGACTGAGCAATTTCTCTATTCAGGCATTTTCTCTCTCTGTTCATACATCTACATTATATCCATATCTGCAAAAAAGAAACATCTAGAAAAATAGTTACCTAATAATAAAAATGGTTTTCATTTTTCTTCCAAGTGGTGGGAATGTTAGTGATATTTTTATCTATTTGCAGACTTTATGTATTTCTTGAGTTACTTTATATGCATTTACTAAGCATTTCTTATATTTCTTTTCAAATAAAAACTATTATTTAATTTAAACCTGTTACTTCATTTTAAATCTCTATGTATTTAATTTTTACTCATTTTCTTTAAACTAAATAAGTCTATTTGAATAAATTAATTAAATCTCATTTAATTAAAAATCTCTATTAATCTACATAAAAATTACCTACTGTTTTTTTACAATTCCAATATATACCTAAATAAAAGCCTAACAATAACAGAACACAGGACACATTATATCGTATGTATGATTCTGAATATAGAAGCAAATGTTTGTATTCAATATTTGGCTTCCAAATCTGGAAAAAGTAATTAAATAAAGAACATATAGAAAAAGTAAAATTTGCATTGGAAATGCAACATACTAGAGACAATATTAAGAAATCAACTAGAGGGGCGGCCCCATGACATAGTTGTTAAGTTCGGCACTCTCCTCTTTGTTGGTCTGAGTTCACAGGTTTGGATCCTGGGTGTGACGATGCCACTTGTCAGCCATGCTGTGGTGGCGACCCATATACAAAAAATAGAAGAAGATTGGCACAGATGTTAGCTCAGGGTGAATGTTCCTCAGCAAAAAAAAAAAATGAAGTCAATTAGAATAATCATATTTTCAATTCTACTGGTTATACAATTTACTATGTATATTTACCAGGTACATGTTATATATTTTACTAAAGATTAGTAATTTTCTATAAATTTGACTTATTTTTAATAATACAGTAGTCCTCTCTTATCCATGGTTTTGCTTTCTGCAGTTTCAGTTACTTGCTGTCAACCTTGGTCCAGAGGCAGAGGATCCTCCTTCTGACATATTGTCAGAAAGTCAGTAGTAGCCTAACAGTGTGTCACAATGCCTATGTCGTTCACCTCACTTCATCTGATCACAAAGGCATTTTATCATCTCACAATATCACAAAAAGAAGGGTGAGTACAGTACAATAACATATTTTGAGAGAGAGAGACCACATTCACATAACTTTTATTACAATATATTGTTATAATTGTTCAATTTTATTACAGTCATGTGCCACATAATGACATTTCAGTCAACAACAGATCGCATATACAACCTTGGTGCCCTAAGATTAGTACCATACAGCCTAGGTGTGTAATAGGCTATACCATCCAGGTTTGTGTAAGTATACTCTATGATGTTCGCGCAACTAAGAAAAATCACTGAATGCCATTTCTCAGAACGCATATCCCCATCATTATGTGACGCATAACTATATCAGTTACGGTTGTTAATCTCTTATTGTGCCTAATTTATAAATTAAACTTTATCATAGATTTGTATGTATAGGTGAAAACATCGTATATTTGGGGTTTGGTACCCTTTACAGTTTCAGGCTCCCACTGGGGGTCTTGGAATGTATCCCCCATGAATAAGGGAGGACTACTGTATCTCTGTTTCTCTCTCTCATTCTTTTTGTCTCTCTCTCCTCTTACCTTTTCTCTGATTTTCTTAAAGTTTATCTATCTTAATAGTCTTGATAGAACCAACTTTTAGGCATCTTATCAATTATTTTAAATTTTTCAATTTTCTCATGTTTTTAGTGTGAATTTAATGCCAAGTTCATTTAGTTTGAAAATATCTCATTTAGTAGCATATAAATTTTCTTCTGAGTGCAGTTTTAGCTTTATCCAACAGGCTTTGGTATTTAGTGCTTTCATTGTTAATAATTTTTAAATAGTTTGCAATTTCCACCATGAATTCCCTGGCGTTCTGTATCTGTGTATGGTGTGTGTGTGCATGTGTATGTATGTTTCTTGTTAATAACTTTTTTATTTGAAATATAGCATGTCAAGAATTACAAAAATCACATGTATACATATCAATGACACATAAGAGAATGAATATACATGTGTTTCTATTAAGTGGAATCATATGATCTGTGGTGTATGTGTGTGTGATCTTTTGCTCAATGCTATATTTATGGGATTCCTTGACATTGTTTCAGGTAGTAGTATTTCATTTCATTGCTGCATAGTTTTAAATTGTATGAATGTACCACAATTTATATATTCTTTTGAGGACATTTGAGTTATTTCCAATTTAGTCTATTGCAAATAGTGTAATTGTGAAAATTCTTGTACATGTATTTTTACACATTTGTTGCAGTTCTGATGGGTATGTACCTAACAGTGAAATTGTGTAGACACAAGACCTCCATTTATTGAGCTTTAGTAGATAATGCCGATTCATTTTCATAATGACTGTGCTGAATTTTACTTCTACCAACAGTGTATGAGAGCTCCAATTCTCCACATCCTCACTAAAAGTTGGTATTACCAGTCTTCTTAATTTTAGCCATTTTTGAGGGTGTTCAGGGGTATCTCATTGTGGAATTAATGTGCATTTCCCTAGAGACCAAGTTTCTTTTCTTATGTTTATTGGCTATTTGGATATCTTCTTTTATAAAGTGCTTCGTCTTTTTCTAATTTATTTGTAGGAGTCCTTAACGTATTCTGGGTATAAGCTCTTGTCAGTTATATATATTGATAATACCTTCTCCCTCTCTGTGGCTTGCCCTTTCATTCTCCTAGTTGTGTCTTTTGATGAATAAAAGATCTTAATTTTAATATAATCTGATTTATCAATCTGTTCATTTACGGTTGATGGTTTCTGTATCTTATTTAAAAATCACTACCACCGCAAATCATGAAGATACTCTCCAAAGTTATCTTTTAGAACTTTATTGTTTTACCACGTCTTTTATCTCTTTTTAAACTTTTATGTATTTGTTCTTATTTTTTAACCAACTTATTCCTAGTTGTGTTGCTTTGCAGTCAGAGAATGTAGAATAACAGTTTTCCACAGAGAAAAATTTACTGATATTTTCTTTGGAATTTGAAAGGTATCCAAGTATAATCATGTTTAAATCCTTCCTAGTCACTGCTTCATTGAAGAAATTCCAAGAAAGCTGCGTTAAAACTTTATTTTAAAATGTGCTAGGTAAATGTGGACTGTATAATTCCTGCTTTTCAGAATCTATTGAGGCTTTCTTCGTGACCTTAACTTGATCAATTTTTAAAATATTACATGACCACTGGGGAAACAAAAGCATGTTTTCTTTAAGTAAAGTTTGAATTGAACCTATTTACTTGACATTAGTAATTACATTAGTCTTATGTTCTGTAGCCTCATTTTTATTTTTCCTTCATTCATCCAACAAGCTTTTATAGAACAACTAGTAAGCACCAGCACTTTTCTAGGCTCTATAGATTAAATTATGTCCAATGTATATGGTCCCTACCTACAATTCGATGAGAAGGAGATTTTGAAAGTAATGAATCACATAAAGGTAAGGAAAGTAAAGATACCTATAAAGGTATCCTGAGTACAAGGTGATAAAGAGCTTATAAGAGAGGGATGGGAGCTGATCTCATCTGGGGGTGAAAGAAGCCTTCATTTTGGAAGTGATGGCTAGTTTATTTTTGGATGATGAGTAGGGGTTGGCTAAACAGGTCCAGCTAGGATAACAGGGAGGTCAGTAGGATGAAACATGGTTTTAAGCAGAGGGAACAGCATGAACGAAGGTTGTATGACAGAAAGGAACAAGATACTTGTGAGGATCTGAAAGAAGGCAAGGGCAGCTCCTTGGGTTAGATGACAGTGGAGGAATTAGCATGAAGCAGATCACACAGAATTTGCAGACCTAAAAATGTTAACTCTTCTCAGAAAAATTGATGTATCCGATAGTATGTTTCACATAAAAATTCAAACCACCTTAAACAATAAAAATTGATTTATTGGCTACAATTGTCTTTCAGGATTGTGGGATAGGGGCTATTCCTTAATTTCTTTGAAAACTCCCACCCGCCGCCCCCCACCCCACTACCCTTTTAGCTCTTTCGGTTCTGTCATCAGGTTGGCTGCCATCATGGGGATAAGATATTTGCTGATGGCACCCAGGTCAGCATTGTTTCACAATCCCTTCTCAGTGAGAGAAAAAAAACATTTACCTCTAACTGTGTCACTAAAGTCACTGGATTTCTTCTTGTACTTCTATCATTTTCTCCTCCATTAGGTTTTAGTTTGTATGTTCTGATATTTTTATATGGTAGATAAAGATTATGAGGGAAAATTACATTTCCACAAGGATAGTTCTTTCATGGAATGTGAGTTTTTATTAAAATCACCCATATTTTCCAAGTATTCCTATCAATGTCTCTTTGTACTTATATCAAATTTTGTTTAATATATTCAAATGATCTCAAAGTTCATTATGGTTGTAACTAATATCAATAAATTGTATTGCTTTGTTCTCTCTCTTTTTGCCATGAATTCTACTTTTATATATTCTATTTTTTGTTATTCAAATTTTAAAAAGGTAATCTACATATTTTATCAAATTCAAGCAGAAAATTATAAACTTTATTAATTTCTTCATATATAATTTGAGGAAAATAATACTTTTTATTTTCTCTCACTTAAAGCTTGTTCTTAATTTTTACTTAAAAGTTCATTTCTTAAGACTTGGCCTTTTATCACATGACTTTCCTATTCTTGTTTTCTTTATTTTTATTGGTCTCTCAGTTACCTGGAGTATTTCTAAGGGTGTTTCGTTTTTCAGAGATGATAGGCCAGTTATTTATGTTTTGAGGCTTGAATATCTGAAAATGTCACTTGGTTGTCTTCGCACATAAATGATAACTTGGCTAGGTTTGGAATTCAAGAGTCACAAATTTTTTTCAAAATTTTGCTGATGGTCCATTACTTTTTAGTCCCTAATGTTTCAAAAGAGAAATATTATTTTAGTTTTTGCTACTAGCCTCACATCCCATACAACTCTTGGGATTATACTGGGTGAAGTTGGGGTGAAGATCAGGTCACATGGCCAAGATTTCTTCTGTTTATTTTGTTTAAAGTCATACTTTTTCTCAAGAAGATTAATTACATTTTAGCCATGGCAGAACTTCTATAATCTGTTTCTGTCAGCAATAAAAAATTTGAAAAAGTCACTGCCATTTGAGTGAATCTTTCATCTGGCTTTCACCACAGGTGTTTTTTTTTCTTATATCTTCACGTTTCTTAAGCAGAAACTGGAACTGAGGCGACAGTAAGATATGTATCGTCAAACTCTTTTTCACTAGGAAGTTTCAATAATATTTTTACATTAAATGCAGTAATAAATAATTAGAATTATTTCTTAAAGAAATATTTGAACAAAAGACAAGGGCCTGCAATTTTAAACCTAATTCAGTACAAGATATTCTGCATGGACTAAATAAATATGATCTTTATAGACAACATTCTTCTGATCAAAAATGATAAAATTTTTATAGACAATTATAAATTCTTTACAACTTTCTTCATAGATTTCTTTAAAATTTTTTCAATCTGGGCTTTTAATAGGAGAGTGTTCAATGTCATTTTCTCTGACAAGACACACTAAGAAGATCAATATGGCTGATTTAGGGTAAACATAAGAAAGCAATATAAGCACCTATCTGGAATGAAATCCTTTTTTTTTTCTTTATAAATTGAGAACTTCAACAGAATTCCCACCCACATGGAGTGCCACCCCAGTGCTGCATTGAGGATGATACTGTTTCAGGCAATTTTCTTTGGTTTTGTCTTCTTGTCTAATTTTACTTTACTGTAGTCTCACAGCTCCTATCTTTCTTCTGCTTCTTCCAACTCAATGGCTAAAGTCATTTCCCAGTGACTGTACATTTGACTCTTTTTTCCAGCTTTACTGAGGTATTATTGACAAATAAAATTGTATAAAATTAAGGCGTATAATGTGATGATTTGATATATGTATATATTGTGAAATTATTACCACAATGAAGCTGGTTAACATACCCATTACCTCACATAGTTACCTTTTTTGTGTGTGGTTAAAATATTTAAGATCTACTCTCTTGGAAAATTTCAAGTATATGATAGAATACATTAAAAACTATAAGACAGTGATGAAAGAAATTGAAGAAGATGCAAATAAATGGAAAGATATGCTATGTTCATAGATCAAAAGAATTATAATTGCTAAAACGTCTATACTACTCAAAGCAATTTATAGAGTCAATGCAATATCTATCAAAATTCTAATGGCATTTTTCACAGAAATAGAAAAAAACAATCCTAAAATTTGTATGAAACCACAAAAGACCCTGAA
Organism: Ceratotherium simum simum; assembly: GCF_057802395.1. NCBI lineage: Eukaryota > Metazoa > Chordata > Mammalia > Perissodactyla > Rhinocerotidae > Ceratotherium > Ceratotherium simum. Next base: position 8,411,697 of record NC_141910.1, on the reverse strand, counting down.
TAGTCAAAACAATCTTGAGAAAGAACAAAGCTAGAGGCATCACAGATCTTGACTTCAAACTATATTACAAGGCTATTGTAATCAAAACAGTGTGGTACTGGCGTAAAAATAGATACATAAATCAATGAAACAAAATGAAGACCCTAGAAATAAACCCATGCATAGAAGATCAAATAATATTGGACAAGACATCAAGAATACACAATGGGTGAAATGATAGCCCCTTCAATAAATAATGTTGGGAAAGCTGGATATTCACGTGTAAAAGAATGAAATTGGACCCCCATCTTACACCACTCACAAAAATTAACTCGAAATGAATTAAAGACTGAAATGTAAGACTTGAAACCATAAAATTCCTAGAAGAAAACCTAGAGAAAAAACTCCTTGACATTCATCATTCAGCAATGATTTTTTGGATATGACACTGAAAGGACAGGCAGCAAAATCAAAAATAAACAAGTGGGACTAAATCAAACTAATAAGCTCTAGACAGAAAAAGAAACCATCAACAAAATGAAAAAGCAATCAATGGAATAGGAGAATATACTTGCAAACCATATATCTGATATGGGGTTAACATACAAAATATATAAGAAACTCATACAACTCAATAGCAAAAAAAACCCCAAAAAACAAAGAGACCCAAAAATAATCCAATTAGATAATGGACAAAGGACCTGAATAGACAGTTTTCCAAAGACAACATACTGATGGGAACACTATATGAAAAGGTGCTTGACATCACTAATCTTCAGGAAAATGCAAATCAAAACCATAGTGAGATATCATCTGACATCTGTTAGGATGTCTATTATCAAAAAGACAAGAGATAACAAGTGCTAGCAAGGATGTGAGAAAACGGAACACTATGGAAAACAATATGGAGGTTCCTCAAAAAATTAAAAATAGACCTACCATCTGATCCAGCAATCCCACTTCTGGGTATATATCCTAGGGAAATGAAATCACTTTACTGAAGAGATAACTACACCCCCATGTTCACTGCAGCATTATTCACAATAGCCAATACATAGAAACAACATAAGTGTCCATCAGTGGATAAATGGATAAATAAGATATGATATATATATATATATATATATAGTGGAATATTATTCAGCCATAAAAAGGAAGGAAATCCAGCCATTTGGGACAACATGGATGAAACTTGAGGCCATTATGCTAAATGAAATGTCAGAGAAAGAACAATACTGTCTGGTATCACTTACAAGTGGAACATGCAGAAAAAAACTGGGACTCATAGAGATAGAGAGTAGAACTGTGGTTGCCAGCAGCTGGGAGTTGGAAGAAATGAGGAGATGTTGGTCAAAGGGTACAGACTTTCACTTTTAAGATGAATAAATTCTGGGGATCTAATGTACAGCATGTCGACTATAGTTATTAATACTGTATTGTATATATTTGACTCTTTATAACAGTCTTCTAAGGTGTCAAGCCCCTTGCTCTCCTTCTCCAGGATACCATTGGTGACTGATCAAACCTCACTAAAAGCCTTTAGAACACAACCGTTAGTGTTAACCTTTATATTCACAACCCACCTAGTTGGACTTGGTGACTACAGGTTCTAATCAATATTAAGGACGTTAGCTTAGTTGGAAAATATTAAAATGATCACAATTTATGAATAGGCCATCTAGGAATCATTGGGAAAGAAGGACAATAAAAGAGAAAGAGAAGGGTCGGGAGGGCTTCTTTCAACATTTAGTGGGTATTCAGAGCTAAAACGAATTGAGATAGTTATCTTTAATACTGATGATATTAAGATAAAAATTTGTACACATCTTTGAAGAAGGAAGGACAAAAAACAACCAACCTCTTCACATCTATGCCTTACAAGTGCGTCACAGGTAAAATATTATTTCAATGAGTAAAAAATCTTCTTGAAGAATCTAAATCAGATCTACTTCATGCTATTTTCTGTCATGTAATGAAATTGTTGACTCCATCATGAAGAATTATTGCTAGAAAGCAGAAATGAGAATCCCTTCTTATAGAAAAAATTCGTTTCTCCCTGCACTTAGCAAGACGTTTTCCACCAGCATTTAAACTCCACTGTATTTTTTGTGGTCAGTTCTTAGCTACATTTTGAAGTTGGTTAATTTTATTTTGGAAAATAATTATTCCTTTCATTCATTCTCCTTATTCTCATCCTGCCCAACCCTCTAAACATTTCCATCCCTTCCTCATTTTTCTCATGTTGGTCCCTCCACGTTACATTATGTCACTTATGGATTTTCCAGGACTACAAACATTTCATGAAGAATGAAAATGTTAGTAATATGCTACGCAAAAACAATTCTAAGGGTAGAATTGGAAGTAGGTTGGAGGATGTCCTATTGGGGTAGACAACTATGCATGGGACTCATTGTGAATAACACATTGAGAATTTGTGATGAAAATTCAATAAGCTTCTAGCACTTTCATTTACTTCTGGCCCATATAACTGGAATTGTTAATGCTTTAGACAGGTCCCTGACACATTTTTGGACTTAACACGTTGGTGGTAGCCCAAGAGAAATTCTGGGAACTAGCATAAAAATAATTGTAAATGAATGTGGAACACTAACTTTTATGTTTAAAAGTGATAGTGAAAATGTGGGTGTAGAACTCTTTTTAGAGTATACTTCATAGAAGTTTTCAAACGTTTGTGAAGATATCAATTCCTTTTTGGATGAACACTAGGAATCTATATATTTCCTATTATTTAATATTTCCATATTGGCTCATTTCTTTACTTTATCCTGTGCTCGGTTCAAATATCATCTCATCTGAAAGCTCTTTCTTGACCAATTTATCAGACAGGTTTTTCTGACCACTATAGTAGGTTGAATGTTGGCCCCCCAAAATATACGTCAATGTCCTAATCCCCGGAAACTGTGAATGTGACCTTATTTGGAAGAAGAGTCTTTGCAAATGTAATTAAGTGAAAGGTTTTGAGATAAGAGCATCCCGGATTAGCCAGGTGAGCCCAATGACATGTGAAGATGAAGGCAGAGATTGTAGTTATGCAACGACAAACGTGGGCCATATGGAGCCAGCAGGAACAGAAGCGGCAGGGAAAGAGTCTCCCCCAGAGCCTTTAGAAGGAGCACAGCCCTGCTGACACCTTGATTTAAGACTTCTGGCCTCCAGAACTGTGGAAGAATAAATTTATATTGTTTTAAGCCTCTGAGTTTGTCATAATTTATCGCAGCCACCCTAGGAAACCAATACAACCACCGTATCTAAAATAAGACTTTCTAGTTTCTCATCTCCTTTATTTTTCTCCTTAGTGTGTATCACTACCATATATTATATTTTATATTTATTTGTTTGTTACCTGCTTTACTTCCCCTCAGTAGCTCCAAGTGGGCAGGGACTTTGTTTATTTCATTCTTTTCTGTATCCCTAGTTCTTCAACAGTGTCTAATACATAGCAGGGATTCACAATTTGACTGTAGAAACAACAAAGGAAGGAATGAAGAAAAAAAGGAAAAATAAGGAAGAAAAGTAAAGAGAGAGAAGGAAGGAAGGGAAGGAGGGAGGGAGGGAGAAAGAAAAGTAGGAAGGCACATGATTAAAAGATTATCATAAAATCTGTACGAGTCTACGTTTGGAGTTCTGCAAGAAACAGGAAGCAGAACTCCAGAAGGCAGCCCACAGAATCCCTTAAAGCAGAGCTGACTGGGAAGCGGGCTGCCTGGGCTTGTTCTGTCACAATTACTGCAGCAAGGAGAGGCATCAGTCAATGATTCTTGGGCACGATCAGCAAGATCAACCTCAGCTGCTCAGCGGACACTGCTATTCAGTTGTTTTCCTCCTTGCTTCCAAGTCACGCAGCAAGGACAGTGCAACAACATCTGCTTTTTCAGTGTCTGTCTATTATCCTTGTCATTCACACAGTCATGGTCACAGAGTCACTACTCAGAAGCAAGTCTCAGGGGGGCGCTTCAGTTTAACAGGGCCAGGTGCAAAAAAATCCATTCCAGTGACCTCATTTTTTAAACCAAGGTCTCTACTCTGCAGGGTGAAGTGGGACAAGGAGCACAGATGTTCTGATGGGGATGTGGAGTGGCCATATTTAGCAAACACTCCCCCAAATCAACCCCCCTGACTCCAATTCTGTATTCCAGACTGTCATAGCTCAGTTACAGACTGCAGGCTTTTAATTGTCTTAAAAGACCAAAATAATTTCTTTCTTTCTGAATCTAAATGGTTTATTTATACGTGAAGGGACTCTGATTGAAAAATTGGTAATTATTTAAAACTTAGAGGTCGTAAAACCAAGGATGCATCCCTGATATCCCTGTTGACATCTTTCAATTTCTGAGCTACAAAATTTAATCACTATAGATTAAAAGATGTTTATGTTCAACGTACATGCTCACTATGTAAGCCTGGTGATTTTCTTTTCATTGGCTTATCTTTTATTTATTAGCATTTATTTAAAACTACGTTTATAACATGTATTATATTTGAAATTAAGAAAACTGGTTTTCTTTTTTAAGGCTGAATAATATTCCATTGTATATATTTACCATTTGCAACAAAATGGATGAAACTGGAAGACATTATGCTAAGTGAAATAAGCCAGACAGGAAAAAAATATTGCATGATCTCACTTATGTATGGAATCTAAAAAAGTCAAATACATAGAAGCAGAGAATAGAATGGTGGTTACTAAGAGTTAAGGAAGTGGGGGAAATGGGAAGATGTTGGTCAAAGGGCAGAAAGTAGCAGTTATATAGAATGAATAGGTCAAGGGATATAAGTTACAGCATGGTGACTATAGCTAATAATACTGTATTGGATATGGAAATTTCCTAAGAGGTGGTCTCATTGAAAACAAAGGTAACTATCTGAGGAGATGGATATGTTAATTAGCTTGATGGTAATAATCATTTCACCATGTGTGTATGTATATCAAATAATCACATTATACAAGTTAAATACATATAATTTGTATCAAAAATAAAATTTAAAAAATTCATTTTCGAAATATTTGATAATTTGGTAGATTTCCTAATAAATATTATCATAAGTCTAGTAGTTCAGATTTCCTCTATAATCCATTATATTTTTATGTGGAGAATAATCATGCTGGAAAATTATTTTTTATTGCATATAGCCAGCTATATTGTGTATAGTGGATAACATGCCTAGCAAGTGTGTACTGGCTGATTGATATCTTAGGTACCAAAAGAAATGTCAATATTTTTTCCTTCTTGTTAATATGAGAAAAAGAATAAGATGTATCGTAACTGTTCAAAACTTGTCAGCTGTGTTCAAAACGCCCATGTGCCCATGATTTATAGGTGAAATTGATGCTAATGGAATGTATTGAGATGTATAACATGCATATGACTAAAGTATACCTCCTCTGATTCATATTACATATTTCTTCAACCAAAATAATGTTCCAGTCATAATTCTAACAATATGTACCCACAAAATACAACCACATTATGTTGGTTTCAAAATTTTCAAAGGTTTTGTTGTGTGTGTGTGTGTTTATTTTCTTAAACTCTTTATTGATTAACTATACTACAGTCTCATTTTTCCCATCTCAAATAATATATGCAAGAGAAGTGCCACATCATGGCACCTGGAGTTTTATTGATTGCTTATATTCACAATTGGCTCAATCAAGGGAATGTAGAGGGTGAAAAATGACAAAAAGAATGATAAACAATCAAACAGCCAGAAACCATCATTAGCCCAATCTCTTCCTGTTGACTAAAGATCTTATTTTGGTTAACGAGGATACAGATTAATGATACACAAATGGCTCATCCTTTGTCATTTTTCCAACTAAGCTTGAAGGGAAAACAGCCAACCTAATTATAAAAACTGATGGAAATACATAAGTATTTGGCCAATTATTCTAAGCATCTTTAAAAAATAAAACCTCAGTTGTCTGAAGCCCAGATGAAATGGGAGTGGGGGCAAAATAGCATATCTCAAAGCACACTAAACCACCTCCATTTTAGTGAGGACCTGAAACATCTGGGCCTCTCTCATTAACCTGATATGTGATGTGAGGATCTGAAAACTAGGATCTGCATTGATATTAGACTTACTAATGGCTGTGAGTTCTCTAGGCACCCCAAGGTCAATAGACCTGCAATACTTTGAATTTTTTGTATGATTCTGAACTTGCTTATCCTGGTCAGTTATGTTTTCTACTATCAAAAATATTTTCTTAGTAGTTATAGTAGTTACTTCTACGAAATAATAATAAAAGTCTTCTTAAAAAACACTGTTCTGGGCCGGCCCGGTGGCTTAGCGGTTAAGTGTGCGCGCTCCGCTGCTGGCGGCCTGGGTTCAGATCCTGGGCGCGCACCGTCACACCGCTTCTCTGGCCATGCTGAGGCCGCGTCCCACATGCAGCAACTAGAAGGATGTGCAACTATGGCATACAACTATCTACTGGGGCTTTGGGGGGAAAAAAAAGGAGGAGGATTGGCAATAGATGTTAGCTAAGAGCTGGTCTTCCTCAGCAAAAAGAGGAGGATTAGCACGGATGTTAGCTCAGGGCTGATCTCCCTCACCAAAAAAAAAAAAAAAAAACAAAACACTGTTCTGGGGCCAGCCTGGTGATGTAGTGGTTAAGTTTGTGTGCTCCACTTTGGCAGCTCCGAGTTTGCGGGTTTGGATCCCGGGCGCAGACCTACACACCACTCATCGAGCCATACTGTGGCAGCCTCCCATATACAAAACAGAGGAAGATGGGCACGGGTGTTAGCTCAGAGCCAATCTTCGTCATCAAAAAACAAAACAAACAAAAAAAACCACTGTTCTAAGATCATCTTAACTTTTGAAAAAATCTTGCTTTATTCAAATAAGAAAGCAAAATGCACACACACACACATACACACACACAGTCTTTGGCAGAAATTCCTTATATAATATCCAAAAGTGGAAAAGTTAAAGCGAGAAACCACGTTTTCTTTACCCTGTCAGTGTCTTCTCGTCTCTACTAAGTGAAGTGAGATGAGAGCCCAGAGCCCTTCTCAACCTGGCTTCAGTTGCTTGTGGCCAACCGGCAGCAGCCTCTCCGCACACCCTACCCTGCTGGCGTGCCACAGATTTACCATTCTTGTCCCTTTTGCCCTTCCCTGTTTGCTAAGAGGCTGATTTTACAGAGCACACCGCCATACCCTCTGTTTTCTAGTTGGAGACAGCCAATGAGAGGGAGCCACACAAAATCAAATGCAGGAATTGTGAAAGGTCAGGTTATTTATTCTGCACAGCACCCTCCCCCGACTCCTGCCCCAACCTGGGCCATGTCTTGGACAGTGCTGCAGTCTTCCTGCTTTTCTACCCGAGGCCTCGGGTGCAGTGTTCATGAGTTCCAGTAATGTTCTCCTCTTGCCTCTTCGGGCCCTGTGCCTTCCACCGTTGCTAGTCCCTGCATGCCTCACTGTTCTATTCTGTTTCTCCAAATCCAGTCCACATCTCTGTAAATAGTCACTTCACTAAGTTCTTTTCAGCTAATTCTTTGAATGTGCCTTGCTTCCTGCTAGCAATTTGACTTGTAGCTTGCTTTTAGAAGTTTAGTGCATCTGTCCTCTGACAACATTTTGTTCATCCTCTTATGATACCTTCTAGAACCTACTTTAATCATCTGTTCACACATTTTTCTTCCATGTTAGACCCTGAGTTCCTTGATGGCCGAGACAGTACTTTAATCCTCAATGGACCTTTAGGAATTTACACAATGCCTGCTAAATGAATGTGTAGTGAATGAGTGAATGAATGCACAAATTTGTAACTCCATTCCATGGTGGCCCATTTCAGCCATGTCAAAAGTTTTCTTTGTCTGAGACTGTTGCTTGGTTTAAAAGAACAGGATCATTACTGTGTAATACAAGTGACAATAAGTCCAGAGGAAAGCAGCTCGATACCCGCACCTGCTAACATTAAAGCAGAAACCTATGCTCCAGGCTTCCAGACCAGTACCTGGAAAGGGCTTACAAGACAGAGGTTAATGCCAGCACATAATAATACTCCACAGGCTGTGATTGGGGTTTATCCTGAGCTGTGTTCCAGTCAACACCAAAATAATTAACATGTATCTTCTACTTGTCATCTTCATGGTAAAGCAATTTAGAGGACATCTTCTGTATCATTCATGGGTTCCTGAGGGGTGGGGGACTTCCTCACACATAAATAAGGGTCACAGCAAAAGACTTGGAATGGCCACAAGATAGATCTTGCTGCTGAGTATTCTGTCAGAGAGATGCACAAGAGGACAGGTCAATTCAAGTGCCACCAAGAGATCCAGTTTGTTCAAAGGGTACAATGTTTATCCCAGTGTTCCATGACTCACCCTAAATGTTCTGAAAATCCTGCAACTGCTGAAAAAGTTCAGATGCTAATGGTAATGTGTTAATGTAGATAACTGAGAACTGCTTCGTTTGTCCAGTCAATATGAATGGTAGGCTGTAGTCTCACTGAGCAGTCACGACCAATGGCAGAAATGAGATCTTTCATAAGGAGTGAAGCATCCTTCTATATCAAGTCTTCCTTCTTTCCTTCCAGGTCTTATTTATAATAAACATTTCTCTTCCATAGCCAATAAAACAGTGGATAGCCCCCTAACTAGGCAGTGTCAAAATTATCCTGGATTGGTCATCAGCAATATTAAAGCAGGACTTAATTTAAACATGTAGTTTACATTGTCGATTACTCACGTGTCACCATTCTCTTCTATTTCATTCTTAAAAGAATCTTGCTTTTATAGAGTAGCCACCTCTTTCTCCTATAGCTGGTGCCACAATGGAAGCTCAGCTCATCTTTAGCTACAGGAGTGATCTTTATTAATCTAAAGCTGAGAATTAATCTAGTTCTCAACTAAGCATAATTTTGTCCTTCAGGGACATTTGGCAGTGTCTAGAGGCATTTTGGGTTGTCACATTGGGGAAGAGGTTGTGGCATTTACTGGATAGTATCCAGGGGTGCTGCTAAACCTCCTACCATGCACAGGGCAGCTCCCCATAAAAAAAGAATTATCTGGTCCCAAATGTCAATAGTATCAAGGTTGAGAAACCCTAGTCTAAAGATAGTCCCATCTTTCTTGCCAAGTGTTGATTTAGGAATGAGCATATGACCCAATTCTGGCCAATGACTTAAGAGGAGAAGTTGAGCGTAATCTTCTGGGACATTTCTTTCCCACTCGTAAGCAGGAACCACAAGAAGCAGAACAGCAGAGCGGAGAGACACACCAAAGACCTGAGTCCTTAAAGACGTGCTTCAGGCCGTGGATCGCCCAATTCTAAAATCTGCCTTCTCTCTCAACACCTGTTTACGTGAGCTAAGGACACTCTGTTTTGTGTTTAGATTTCTGTTACTTGCATCCGCAAACATCCTAACTGGAGCACGTCTGCTGCATATGATGGTTTGGTAAGATTTATGTAGGCTCTGGGGATCTGAGTGTTAATGCTGAGAAGGCAAGAGACAGGCATTAAGTCCAGAAGCAAGCAAGAAATGAAGATCAAATGCTCCTTGGAATAAGGCAGTGTGGTAAGGGAAGTGAGAAGACAAAGGAGAGGAATGCAGAAAAATAGGCACCGGTTAGGTGTTCTGTCAATGAGACTTTTAGACAAACCCTATTTTATTGGAGGTACAATAGACAAAGGGACAAGAAGTGGCAGCGACACAAGCTCAGGAAGGAGTACATCTTGTGAGTCCTTTTAGAGAGAGACTGCCTTTTCTAGGCTCTCACTTCAGTTATGCTTCTATTGTAAATTCCCAAAGGATCCTTGGAACTAGTAGTATGAACACTGTAGCAGCCTTGAAATATGACTAGCCTCAGACCTCTTATGGGTTCCTCTCTTGTTTCTGTCTTCAGAAGCTGAAGCCTGCTTCCCGCTGGCCTATTCTGTCCCAGCTTATTTACAAAAGGAGGGATTATTTCCTGTTGTCTCAATGATTTCCAAGATTGCTGTATTAGAATTGTGGGCTTACATATTATTGGGCTTACATATTATTACATATTGGGCTTACATATTATATGTGGGCTTACATATTATTGCTCCAACTGCTTCAATCAACCTTAGTTCAGCAAATTGGTGAATATTATAGACACTGTTACTATGTCAGTGCCAGATGTTTCCTGAAAGTGTGGGGTTACTTTAGTCAAAACAGCTTTTGTAGTAAACAGACATATCTAATAGTGACTTTATTTTTTTATCTCCTATGGTTAGACAATATTAAGCAGAACCATGATAAAAACCCCTCTGCACTTAGGTTTCATAGTCCTGGAAAACAGCACCAGCCTTCGTCTTATACACACGAGGTCTTTTTCATAGGACCATCAAAAAGAGTACAGATGAATATATGACCATCTTGATGTAACAAACAAACAAAAAGGAATAAAACCTAAAAATAGTAACACTAAAAATCGTGGAACAATAATTCACATTTGAGTTTTAAAAACAATGTTATTAGTTATTAATAGTTGTTATAAGAAGGACCAGGTTCTATAGTGAAGACGGCACTACCCTGGGAACGATCATCACAGGTCCTGATCCCAGTTTTACACTAACTGGCAAATCTATCTGGGAGTTGGAGGAGTGGTCAGGTAAGTTCTCGGGCCTTAAGTTTTGTAAACTTCAGGGTTTGGAATAGATAATCGTAAAGGCCATATTAGTGCTACTGTGATGCCTTCAATACATTAACAGCCAGAACAAGCGTGTGTAGGGGCAGGCTCCGTGGCTTGGCGGTTAGGTGTGTGCGCTCTGATGCTGGCGGCCCGGGTTCAGATCCCGGGCACGCCCCAAGGCACCACTTCTCCGTCCAACGCGAGGCCGAGTCCCACGTACAGCAACTAGAAGGATGTGGACCTATGACATACAACTATCTACTGGGGCTTTGGGGGGAAAAAAATGAATAAATAAAATCTTTAAAAAAAAAAGAACAAGTGTGTGTGTGTGTGTGTGTGTAATATGTATATAATATTTCTTATTTCTGAAATAGCAACTTCAGCAAAATGTACCACCAAGAAGAAGGAGCCTGGCCTCTGATGAAACAAGATAAATTTTATGTATAAAATTTTATATGTAAAGTTTTGGAAGGAAGGTCATTTCCCCATACTCTAGTATTCCCCTTTTGATCAGCCAAACTCAATTTGTGTACCACCTGCCCTTACTCTGTCCAGTTACTCTGTCTACCCCAGGGAGATGAGGTGCTTTCTCTGATTGGCATATTTGATATTAATAAGTGGAGATACTTGGGTCAGCTTTTCCCTCCTTCCCTTTGTAGGCAAGCTGCCTACAGAAGACCATTTTCTAATCTACTTGTCCATTGGTGGGGTCTGCTGCTTATATGAAAGGTCCTGCTCTGATCCAACATTGCCTGTGATTGGGTCAGTAACTCTACTTAATTTAGGAATTCAGTTAGAAGATGCAGTTAAATCTCATACTAAGCCATTTCCTCAAAATTACCCTTTATCAGTAATAAATGAGGAATTTCTCAGACAGAAGGGGGAAAAGGAAGCAAGCTGTGCTCCTGTGCCCTCTTCTCTGTTTCTCATAATGGAACTGGTGGCACGTCCCAAATGCAAAGGAATACAGCTAGGTATACATTCCTAATATCAATAAAAAATACTTAGAATGTAAACTGATAGTTGATTCTAAAGTCTTGATTATTGTAAAAGTTGTGGCTATAGCACTTGTATTGTGAACAATTTTATCATCCTTTTAATCTTCAGTAGCAATGGAAAAGTGGGCACATAAAAATTTTGGATTAAAGTAATCACAATTTGGATGTCCCAAAGAACTTAAGTTAGTACCAAAAGAAGACATTTCATGCTGAAGTTGCAAAAATTGGACCTAGATTAAAATAAGAGTCCATAAGTGAGACGTCTTGAGAATCAGCTGGGAGCAAAAGGAGAAATGGAATAGGGCTTCTGTATCATAAGGCAGTTTCTCTTTCTTTTGTATAGAGTGGTCATTAAACATATGTATTTGTAAATATATTTGTTTAGTTCAGCTCAGAGACACTAGCAGCTGCAGTGATTATATATCCAACGTCACTTATACCCCATTCTTTCTTGTTAACAGAACTCTTATTGTTCCCAGATCCAGGGTTGACCTAAGACAATCATGGTGGATACAGTCCCGGTTTCAGGAATGTTTTTCTCAATCTCTCTTATAGTTGGTTAGAACTGACCATGTGACCTAGTTCTGACCAATGAGAAAAAATGAGAGCCTTTTCTCTAAATACTCGCTTTCTTCTTGCTTGGGATACTGAGGTGAGAACGTGTTGTCTGGAACAGCAGCATCCATCTTGGACCTTGAGGCAGCCTGCACAAGTGCAGATAGTAGTACAGAAAGATGTAATTAAGAGTCTGGGCTTTTGACGATATGCTGGAACCAACTATTTGAGACTTCTTATAAAGTAAACAAGAGACGTTATTTTCCATAGTTCTGTTTCCTGGACCTGATTGTACTCTACTTAATATAGAAGGGTCTGGAGGTAACATCAGAGGCATTCACTAAAACCCATCACATTAGTCTCAGATGAATGCATGGGAGCAGCAGCAGAGATTTAAGAAGCCTCCTGGTGGATATAGAGTGGAGTCAGCTCTTCCCAAACTACAGGGAGAGAGACCAGGGGTGTTTCCTCCACAAAACATTATGAGTGAGAAGGACTGGACCCCAGAAAACAGAAAGAATAGACTCCCTCATACCTGTGAAGGGGAGCGGGGGGAATGCCGTACTAAGAAACTCAAAATATATGCATTAAGAAAACCAATTTAAAGATATCAATTTTCCCAAAATTAATCTTTAGGAAAAGAAATTAAATTTCAATATTACAGTTTCTTAAATCTTGCTGCATAATTTTAAAGTCCATTTGAAAAAATAAACCTGTTATCCAGAACAGCTAAGCGAAATTTAAGAATAATAATTTGGCTTTGCTCCACAAGATATTAAAATGATTTATAAATCAACAATAATGAAAACATCAGCATTGACATAGGAGTAGACAGACATATAAAAGAGAATAAAAAGTATAAAAATGCAACCAAAGAAATCTCAACAGTCTGTAATTTAGTTAATAATATTGGACCAATGTTAATTTCTTAATTTTGTCAAGTATACTTATGGGTATATAAGTTGTTAACACGAGAGGAAACTGGATAAAGTATATAATGAGAATTCTCTTTACTACCTTTGCATTTTTTTCTATAAATCTAAAATTATTCCAAAATAAAAATTTATTTTAAGATCTTATTATATGATAAAATTATGCTTCAAGTCGGGTAAATCTCTGATAACTTACTATGCACAGATTAGATATTTATTGGTAAAAAATGAAACCAAAAGAGGTTCCAGTGGTAAGTATGGACTAATACCATAAAGAGAAACATAAATATCTTTATATAAACCTTAAAATACACACATGCTCTTTAGAAAATATTACTATAAAGAAAAGATAAAATATAAACTGAGAAATATTTTCAATATATGTGAGAATAATTAGCGATAATATTAATGTACAAATAATTCTCCTAAATTAATAAGGAAAAGATGAACTCCACATGGAGAAAGAGGGCTAAGAAAATAAATGTTATAGGGGAAAAAATGTAAATAGCTAATTTTACACTCAAAAGTAAAATAACTCCTAACATATTGGGAAAATACAAATACAGTAGTTAAGAATAATTTTTTTTAACTACAGTATTAGCAAGACTAAAAACTATGACACTGCTCAGAGCTTGGAAAAGGTATGGACGAAAGACAGTCTCATAACTGCTTGAAAGAGTAGAAATTAGAAGATAATCTGGCAATTTTCTTAAAATGTCCTAAACAGTATGTTCAACTCATTTTCATGCAGCAGTTCTGCTTCTGGAAATGCTTTCATCCAAAGGAAATGATCAAACTGGTAATTGAAGGCAAATATATGTATATATACCCACATATATATATACACACACATATATATGTATTGCATATACATACCTTTATAATATATGTATAATAATATATATACATAATATTATATGTATAATATATATGACATGAAGTAACTTAAAGACATTAAGTAACTTGCCCAGTGACCCACAGCTTGTACATGATAGAGCTAGATTTGAACTCAGATGATCTTTTCTATCTAAAAGAACTATGTAGTTCTAAAGTGACAAAATTGAAAAGAAGACATTAGGGATTTACATTTTCTTATATTTCTTTTGATTCTTTCTCAGAGCTCCATGTAACAGAAAAGTTCCATGTACCAGGAAAGCAGAGATGAGCGTAAGTATATTTGATGGGCATATTTTGATCAGATTCCAGAGACCATTGAGCCCCACTGTCTAAACTGAGGGTCTCATCATCATTGCCTTGGCTGATCGCGGTAGACTGCCAGCTGATACTCTTGCCTCTGGCCCCTCCCTTCCTTTTCACCCTATTGTTGCCGTCTGAAACTTCCACCCTCAAAGAGTTCCAGGCTCCTCTCTGGCTCTCCAAGACCAGATCAAAGCGTTTATGTCTTGAGGACAGGGCAACAATGAACTGTTGCCGCGCAAAATATAAGAGTGAAAGAAAATATCAGTGAAAGAAAATCTCTTCATCCCTTGAGTCAGGAAAAGCAGTGAGTTGCAGTTTCACTCTCATTTGCCAACAGTTAAGAAGTTCTACTCAGATATTTTGTTTCATACTGAAAAGATTTCAAATTGATTCAAAGAGCTTGGAATGAAAAAAAAAATCCTACATAATCATATAAAGTCCATTCTATTATAACCCATCCTGTAACCTAATGCCCTCTTCTGGGCTTTACACACAGTGAGAGGTAGCTAACTTGGGCATACACAAGGGTGAGTGTCTTGTTGTATAATGAAGTTGATATGGCAAACATGACCCAGTACGAATAATTGATTCAAACATTCTCATTTTTATAAAAGCAGAGCCTTTTGTCTACTTTTTGTTGAAATCACAGTCCCTCATTTAGCTGGTATTCAACTTAAAATGAACTGTAGAATAAGCTATGTTCCTTTCCATGAAAGCCTATTGATCAAGGAAGAAATTAAATACGTAAGGAGGTGTGGGGGAAGAGTTAGGAAGAGAGGGAGATGTCATTGCAACAATTATGCAAATGTATTTCTGTAAAATAATACTGTTAAGGTCATTTTGTTAAGACCCTGAATATTGTTAATTCTAAATACATATTACATTTTAATCAAACTACCTACTTCCCACTCTTTCCTGAGAAATTTACATTCAGACTATGTTTCGAGGGCAGTTAGGATCCAGCTAAGCTCTCAAATATAATAAGTATCAGGAAATTGTCCTGAATTATTCATGTTAATTATGCTGAACAAAACATTGTAGATAAGAAAATGTATTTCCCACTGAAATATGTTTGCCTTAGAGAGATTTCTACATTGATCATAGACTCCTTTTCTCATGATTAGACCTAAGGGTCCCTAGGATGGTCAGAAACTCATGTAATGAATTGAATTCCAACCACGATCATGCTTTTTCAGCACAATCAGCATCATCTGCATCAATTCTGTATTTTCCCCTCAGTTTCATAAATAATCATAACCAAATCTCAGTTCAAACTCAATTATCAATCATTGTAGCACACATCTATTTGGATTATATAGGAAAACAATATTCTTTGGTTGCATTCTATTTTTGCACATACTTTCCATCCAATATAATAAACTTCGTAGCTCATAAAATACATATTATTCATTTATTTTTTCATTTGTTCATTCACAAATTCATTTATTCATTCAGTTGTTCAAGAAGCAGTTATTGAGCAACAACTGGGTATCAGGTACTGTGTTGGGCGTTTTTCTCTTGCTTCTGATGACCTTTTGTGGCTTGCTTTTTATTGTTGTTTGTCAAAAGGATTCCCGGGACCGAGAATTGTGCTAATCATCATCCTTATTTAAGGACACACTATCTTTATATTATCAATTTTTCTCATTTATTCTGCATCTGTAATCCCATTTCTAATCGATTTCTAGCCATTTTCCTTATACAGACCCACTTGGTTTATACACATGTATTTTTAACCCATGGAAATGTTGTATTTAGTATTATTTTAGGTACACATATGCTTTAATGTAGTAATTGGTATTGTGCTATCCATCTCATTCTGTTTCCTACTTTTTCACCTATATAATGTTTAATGTAGATTTCTGTAGTTGTTTCTGACTGCTGTGTGATATTCAAGGATAGGCATATTCCACTGTTTTTTAAATTGAGGTATGATTGACTTTAAAAAAGCTGTACTTTTTTAATGGTTCCGTATTCATGGCAGCATTATTTACAGTAGCAAAAACATGGCAACAACTTAAGTGTCCATCAATAGATGAATGGATAATAAAATGTGATATATATGTATGATGAAATATTCTTCAGTCTTTAACAAGAGGGAATCCTGTCCATTGCTGCAACAGGGATGAACTTGGAGGGCATTATGCTAAGTGAAGTAAGCCAGATAAAGAACACATAATCCTGCTTACATCAAAAACCTAAAATAGTCAAAACTTACATTCCACTTTTTATATGATAGGCACCAAGGCTGACTTAAAACTCTGTTTAGAACAAGCAAATCCAAGTTGAACAGCCTGTGAATGCCTCTGTGTGTCAATGTTAGAGTGTCTTTGGGTTTCATGGATAGGACAGAATTGAAAATGCTGTATTTCATTTTTTAGGAAGGGCCAGATTCCTTTAGAGATTGACCTTACTCATTAAGAATTCCACCAGGATTATAAGAGAATTTCTATTTCTCTACTACTGCCTCAGAAATTGACCATCCATTTTTCCCCCATTATGAAATTGAGATGGTATTTCGGTGTTAGTTTAATTGTTATTTCTCTGTTAACCAATTAAGTAGAATGTCTCTAACTGATTTTAGTCCTTCTTGTGCTTCCTTTATGGTGAATTATTCACTCACATTGTTTGCAATTTCAATTCTATCAGATCTTTTGTATTCTTATTGTTGGTTTCCCAAAATTTCTTGGTTATTTGTAGGCAATGCAAATAGCTATCCCAGTCTGTCATCCAGTTTGTTTTATTCTTTTTAGAGAATAAGGTACTGGGAGGGAATGTCCTGGCAGTGTGGAGTTCAGGGTAGCACATGGGATCTAACTGTTTCTTAAACAGACTTTGAACCAATCCTGCTGTTTTTAACTCCATTTTTATCACCACTTCCAAAGGCAGCTGGTCCTTCCAAGTTATGATATTTGAGGGGGTTAATTTCACTATAGATATAATATTGCTTAATAGATTTTCCTACTTCAAGTTTAGGATTCATTTTTCTCAAGTGTACCAAGTCGCTGCCACGATGCATCTGTTTTCTAGCTTCTGACACTTTCTTGCTAGATTGTCTTCACTAGTCTTTTTTAGTTCTTGAGAATATGTCTTTTTAAAAATCTTTTGTCATTTAGTGGGTGTTAGAGGGGAAAAGAGTTAAACATAATTGTACAATCTGCCATCTTTAAGTAGAACTCCATTCTATTTCAACAGTTTTTCAAAATTTATGTCTTCTGAACTCACTTTCTAGTTTATCATCTTTTGATAGGTTTACTCTCACCTTTATATTCTGCAGAAACTAGCTCCTTAACAAAATCTGTCCTTTAACAATATAAGGAATCATGTATTAATCTTTGCTCCACCAAATTCTGACATTTCACTGTATAGCAGAGACTTTGCTAAGAATGAGGATGGGTGAAAACAAGATGATTAAAAAAATTTCTTTATATAACTCTATAATGATGAATAAAATATAGGCAAATAACTACAATACAAAGTAAAATACTGCACAAACTCTGAGAGATTTGGCAAATTATTTACTCCCCTCTCTACCCTTCACCTAAAGTTACTGGTGGGGCGGGGGTAGTATGTGCAAAGAAAATAGATTATTTTCATAGTCCCAAGACCCTTTATTGTGTCAGATATGTAGTAGACTCAAAAAGATGTTCGTTTATTGAATGCATTGGTATAAAAATGTACACAGAAATAAAAACACTAAAAATTACATGCAATTCTTTAAAGAAGATCCAGCTCATTCTACTTTTTCCTGATTGAGTCTGAACCTTGACAATATTAGTGTATCTGACAAAACTTCTGATTTTTCTGTACTGAAGTTCTAAAATTCAACAAAAATAATCTCTCCCAAGCACAATTTCAGCATTCAAAAACCAGAAGAAGTATATCCTGCTGCTCGAGGTTTGCTGATATATCCTCCCTAAGTTCACTCATCCCTAGGACTTCAATCCAATTAAATGTTACCCTAAATAATTTAATCATTAGAAGCCAACATTCCTTCAAGACATTGCCAAAAAGACAGTAAAGGAATAAGCCTGGCGGGGTAACACATATCCTGTTCCAAAAGCCCAGCTGTGCCCTCCTTCTTGCCAACCTATCAACATTTGATCAAATAAGAAAGATACTTCAGCATAGAAAATACCAGCTAATTCATGTCCCATTTTGCTATACAGAATCCCAACAGCTCACTAGAACCCCATTATGACCATATCCTTGAGAGTGTCTGACATAAAAGCAAATTACTACCACTGTAGGAAGGAACCTGAACATAACTACTCCCAGATTTATAGTTCTGCTGCAAACCCTGTCATTTTGATCTAGTTGAATTTTCTGTCACTAAAGCAGATTGATATCTTGCAAAACCTTAACCCAATAAACACAAGGAATACCAATTAAAATGTCAAAGTCCTTATTTCTAATCTCAAAAGGTATAGTTTCATCATGTGATCTGATAAATATTTTAGATAAATCAGCTCCCCTGTATTCCCACCTCCTCAAATAAATTTATTTTCTTTGATATTATGGGAATCAAGGCATCTAAAAGAGACCTAAAGTCTCAAAGGCATTCTTTACAGATAAGTATTTAGAGATATCTCTGAGCAACTGATAACTCAGCAAAAGAAAATTAAGGATAAGGTCAGAAGGGGCAGGGGTATTGCTGAGATATTTGAATATGCAGGGTGTGATCTCCTGTATTTGAATATAAACAAGAGTTCTTCTCTAATGCTCTCACTTGCCAATCTCTCGTCTTTGTTTCCAAAATGAAAAATGGTAATTTGACAAACTCCTCTGAGCTGTCTAGATCTTTCTCAAGTGGTAGATGCATTATAAAACTGACCTTTTAGAGAAATTTCCTGAATTTGTCACTTAGATATGGGAATGGGAAGATACTGTGATGATAGGATTTCAGGCAGGATTATTGAGCTGGTGTAGGTGAGAAACTGTCATGGAGTACCAGGCCTGGGAGGGACTTCAGTCAGGGTGGATGGAATCCAGTAGGAGCCTACAAATCACACTGTGATAGGTGCTGCCTACTTCTTTTAGCTGTAGAGCCAGTTCCAATTACCAATGCCACTAGCCATAGCAACTCAGTCTAACAATCTACCTGAGACCTCATTCCTGCTGACCCATCCCTGAAGAGCAGTGGAGGTGAACAGAGGTGGACTCACTAGGTGGAAGGATGGGTTTCTAAACAAAGCTTGATTACTGGAGAGCTTCAGACCAGATAGCTTCAGGTTCATTGGTTAATATGTTATCATTATTATCCACATGGAAAATGGTGACATGATTCTAAATTGGTGAGCCAGAGGACCAGAATAATGTTCCCAAAGGGATCGACTGAAGCCTGGGGCAGGTGATTTGAAGTAGGAGAATAATATGTTGCCATGCAGCCAGATTTTACGCATTTGTCATCACAGAGGGGAAGAGCTTCTACAAGAGCATGCCAGGCACCCTTAAGCACGAGCTTCTTTCTCTTATGTTGAGGCTGAGAGATTACACAAAATGATAGTTGTTCTAGTATGTTATTAATGAATCAATTCACTCATTCAATGGCCATAACAAACATGTTTTAAACAACCACAATTCATCAAGCATTGAGCTGAATACTAGATATAAAAATAAGACTAAAATAAATTCCCCACTCTGAAATAACACGATTTTTCTGGGGATATTGATATGTTATAAAAACAATATTTTCTCATACAATGTATGAAACAATTAAAAGATATCAAGATTATTATAAATTTTGAGTTTATTAATACTAAATATAAAATTTAGAGAGAAATCCCTCTATGAATACTATAAAATCAAATATTAAGAAATATGTTTAATGCATCTGGTGGTACTAGCTGTATTATAAATTAATTCAGTAGGGAACACATGAGGTCAATGCTGCATGCAAATCCACTACATTGTTGAGCCTGTTTCTTCCTTTCTTTTTAACTGGGTCAAGGTTTACATATGCACTTTAGCCCATGTAAATACTTTGTGTGAATAGTAATAATAGCAACACATTTTGATATATTCCCTTATATTGCACTCATTCCATTCCTTTACTTTCTATTCTACCTTATTCTATTTGATTTTGTTAAATTCTGGTCATGGCACACTAAATGGACTTAATGACCCAATAACGTGTCACAACCTGCATTGCTCTAGAACTTATTATCTGCATCTTCTATTTGATAATACATCATTCTCCTGTCACAATTCTGAAATTATGGGGGTAATTTTCACTGTTCCAAAAGTATCTGGAAAATGTGATTTATTTTACAGGAAAGGTACAAAGAGAGGATCAGAATCTGAGGGATGCTGGGATTCCCCTTTTAAGAGCTTCTTCTCTTATAATGCCAGCCACAAACTAAAATTCCCTAAGGGCTGTAAGCAGAGGTTATACTGGGGAGAGTGAAGGGAGTGACAACCTAGAAGCCAAAGCTGGGCTTTATCAACCAGCAAACAAAACACACTATTGCAAATAAGTTCATATCATTATGAAGATTTATCTAATAATAATTCAGCTCTGAGCAGGTGCTCTGCGTTTTTATTATATAATATGTTTATCACTGAACAACCATGCACCTAAACTGTAGCTTAGCTATGTCCTTGGATGACCGATTGGAACCTGACTTATCTACCCCAAAGTAGGCAACTCTAGGCCTCCCTACAACTCCAAATCATTACAAAAACATTACATTACAATATTCACTGAATTGTTATGACTTAGTATTTGTTTCCTAGCATTTCATGTCCTCATCTGTACTATCCTAACTACATGTTAATTTCTTTAAGGGTAAGAAATTTATCTATAACCCCTCTCTTATTACACTGGTGTTCACATAGTAGATGCTCAAAAAATTTTTAATGGTTCATTGAGCAATATCTGAATCATGCAGTTTCACCAAACTGATAATCATTCCAAGTTATAAAATGCACTTGATAAGATGATTTCCTCTTATTCTCATTCTATTCTTATTTCATATTATTGTCTTTTCCAGAACCATATAATCAATTAGTCACTGAACATCTCCTTTTGGATATCTCAAAGTTATTCCAAATTCATTATTTGCCAAATAAATCTCATCATCTTCCTCTCTGTCTCATCTCTAGTCCAGTTCCTAATCTCAGAAAAGGGATCTACCATCTGTCCAGTTGTGTGAAGCAGAAAACTTAGGAATTATTCTTGTCACTTCCATTCCTCTCACCTTTCTTACCTAATTCATCACCAAGTTCTCTGATTTAACCTCCATAATGTCACTCAAAGTCATCCACTTCTCTCCATCTCCACCAATATCACTCTAGTCCGGGCTAATGCTATTTCTTGCCTGGACTGCTTCTTTAAACATCCATCTTGTCCACTTGCCTCCACTTCAGCTCTCCTCTGATCCTTTCCTCACTCCGTAGCCAGTGTTATTATCAAAACACACACCGATCATGATTACCCCGTGCGTAAAACTCTTTCCATTGTTCTTGGGATAAAAGCAACAAATGCTTAACATGTCCTATGTGGTGATATTTAAACATGGCCACAAATTCTTTTACTGTCCTCCCATTAAGAGCTGGAGTCTATATTCCCTTCACTTGAATCTAGATAAGCTTGTCACTTCTTCACCCAAAGAGTACATTAGAAGTGACATTGTGACTTCCAAGACCAGATCATATAAGGTCACGTAGCTCTCCTCTTGGTGGAATGCTTGCTTCTGGAGTACTCAGCTGACAAGTAGGAAGTTGTTCAACCCTAAGAATGACACACTGGGGCCGGCTTCGTGGCTTAACGGTTAAGCGTGCGCGCTCCAATGCTGGCAGCCTGGGTTCGGATCCCGGGCACGCACTGACGTGCCGCTTCTCTGGCCATGCTGAGACCGTGTCCCACATACAGCAACTAGAAGGATGTGCAGCCATGACATACAACTATCTACTGGGGCTTTGGGGGGAAAAATAAATAAATAAAATCTTTAAAAAAAAAAAAAAAAAAAAAAAGAATGACACACTGGAGAGGCCACATGTAGACACCATTTGACAGCTGCAGCTGAGTAACTCGTCAGCCATCCAAGTTCAGTTGCTAAATATAAGAATGAAGAAACTATCTTGGGAGTGGATCTTCCAGGCGCAACCATTTCAGCCCCCATCTATTTAGCTCATCCCAGACATCATGAGGCAGAGGAGGGCCATTCTTACTGTGCCCTTTCCGAATGATGGATACACGATATCTTTGGGCATAATAAAATGGTTATTGACTTATGCCACTAAGCTATGGGATGGTTTGTTACACTGTAATAGGTAACTGAAACGACCTGAAAGTCCCTACAAGGTATGGCCATTATCAAACTATTTTGCCTCATCTAACATCATGTTCCTCTTCATTGTCTCCTCTCTAGACGTAAAGGCAATCTCTCTGGCTCTTGAACTTGGAATGCTTCTTTGAACCAAGAGGCCACTAAACCTGCTACTGACTTTGCTTTTTTTTTCTTCTTATTCTTCTTGCTAAACCTTCACAACATTCAAATCTCAAGTCAAAAATCATATAATCATAAAAACTTTTCCTTACCTCTCTCACTAGGTCATATTCCAAAACTGGTCTTTAATAGGCCATGGACCTCATTTTAGCACTTGTCAAAATTACAATTTTATATTTGTGTGTATGATTTCTGGATTAATGTCTATTTCTCCATTCAACACTTCGATTCAAGTGGGAAGAGATTATTCTATTTGCATCAGCCCTGGATACTCATTGTTCAAAATCATATTCCCTGCAACTATTACAGAGTTAGATACTCAGAGTTAGGTACCGACTTAAGGCACATGTTAGGTACTCAGTAAAGATTTCATTCCTAGCGTGTAAAGTGTTAAGCAGTTTTCAGAGGAAAGTATATATTTGCCAGTTCTAGGAGGGAAATTTGGAAAGGAAAAGAGACTAGTACGCATGTGAGTTTTTGCTCCTATTTATCAGATTTACTCTGCCAGGCTCTTTGGAAAGCAAACATCCTAAGGCTGGAGAGTAAAGGAACACCAAGATTATTCTTTTCCAATTCTAGTCACTTTCACATTTCAAGACAATGAGCTGTTTTGGATGTTCAGGGAATCAAGAAATGAAAATCATATTCATTGGGTCCTTATTTGCTGCCATCTCAAGCAATCCTTTTGTCAGCCCCACAAGGGATTATATTTATTTTACGGATGAGTAAACAGTCTCAAAAGCAGATAGCCTGCCCATCGAAGGTTGACTAAGTGGCAGAGCTAAAATTTTTCTAACACCCACTTTCTTTCTGCTACAGTATATTAGCTCCAAATCAAGAGGCGAGCAAAGAATAGAGAAAGAGTGGTTTATGCAGTTGGGAGGAACAGGTACAGGACTTTTGCCCCAGAGCTAGTATGCCATTCTCTTCTCCTGCAGCTCTGTAACAAAGGCAGAAAAGGATTTCGAGGAAACAATGATGTTAATAATTGTATTCATTGATTACAAAATGAACAAATACTGAAATCTGGTATTTCCACAACACCAAATACTTCCTTAAGTAAATCTAAGTACATCACCATTCTATGAATAACTGTAGTAGAGAAAAAGTGCCCTTAAATTTGAGTACTGTTTAATGAAAAATTGTACCACTGATACATGTACATCAGATGAAAAATTATTTACACATTAAATAAAACTTATTTCTAACTGAAATATAGTTGCAAAGAGTCAAAACAAAAAACAAATCTGATAAACGAGTCAATTAATTACAGAAAATTTTGGTTTAAAATGGCTTGTAGATAACAGTGCAGAATCTCTCAGCATCCAACTAAAATGCTTGAAAAACAGAGACAAAGAAGAAGATGCACATTTAAGGTGAAAACTAGAAATAGTGAGCCTGTTATCAGAGTCCAAGAAGAACATCATTAACCTGAAGGCAAAAGGAACTGATTGGACAACTCAGTCTGTGGCCACCTCATCAGAAAGAAGGCAAAGCCAGCAGTTCGAAGGTACGTAGCAAGAATTTTGATGATTCCCCATATGTGTGAACCCTGATTCAAAAACCCCACATATCCAACAATAATATAACTACCGCCCTACCCACTGAATTGCTGTTGACTGTTGAGGAAATAATGATGTCCTTTACTCCATCGATATCTCGTTTTATAAACAAGTGGACAGAAAATAAAGGAGAAGCCTGAGAATGGTCGAGTCCCCACAATTAAAGGTCTGCAGGCAGTAGAGAACAAAGAAAGAGTCCTGGCAGCACTGCATGAGTGAAATTAAGTTGTTTTGGGGCGGGTAGGGGTGGGTATTTGCTTTTATTAATGTACTTTAGCTACTAAGAGTGCCATATGAAAAGAGAGTGAGGAAGAGAAGACTCCATCTTGGATCACTAAGCCTACACTAGATAAAAGTCTGACAGACTGCTTTTTCCTGGAAACTGGAAATTGGCTGAGAGAGATGCCTGCATCTAGCTGTTTTCTGGCTGTAATTCTGAGAAGAGGTTTAGAATAGCACCAAATGTACCAAGAAAGAAGCCAAGGGCAAGTCGCAGAGTTTCTTTTGGCCACTATAGGGTCTGGATAGATTTTTCTCTCTCTTTCTCTCTGCTGGAGGATGAGTGAACAGGAAAAGTCAGCATGTAGAAAGACTACCTTACAGGGGAAAGGAAAATAATTCTGAAAATTAAGAAAAAGAGTAGCTCTAAATGTGATTACAAAGAATTTTAGAGAACAGTTTAATATTGTCAGCAGAATGCAAGAACACATGGCCTCAATGATACAGGAACAAAAAGCAAATAAAAAGAAAAAAACGAGGATTAAAACAGCAACAGGGAAAAAACCAAGAAAGCCGGGTAAAGATTTTTCATGTATTTATTTGACCATATCTATTCCTTTTATGGTGAATTATCAAATCAAAACAGCTTTCCATTTTCTTCAACAGAAGTATTTTAATGTTTTTCTTTTTTGGTTAATATTCATTCATTTATTTATTTATTTATTGTTAAACTACTTTTGTATTACACTAATACAAATTACAGAAATGAAAATGGTGATCTGTTATAAACCCATTAGATAATGAAAGCCACTGTTAATTTTGTGGGTGTATCCTTCAGGACCAGAGTAGCGATGAAGTTTAGGGGAGCACTGGTGAGGCAGATTTTAATTGTGTGTCCTTTGACAAGTTACTGAACTGTGAGTCATCGGTTTCATTACATCAAAAACAAGGAAAACAATATTATCCAATTCAAAAAGTGCTGTATGTATTAAATGAAATAATGCACTTAACCTTCTCTGGAATATAGGAAGATCCAAATAACAGTAACTATTACATTAATCAAAGTGTATCTTACATAAATACCGATATTTTTTCCACCTTTATTGAGATGCAATAGACATAAAATTGTGTAAGTTTAAGGCATACAACATGATGATTTGATACATGTATATGTGGTGAAATGATTACTAAAATAAAATTAGTTAACACTTTCATCATTTCATATAGTTACAGTTTTTTGTGTGTGATGAGAACATTTAAGATCTACATACTCTCTTAGCAATTTTCAAGTATTCAATATTGAATTGCATTCACCAGTAGATATTTCAATATTTCAAGTGTTGAAGTAACTTTTAAGTACAGTATTGTTAACTATAGTCACCACGCTGTACATTAGAACTTATTTATCCCATAACTGGAAGCTTGTACCCTCTAACCAAAATCTCCCCACTTCTCCCACCCACAGCCCTTTGCAACCACCATTCTACTCACTGTTTCTATGAGTTTGGATTTTTTTTTAGATTTCACATGTAAGAAGGAACATACAGTATTTGTCTTTCTCTGTTTGACTTATTTCACTTAGCTTAATATCCTCAAGGTCTATCCATGTTGTTGCAAATGGTAGGATTTTCTTCTTTTTTATGACTGAATAATATTCCTTTGTGTATACGTTCCACAGCTTCTTTGTCCATTCATCTGTCAATGGACACTTCATATGGTTGTTCCCATATCTTAGCTATTGTAAATAATGCCACAATGAACATGGGGATACAGATATCTATTAGAGATAGTGATTTCATTTCCTTTGGATATATACCCAGAAGTGGAAATGCTGGGTCATATGGTAGTTCTGGTTCTAATTTTTTGAGGAACCTCCGTATTGTTTTCCATAGTGGCTACACCAATTTACACTTCCACCAACAGTGCACTAGAGTGCCCTTTTGTCTACATCCTCGCCAGCACTTGTTATCTTTGTCTTTTTTATAATAACCATTTTAACAAGTGAGAGGTGATATCTCATTGTGATTTTCATTTGCATTTCCCTGATGATTAGTGATGTTGAGCATCTTTTCACATACCTGTTGGTCATTTGTATGTCTTCTTTGGAAAAATGTCCATTTAGGTCCTCTGCCCATTTTAATTTTATTTTTTTTACTGAGGGAGTTTCACCCTGAGCCAACACCTGTGCCTAACTTCCTCCATTTTGCATGTAGGTTGCCGCCATAGCACGGCCACCGATGAATGATGTAGGTCTGCAGCTGGGAACTGAACCTGGGCCACTGAAGCAGAGTGCACTGACTTAAGCACTAGGTGACAGGGCCAGCCCCCATCCTCTGCCCACTTTTTAATTGGATTATTTGAAGTTTTTTGCTGAGTATTATGAGTTCCTTACATATCTTGGATATTAACCTTTTATCTGATAAATGGTTTACAAATATTTTCTCCCATTCTGTAGGTTGCCTCTTCATTCTATTGATTGTTTCTTTCCTGTGCAGAATTTTTTTAGTTTTAGGTATTCTGACTTGTTTACTCTTGCTTTTGTTGTCTGTGCTTCCAGTGTGATATCCAACAATTTGTTGTCAAGATGCTTTTTCCCTAGGTTTTCTTCTAGTAGGTTTATGTTTTCAGATCTTACATTTAAGTCCTTAATCCATTTTGGGTTAATTTTTGTGAAGGGTGTATGACAATAGTCCAGTTTCATTCTTTTGCGTGTGCAAATCCATGTTTCCCAACACCATTTATAAGAAGGACTATCTTTTCCCCATTTAGTGCTCTTGGCTCTCTTGTCAAGTATTAGTCAACCATTTTAGCATGAGTTTATTTATGGGCTCTCTATTCTATTCCATTAGTCTATGCGTCTGTTTTTATGTCAATACTGTACTGTTTTGATTGCTATAGCTTTGTAGTATAGTTTGAAATCAGGAAGTGTGATGCCTCCAGCTTTGTTGTTCTTTCCCAAGATTGCTTTAGTTATTTGGGATTTTTGCAGTTCCATACAAATCACAGATTTTTTTCTATTTCTGTGAAAAATGCCATTGGAATTTTGATAGGGATTGCTTGAATCTATAGATGGTTTTGGGTAGTGTGGACATTTTAACAATATTAATTTTTCCAATCCACAAATGTGGAATATATTTTCATTTATTTGTGTCTTCAATTTCTTTCATCAACATCTTCTAGTTTTCAATGTATAGATCTTTCACTTGGTTAAATTTATTCTAGGTATTTTATTGTTGGTGCTCTTGTAAATGGTATTGTTTTCCTTGTTTCTTTTTCAGATATTTCATAGTTAGTATATAGGAATGCTACTGATATTTGTATGGTGATTTTATATCCTGCAAATTTACTGAATTCATTTATGAGATTAACAGTTTTGTGGTAGAGTCTTCAGAATTTTCTACATATAAGATCATGCCATCTGCAGAGATAATTGCAGTTCTTCCTTTCCAATTTGGATGCCTTTTATTTCTTTTTCTTGTCTAATTGCTGTAGCTAAGAATTCCAGTATTATGTAGAATAGAAGTGGTGAGAGTAGGCTCACTTGTCTTCTTCCTGATCTTAGAGGGAAAATTTTCAGCTTTTCACCATTGAATATAGTGTTAGCTGTGGGCTTGTGATATACGGTCTTTATTATGTTGAAGTACATTCTTTCTATACAGGCATACCTCATTTTATTGCACTTCACTTTATTGCGCTTTGCACGTTTTACATTTTTACAAAACCGTCCACTAGCGAAAAGATTACAACTCACTGAAGGCTCAGATGATGGTTAGTATTTAAGGTTTGTACATTTTCTTAGACATAATGCTATTGCTCACTTAATAGACTACAGTGAGTGTAAACATCACTTTAATATGCAGTGGGAAACCAAAAGATTTGTGTGACTCACGTTATTGTAATAATTGCTTTATTGCTGTGGTGTGGAACCAAATCTACAATATTTTCGAGGTATGCCTGTACTTAATTTGTTGAGAGCCTTTATCATGAACAGATGTTGAATTTTGTCAGATGCTTTTCTGCGACTGTTGAGAGGATCATGTGATATTTATCTTTCATTCTATTAGTGTGGTGTATCACGTTTATTGATTTGCATATGTTGAACCATCCTTGCATCCCAGGAATAAAACCCACTTGATCATAGTGTATGATCCTTGTAATGTGCTGTTGAATTCAGTTTCTTAAATTTTTTTGAGAATTTTTGCATCTATATTTGTCAGGGATATTGGCCTGTCATTTTATGTTCTTTAATGTCCTTATCTGGCTTTCGTATCAAGGTAATGCTGGCTTCATAAAAATTCACCAGTGTAGCCATCTGGTTGTGGGCTTTTCTTTTTGGGGAGGTTTTGATTACTCCTTCATTCTCTTTAGTTGTTATTGATCTCTTCAGATTTTCTATTTCCTCATGATTCAGTCTTGGTAAGTTGTATATTTCTAGGAATTTATCCATTTCTTTTAGTTTATTCAATTTGTCGATGTATAAATGTTCACAGTAGCCTGCTATGATTCATTCTATTTTTGTTGTGTCAGTTGTAATGTCCTTTGTTTCAGTCTTAATTTTGTTTGAGTCCTCTCTCTTTGTTTTTTCTTGGTCAGTCTAGCTAAAGGTTGGTCAATTTGGTTTGTCTTTTCAAAGAAACTTCTCTTAGTTTCATTGAGTTTTTTTCTATTTTCTTTCTACTCTTTTATTTCTGCTCTAGTCTGTATTATCTCCTTCCTTCTAATAACTTGTGCTTAGTTTGTTTTTTTTCCCTAATTTCTTGAGATGTAAAGTTAGATTGTTTATTTGAGATATTTCTTGTTTCTTGAGGTAGGTATTTATTGCTATGAACTTCCCTCTTACAATTGCTTTTGCTGCATCCCATAAGTTTTGGTATGATGAGTTTTTGTTTTAATTTGTCTTAAGATACTTTTTGATTTACCTTTTGATTTCATTTTTGACCCATTTTCATTTTTGACCCATTGGTTATTCAGGAGTATGTTGTTTAATTTCCATGTATTTGTGGCTTTTTTGGTTTTTCTCCTGTTTTTATTTTCACACCAGTGTGGTCAGAAAAGATACTTGATATGATTTCAATCTTCTTAAATTTTTTAAGGCTTGTTTTGTGTCACAACATATGATCTACGCTGGAGAATGCTCTATATGTACTTGAGAAGAGTGTGAATTCTGGTGCTGTTGGATGGAATATTCTGTATATGTCTGTTAGGTCCATTTTGTCTGTAGTCTTGTTCAGGTCAGCTGTTTTCTTATTAATTTTCTATCTGAATGAACTATTCAACATTGAAAGTTGGGTATTGAAGTCCTCTACTATTATTGTACTGCTGTCTATTTCTTTCTTTATTTCTGTTAATATTTGCTTTTAATATTTAGGTGCTCCAACATTGGGTAAATATATATTTACAATTGTTACATCCTCTTGATGAATTCATCCTTGTATCACTATATAAAGACCATCTTTGTCTCTTGTGATTGAGTATGACAGAATATCTATTTTTATCTAATATAAGTATAGCACCTTCTGCTCTCTGTTGGTTACCATTTGCATGGAATATCTTTTTCCTTCTCTTCACTTTCAAGCCATGTGTGTCATTGAAGCTAAAGCAGGCAGCATATTGTTGGATCTTTTTTTTTTAAATATATTTAGCCACTTTGTGTCCTTCAACTGGAGAATTTAGTCCATTTTTCTTTACTATGATTATTGTTAGAAAAGGTCTTACTGTGGTCATTTCATTATTTGATGACTTTTTTTTAAGTTTCTTTGTTCCTTTCTCCCTCTCCAACTGTCTTCCTTTGTGATGTATTTTTTGTAGTGGTATGCTTTAATTCCTTTGTCTCTATCTTTTATGTGACTTCAATAGTTTTTTTGGTCACAATGAGGCTTATATAAAGCCTATTGTAGATATAACAGTCTATTTTAAGCTGATAACAACTTACCTTCAATCACATACAAAAGCTCTACACTTTTATTTCTCCTCCCCCATATTTTACACTATTGATGTCATAATTTACTTTTTTTTTTTAATTGATGTTTTAACGGTTTTTAACATTGTGAAATTTTGGGTTGTACATTTTTGTTTGTCCATCACCATATATATGACTCCCTTCACGCCTTGTGCCCACCCCCCACCCTCACTGCCCCTGGTAACCATAGTACAGTTTTCTCTGTCCATGTGTTGGTTTATATTCCACATATGAGTGAGATCATGCAGTGTTTGTCTTTCTCTTTCTGGCTTATTTAACTTAACATAATACACTCCAGGCCCATCCATGTTGTTGCAAATGAGACGATTTTGTCTTTTTTATGGCTGAGTAGTATTCCATTGTATATATATACTACATTTTCTTCATCCAATCGTCAGTCGAGGGACACTTAGGTTGCTTCCACTCCTTGGCTATGGTGAATAATGCTGCAATGAACATAGGGGTGCATAAGCCTCTTTGGATTGTTGATTTCAGGTTCGTTGGATAGATTCCCAATAGTGGGATAGCTGGATCATAAGGTATTTCTATTTTTAATTCTTTGAGGAATCTCCATACCATTTTCCATAGAGGCTGCACCAGTTTGCATTCCCACCAGCTGTGTATGAGGGTTTCTGTTTCTCTACATCGTCTCCAACGCTTGTTGTTTTTTGTCTTAGTGATTATAGCCATTCCAGCGGGCGTGAGGTGATATCTTAGTGTTGTTTTGATTTGCATTTCCCTGATGACTAGTGATGTTGAACATCTTTTCAATTGCCTATTGGCCATCTGTATATCTTCTTTGGAGAAGTGTCTGTTCATTTCCTCTGCCCATTTTTTGATCGAGTTGTTTGTTTTTTTGTTGTACAGTTGTGTGAGTTCTTTATATATTATGGAGATCAACCCCTTGTCAGATGTATGTTTTGCAAATATTCTCTCCCAGCTGGTGGGTTGTCTGTTCATCTTGATTCTGGTTTCGTTTGTCTTATAGAAGCTCTTTAATCTGATAAAGTCCCACTTGCTTATTTTTTCTTTAGTTTCCCTAGTCTGGGTAGGCATGTTATCCGAAAAGATTCCTTTATGACCAATGTCAAATAGTGTGTTGCCTATATTTTCTTCTATGAGTTTTACAGTTTCAGGTCTCACCTTCAGGTCTTTGATCCATTTTGAGTTAATTTTTGAATGGCAATAGCAGATGGTCCACTTTCATTCTTTTGCATGTGGCGGTCCAGTTTTGCCAACACCATTTATTGAAGACACTTCCCTTTCTCCATTGTATGTTCTTAGCACCTTTGTTGAAAATTAGCTGTCCGTATATGTGTGGTTTTATTTCTAGGCTTTTAATTCTGTTCCATTGACCTGTGGGTCTGTTTTTGTACCAGTACCATGCTATTTTGATTACTATTGCTTTGTAGTATGTTTTGAAGTCAGGGATTGTGATGCCTCCTGCTTTGTTCTTTTTTCTTAGGATTGCAGTAGCTATTCGGGGTCTTTTGTTGCCCCATATAAATTTTAGTATTCTTTTTTCTATTTCTGTGAAGAATGTCATTGGGATTCTGATTGGGATTGCATTGAATCTGTAGATTGCTTTAGGTAATATAGACATTTTAACTATGTTTATTCTTCCAATCCACGTGTATGGGATATCTTTCCATTTCTTTATGTCATCATGGATTTCTTTCAATAATGTCTTATAATTCTCCTTGTATAGGTCATTCACCTCCTTGGTAAGATTTATTCCTAGGTATTTTATTCTTTTTGATGCAATTGTAAATGGTATTATCTTTTTGAGCTCTCTTTCTGTTAGTTCATTATTAACACACAGAAATGCAACTGATTTTTGTAGATTGATTTTGTACCCTGCAACTTTGCTGTAGTTGTTGATTATTTCTAATAGTTTTCCAACAGATTCTTTAGGATTTTCTATATATAAAATCATGTCATCTGCAAATAGTGAGAGTTTCACTTCTTCGTTACCTATTTGGATTCCTTTTATTCCTTTTTCTTGCCTAATTGCTCTGGCCAAAACCTCCAGTACTATGTTGAACAGGAGTGGTGAGAGTGGGCAGCCCTACCTCTTTCTTGTTCTCAGAGGAATGGCTTTCAGTCTTTCCCTGTTGAGTATGATGTTGGCTGTGGGTTTGTCATAAATAGCCTTTATTATGTTGAGGTACTTTCCTTCTATTCCCATTTTGTTGAGAGTTTTTATCATAAATGGATGTTGTATCTTGTCAAATGCTTTCTCTGTGTCTATTGAGATGACCATGTGGTTTTTATTCTTTGTTTTGTTGATGTGATGTATCACGTTGATTGATTTGCAGATGTTGAACCATCCCTGTGTCCCTAGTATAAATCCCACTTGATCATGGTGTATGATCTTTTTAACGTATTGCTGTATTCGGTTTGCCAATATTTTGTTGAGGATTTTTGCATCTATGTTCATCAGTGATATTGGTAATTTTCTTTCTTTGTATTGTCTTTGTCTGGCTTTGGTATCAGGGTGATGTTGGCCTCGTAGAATGATTTAGGAAGTGTTCCATCTTCCTCTATTTTTTGGAATAGTTTGAGAAGGATGGGTATTAAATCTTCTTTGAATGTTTGGTAAAATTCACTGGAGAAGCCTTTTGTTCTTGGACTTTTATTTTTTGGGAGGTTTTTGATTACTATTTCAATCTCTTTACTTGTGATTGATCTATTCAGATTCTCCATTTGTTCTTGGTTCAGTTTTGGGAGGTTGTATGAGTCTAAGAATTTATCCATTTCTTCTAGATTGTCTAATTTGTTGGCATATAATTTCTCATAGTATTCCCAACTCTTTGTTTCATTAATCCTTTCTACTGTTTTTTTGGTCTCAAATTGATTTATTTCTGCTCTGATTTTTATTATTTCTCTCCTTCTGCTGACTTTGGGCTTTGTTTTTTCTTCTTTTTCTAGTTCTGTTAGGTGTAATTTAAGGTTGCCTATTTGGGTTTTTTCTTGTTTGTTAAGGTGGGCTTGTATCGCTATGAGTTTCCCTCTCAGGACTGCTTTTGCTGCATCCCATATGGTTTGGTATGGCATATTTTCGTTTTTGTTTGTTTCCAGATAGTTTTTGATTTCTCCTTTAATTTCATCAATGATCCATTGGTTGTTCAGTAGCGTCTTGTTTAATCTCTACATTTTCGTTACTTTCCCAGTTTTTTTTTTTTCATGGTTCATTTCCAGTTTCATAGCATTATGGTCTGAAAAGATTCTTGCTATGATTTCAATCTTCTTAAATTTATTGAGGCTTGCTTTGTTTCCCAACTTATGATCTATCCTTGAGAATGATCGATGAGCACTTGAGTAGAATGTGTAGTCAGCTGTTTTTGGATGGAGTGCTCTGTATATGTCTACTAGGTCCATCTCGTCCAGTTTTTCATTTAAGTCTACTATTTCTTTATTGACTTTTTGTCTGGATGATCTATCCATTGATGTAAGTAGGGCATTAAGATCCCCTACTATTATTGTGTTGTTCTTAATGTCTCCTTTTAGGTTTGTTAATAGTTGCTTTATGTACATTGGTGCTCCTATGTCGGGTGCATATACATTTATAAGTGATATGTCTTCTTGGTGGAGTGTCCCTTTTATCATTATATATTTCCCTTCTTTGTCTTTCTTAACCTGTTTTATCTTGAAGTCTACTTTGAGTAGACTGATATGAGTATGGCAACACCTGCTTTCTTTTGTTTGCCATTAGCTTGGAGTATTGTCTTCCATCTTTCACTCTGAGCCTGTGCTTGTCTTTAGTGCTGAGATGTGTTTCCTGGAGGCAGCATATTGTTGGGTCTTGCTTTTTAATCCATCCTGCCACTCTGTATCTTTTGATTGGAGAGTTCAATCCATTTACATTTAGGGTAATTATTGATATATGTGGGCTTAATGTTGCTGTTTTGTCACTTATTTTCTGGTTCTTTTGTGTTTCTTTTGTTTCTTGTCCCATTTGTTTCGGACTGCCAATTCAGTTTGGTTGTTCTGTCTTATGATTCTTCTAGTTTTCTCTTTGTTTATTATACGTGATTTTGTTTTGATTGTTTGTTTAGTGGTTACCTTGAGGTTTGTGTAAAAAATCTTGTGTATGAGATATTCCATTATCTGATGGTCTCCTATTTCCTTATACTAAGTCAATTCAATCACTTTCCTCTTCCCCTTCTAAGTCATTCTTGTTATACCTTATTCTATCTTGTGTTGTGGCTGTGTGTTTACAGTGATGAAGTTAAATTTATTTTTGGTGAATTCCTTCTTTTGATCTTTGATTTTACTATTTAAGTGGTTGCTAACATATTCCAGTAAAGATCTACTATTTTTCTGAGTTTATCTACCTATTTTTCTCCTTGCTCCAAGCTTTGTATTCCCTTTCTCTTCTTTTTTCAGTCCTGAGGGCCTTCTTGAGTATTTCTTGTAGTGGGGGGTCTCGTGGCCATGAACTCCCTTAGCTTTTGTTTATCTGGGAGAATTACTATTTCTCCATCACAGTTGAAGGATATTTTTGCTGGATAGAGTATTATTGGCTGAAAGTTTTTGTCTTTCAGTATTTTGAATATATCATTCCAGTCTCTCCTATCCTGTAAAGTTTCTGTTGAGAAATTCTCTGAGAGCCTGATGGGAGTTCCTTTGTACGTTATTTTTTGTTTTTGTCTAGCTGCCCTTAATATTGTTTCTTTGTCATTGACTCTGGCTAGCCTTACCACTAGGTGTCGTGGAGAGGGCCTTTGTCTGTTAATATATTTAATAGTTCTCCTGACCTGTTGGCTTTGCTTACTGGTATTTCCTGCTCCTTCCCCAGATTTGGGAAATTCTCAGCTATTATTTCCTTGAATAGGCTCTCTGTTCCTCTTTCCCTCTCTTCTCCCTCAGGAATACCTATAATTCTTATGTTACATTTCCTAATAGAGTCAGATGTTTCTCGGAGACTTTCTTCATTTCTTTTTAGTCTTAGTTCTCTCTCCTCTTCCATCCGGAGCATATCTGTATTCTTATCCTCTAAAATGCTAATTCTTTCCTCCATATTGTCAGCTCTGTTCTTTAAAGATTCCAGATTCTCCTTTATCTCCTCCATTGTGTTCTTCATCTCCATCAGCACTGATTGGTTTTTCTTTATGATTTCAATCTCTTTTGTGAAGAAACTCCTAATCTCATTGAATTGTTTGTCTGTGTTGTCTCGTATTTCATTGAATGTTTTTATGATAGCTATTTTGAAATATCTGTCGTTTAGATTATGGATTTCTGTGTCTTCAGGGTTGGTTTCTGGGTGCTTGTCATTTTCCTTCTGGTCTGGTGATTTCATCTATCTTTGCATTGTGGTTCCTGTGTCGGCTTTTTTTCCTCATCCTGGAAATCTCTGGTTGCTATTTCCACCTGCCGCCACTGTGTGGTTGTAAAGGGCTGTGTCATCTAAGCCCCTTGCACTCTGCCACAGTTTTTCGGCTGCGATCCTCAGTTTTTCCTCTGCGATCCGCGGGTCGGATCGCTAGATCTGGTCTGCCGCGGATCACTTGGTCTGGTCTGGTTGGCTGAGCTGGAGGGTCTGGTTTGCAGGGGGAGGGGAGCTCTCTCTTTTGCCCTCTGGGTCCCTGGTGTGGGGGGCTTCTCATTCACCCCTCGTTATCTGCTTTCTGGGGTGCTCAGATGTTGATGGTAGCCTTGTGGCTCTTCTGAGTCCTCTGTGTGGGGGTTTCCCACTGGCTGAGAGACCGCGAAGAGCTAGCTACAGTTTCCCTGCCGAGGGCCACCCCTCCCCCCTCTCTGGGAGCAGAGCGGTTTGCTGATCTGATGGGGAGGGAGAGGAGTTCTCCTTACCTCTCCCCACTTTCTCCGGGGGCCCAGCACGTTCCACTCTCAGATGTGCGGCAGTGTGGATCTTTCCTATCTAGCTTTTCACTCTCTGGGATTCCGTTGTTGGTCTGTGACTGTTCCTTTTGTTGTATCTTGTCGGGGAAGAGTTCACGGGAAAGCTCACTCCGCCATGATGCTGACATCACTGGTCTACTTCTTTTTATATTGTACCTCCATTAATAAATTATTGTAGCCAAAGCTATTTTTAATATTATTGTTTTTTAATTTTATCCCAGAGATGAAATGATTTACATACCATTACATCGTAGGGTATTCTGAAGTTGACTGTATAGTTACCTTTATCAGTGGGTTTTATACTTTTATATGTTTTCATGTTGTTACATAGCATCCTTTCATTTCAACTTGAAGATCTAACATTTCTTGTAAGGCAGGTGTAGTGGTGATGAACTCCCTTAGCTTTTGTTTGTCTGGAAATATCTTGATCTCTCCCTTATTTCTGAAGGATAGCTTTCCTGGTATAGCATTTTTTGTGGTCAGCTTTTATTCTTTCAGCACTTTGAATATATCATCCTACTCTCTCCTGGCCTGCAAAGTTTCTATAGCGAAATCTTCTGATAGCCTTATGGGAGTTCTTTTGTATATGATGAGTCATTTTACTTTTGCTGCCTTCAAAATTCTCTCCTTGTCCTTGACTGTTAACATTTTGATTATAATATGTCTCAGAATAATTTTCTTTCATTTGATCTTGTTTGGAATCTTTTGAGTGTCCTGTACTTGGTTGTCCATATCTCTTGCTAGATTTGGGAAGTTTTCAGATATTATATCTTCAAATAATCTTTCTGCCCTTTTCTCTCTCTTTTCTTTTTCTCGGATGCCCACAACGTGATTGTTTGTTTGCCTGATGGTGTCCCGTAGTTCACATAGGTTTTCTTCACTCTTTTTTATTATTTTTTCTTTTTCTTCCTCTCACTGGTTCATTTCAAATGATTTGTCCTCAAGTTCACTGATTCTTTATTTTGCATGATCAAGTAGGCTGTTAAAGCTCTCTATTGAATTTTTCAGTTCTATTATTGTATTCTTCAGCTCAGAATTTTTGTTTGGCTCTTTTTTATGTTTTCTATTTCTTTATTAAACTTCTCATTTTGTTTCTGCATTGTTTTATTGATTTCATTTAGTTGTCTATCTTCTCTTGCATTTCATTGAGCTTCTTTAAGATTCTTATTTTGAATTCTTTGTCAGGAAATTTGTAGATCTCCATTTCTTTGGGGTCAGTTACTGGAACTTTCCATTGGTGGTGTCATATTTGTCTGATTCTTCATGATCCATGTAGTGTTGCATTGGTGTCTGTGCATTTGAAGAAGCAAACACTTCTCCCAGTCTTTACAGACTAGTTTTAGCAGGTGAAGACCTTCTCCTGTCTGTTTCTCAGGCTGTTGGGATTACTTCTGGGGTTGTAGTTGTGCTATATTGAAGCCAGTTATGAGGCTGTCACTGGGTCTGCAGTGGGGTCTACATTTGGCAGGCTTGTTATCAGGGGCTTGGGAAGGCATGGATTCTGTCTTGTCCCTGGGTGGATGGGACTGTTTCCAGCACCTTGTTCAGTAGGGTGGCACTGGGACAAGAGTCTACTTCAGGGTCCACAGTTGGATCCTCAGAAAGCAGGCTTATTATCAGTTGTGTGGCAGGTGTGGCTCCGGCCAGGTCCCTGAAGGCTGCATTCTGGTCACTGCATGGGTCCCTGGGTGGGCAGGACTGGCCCTGGACTGTGACTGAGGGGGACTGGAACCGAGCCCCAGGGCTGCTTTGGGTTCCACAGCCAAGACTGATATATGCAGACCTGGCTCTGGAGGCACAGATGGGCATGTCTCCTGCCAGGTCTCTAGGCAGGCTAGACTGGCCCCTGACTGTGACTAGAGGGGCTGGAACCAGCTATAGGGCCCTTTCAGGATCTCCTGAGGTACAGATGGGAATGTCTTCCACTAGTTCCCAGGTCTACAAATAGAGTACAAATACTGTGTGTGGACAGTGGCTAGGAGGCACTGGAGCCAAATATAGGGTCCTTTCAGGATCTCCAGGAGCACAGACAGGAGTGTCTCCTACTGGATCCCTGGACTGGCATGTCTGATGGCAGAATGCATCTGTGATGTGTTTGGAGCTGAGTACAGGTCCCTTCAGGATCTCTTGGGATACAGCTGGGCATATCTTCTGCTGGGTCTTTGTGCCAGCAGGACTGTTCACAGACTGCAGTGGGGAGGGGCTGGAGCCTAGGATAGGGTCCTTTCAGAATTTCTGGGGATGCAGATAGGAATGTGTCCCACTGGGACACTGGACCCTCAGGATTCCTGGCAGATTGTGGCTGTGAGGGGACTGGACTCAAGCATAGGGCCATTTCAAGATCTCGAGGGTTGCAGATAGGAATGTAACCCACTGGGACACTGGACCCTCAGGACTTCCGGCAGACTGGCAGATTGTGGCTGTGAGGAAGCCGGAGCTGCATATAGGACCATTTCAGGATGTCCAGGGATGCAGATGGGAATGTCTCCTTCTGGGTCACTGTGCCAGGAGGACTGATCACAGACTGTGGCTGGGATGGGCTGGAGCCCAGTTAGACCCTTTTAGAATGTATAGTCTGACTGAGTTTGGTGGGCTTACCTCCAGGAGTTCTTGGACCACAGACAAAGGGGGCTAGAGCTGGTTCATGAGCCACTCCAGGGTCCACAGCCAGGACTGATGTCTACACATTTGTTACATAATGCACGAGTGGGCAAAACTTTTCTTGGGTCCCTTGGAGTATGATGCTGGTGACAAGATCATTCCAAAGGGTGTTGTAGCTGAGCCCTCAGGGGTGCAGAGCTGTTTCCAGGTCAATAGCTGGGACCACAGTTGGTGAGTCAGCCAGCTGGGTGTGAGCTTGCCTTCTCAAAATGGCTCTCCTTCATCTTGGACTGCACTGGAGTTTCACAGTCTCCTACTGGATCCCTAAGCTCCCATGAAGTTGCTCTTGTCCATAAATGGATGCTAAATTATTGTTGCTGAGGAGAGGGATACATGCAAGGGACATCTTATTAAGCTATTTTTCATATATATATTTTTTTTATCAAACTAATCTTACTTAAATCTTCTCCTGTTTTTAAATCAGCACTTTGTGATTATTTTTATATAATTAGGTATGCTTCAGTAACAGTATTTCTTATAATTGTTTCATATTTCATTGAACAGATGTTCATTATTACGTATTCATTTCATTCAAGCATTATTTATTGAGTGACTACCATGAGTCAGGTAATTTACTAGACACAGAACATTGCAGGGAGCCAGGAATTAAAAAAAAAAAAAAACTCTGACCTCATAGAGCTTACATAAAAACATAAAAAAATAAATTCATTATAAGTCAAAAAAGTGATAATTGTTACAGAGAAAAGTAAACCTGAGTAAGGAAAATAGGTAGTAAGAGAAATTGGTGTGGACTTGACATTTTATGAGGAAAACCTCAATGATAAGATGATGCTTATGGCAAGATCTAAAGAAAGTGATGGAGTGAGCCATGTAGATATCTTGGATGAAACAATTTCAGGCAAATGGAGGTTCTTGAGCTGGAAATTTCCTCAGCAAATTGGACAAAATCTGTGGAGACATGTGAATAAGGGGTAGAGTGACAGAAAATGAGTTCACAGAGGTAGAATTAGGGTATATTATGTAAGCTTTTGTAAGGATGTTGTTTTTTACTCAGTGGTAAAGTAGAATCCATTGAAGGCAATTAAGCATGGGGGTGACATGATTTGACACATTTCAAAAGAACATTCCAGCTGCTAGTTTGAAAATAAATTTGAAGAAGGCAAAAGCATAAAAAGGAGACCAGTTAGGATAGTACTACAATAATCCAGGTAGGAGATGGGGATAATTTAGACA
Source organism: Ceratotherium simum simum (assembly GCF_057802395.1). Classification (NCBI taxonomy): domain Eukaryota; kingdom Metazoa; phylum Chordata; class Mammalia; order Perissodactyla; family Rhinocerotidae; genus Ceratotherium; species Ceratotherium simum. The sequence continues at coordinate 8,371,493 of NC_141910.1, read as the reverse complement.
ATGGAAGGAGACACAGAATAGTCAGATTTTGTATCTATTTTGTAGGTAGACCCAACAGAATATGCTGAAGGCTTGAGGATGGGGTGTGAGAGGAGTCAAGGATGAGGAAAAATGAAGCAGGACTACTTGTGGGGAGTCTATGAATTAGAGCATGGACTCTAGTGCTACCATAAAGACACCAAAGAAATAATAGTTTAACTTAACAGAGAGGTTTATTTCTATCTCACAAAACATTCCAGGGGAAAGTCATCCATGGCCGGCAAGATGGTTAGCTTCAGGAGCCCTTTTGGGACTCCTTCCAATCTTCTTGCTGCACAATTTTCGAGGGAGTTGTCTTGTTGCTCATGAGTAGAGCTGGCTCACTTCCATATTTCAATTCCAGCTCATGGTAAAGGAAAAAGGAAATTCCAAGACAAACAGCTTCATCTTTAAGGAGATGACCTGGAGATTGAACACACCACTTCCATTGACATCCTAGTGGCCCTAATTTTGTCTTATGACAACAGTTAGCTGAAAGAAAAGATGAGAATATAAATATAGTCGCTAACTGTATGATCATGTGCTCAGTGAAAATTCGGAAGTTTCCATTACAAAAAGGAAGACAGAAAGAATGAACATCAGTAGACAAGTAGTAGTGTCTATGCAGAAGTGAGAATTAGAAGAGATTTGGGACATGTTAAATTTGATGCCTATTAGCTATCTGGAGGATATGTTGTATAGACAACTGAGAGACAGCTGGGCTGAAGATGTAAAATTGGGAGCTATAAGCTTATAGATGATATTTAAAGTCAGAACACTGAAAGTATCTAAAAATGAGTATAGAGAAAAAAGAACTCTGAAGTCTTAAGTTCCAGCGTACTCCAATATTCACAGATCAGGAGGACGAGAAGGTAAAGAAGACAGAAAGTAAGAAGCCAATGAAGAAAAAGAATAGAAATATGTACTCAACACAAATGCCTTCACTTTTTTTCTAGTTGTATTCAAATCCCCACTGTCTAAACTGTGTTAGCTTTCTAGTATGTTTTGCTCACTAGTAGAGCAAGCTCTGTGACCGTGTTTGTATTGCTCAAGGCTGCCTAGCTATTCTTGGTCTTTGCATTTCTATATGCAGGAAATTTCTTCAGAATTTGAGAGCTAGCTGAACCTATACTTTAAGTAGTAAAAAACTAAGCACTTTCTTTCTACCACACCACAAATGTCACTACATTCTTGGCCACCCAGTCTTGTTTACAGCCCCCTGAGCAAGATCATTTGTTTCTACAGCACTGCATTACCTTCTTCCAAGAATATTGGTTTCCTCTTCCTTTCCACCCTGGTCTGAATGTCAGCCAGCACAATTATTCCTTTAGAGAATCAAAGATACCAGTTATCAGATCAACTGTCATATTTCTTCATAACTACTTTAATAACCTTATATCTGCTAAATAAAAAGGAAGGTCAGCCAGAACATTTAAATATAACACTGTTGCCCATAGTAAAGAACTGGACTGAACAGAGATTATTAATAATAAGCCTCTAAAGACATAATTAATTGCTTAATTTAATGGCCCCCATTAATTATCAGACCATAAGCATAGCTGAAATTACAACCTGAGTTTGAATCTCAATGGACAACTTTGCCTTCATCTTTTTTCCAGAGTCCTAAACTACTCACTTGAGCCTTTATTGATCAGAACATGGACAACATCAAAAGTCAGATAAATCAATTTCTAGATGTATCAGGGTAACAATTTCAAGGGAATATGTGAAAGACTATTGTTTTTATTCTTTATTTTGAGATATTTGTCATTCACATGCAGTTGTTAGAAATACTACAGAGAGATCCTGTGCCCTTTCCTCAGTTTCCCCCAGTGGTAACACCTTGCAAAACTCTAGTACAAAGTCACAACCAGGATAGTGACATTAATACAGTCAATATTCTGTCACCACTACGATCTCTGGTATTGTCTTTGTATAGTCACACTTATCTACCTCTTCACATCCACCTGCCCTGGTCCGAACCCCTGGCGGTCACTAATATGTTCTTCATTTCTACATTTTTCTCATTTCAAGAATGTTATGTAGGTGAAATTATATAATATGTAACTATGTATATATATATAATACATACAGTATACATACAGTATATAAGCTTCAGGATGGGGTTTTTTTCACTCAGCATAATTACCTCCAGATCCATCTAAGCTGTTGCACATAAGGATAGTTCGTTACATTTTATTGCTGCCAGAGTGGCTATACCATCTTATATTCTCACCAGCAATGTGTGAGTGATCCAGTTTCTCACCATATTTGATGTTGCTACTATTTTTTTTTTTTTAATTTTAGCCATTTTGGTAGTATGTAGTAATATATTATTGTGGTTTTAATTTACATTTCCCTAAAGGGTTAATGATGCTAAACAACTTTTCATGTGCTTATTTGTCATCTGTTTGTCCTTTACAGTGAAATGTCTGTTCTTGTCTTTTGCTCATTTTCTAATTGGATTGTTTTTGTTTGTTTTACTATTGAGTTTTCAGAGTTTTTTACACGTTTTAGATACAAGTCCTTTGTTGAATATGTGCTTTGTAAATATTGTCATCTAATCTGTAGCTTGTCATTTCCTCCTCTTCACAGGGTCTTTCACAGAGCAAACATTTTTATTTTTGATGAGGTCTGTAATGTCTTTTTAAATGAGGAACATGACAAGATTCTATTCCTTGGAGATTTCCTGCAGTGTTGTTTTTATCAGTTTCTATGAGGTTCGGGAGTATTTTTATGTTGGTATCATTTCCAGTAAACCAAGTCACCAAGCTGAAGTGCATGCAGTGGTTCCTGTGGTTTATCCTTGAGAAAAGTCACTAGCAACTGTTGATTATAAACTTAAGTATACTGAATTAATCCTTTACAATGTCTGGCCTATAGAAGAACCAAGTCATGGATAGGAGATAAGATTCCCACATGTGTGGGGCATCTGGTGATCAGCTTTTCCGTTTTCCATTGTGCTCTGTCATGGCCTAGCTAATGCACTTGAGTCTGACAAAATTGGAGTTACGTCTAAGATTATGGCAGAAAAGTAAGAGGACACATCTCTATACTCTTAAGAAATTACTCTCCACATATGCTGTTGACTTCCCACCATGTTTATAAATAGACAGTGTGACTCTAAGTGCAAGGATATGCTAAAGAATGCTGGCCAAGACTGACAACTTAATTTGGGAGCCCACTGCAAAAGAAAATGTTGGGCTCCTTGTTCAAAAATTATTCAGAGTGTCCAGCCCAGTGGCGTAGCAGTTAAGTTCACGTGCTCCACTTCAGCACCCAGGGATTCGCAGATTCGGATCCTGGGCGCGGACCAACGCACTGCTTGTCAAGCCATGCTGTGGTGGTGTCCCATATAAAGTAGAGGAAGATGGGCACGGATGTTAGCCCAGGGCCAGTCTTCCTCAGCAAAAATAGGAGGAATGGCAGCAGATTTTAGCTCAGGGCCAATTCTTCTCACAAAAAAAGATTATTAAAAAATTCAAGATGGTGACAACAGCTGGAAACCAAGCAAGAGGGTCGTTCTCAGCATGAGGATTTGTGCCATTGCACAGACTGCATTCTCATGAAGCTGGCCGTAATGCTAAGTACAGATCCTCTACTGAAAAATAAGCTTCGTCTTGGGGATTGACGATAGGATGATATGAGGGTTGTCACTACAGGGAAGTAAAGTACAAACCTATCACTGTCTCTTAAGTCTTGTACAGAGCAATAACCTCACCAATTTGCCTACTTGACAGGCAGAAAGGAGCATTGCTAGGGATGACAAGTCCTTTTGAGGCATAGAGATATGAAGGGCCACAGTTTTTTCAGTGAGTATGGTGATAGTTTTCATAAAGGCGTAGACCATTGAATTGATATTTTTAAGGGTTTGTGTATGCATCCCGTATCTGGGCCGTCTTTGTCTTAGAAATTATATGGGACAGACTTAAGTTCTAATTTACCAGTAGGAAGTGGGTAATCAATCTGTGCCATCAAATGCCTGAAAATTCTTCTCCTTCTGAGATTTCCAGAAAGAAACCATCCTGTTCACATTTAAAGGCACCCCATATACATAACAAATCTCATCTCACCAGATTAATGGGGCCAGGAAGGCATTCTGACTACTTGAGTGGCTTAAGGAAACAGAAAAAGGATGTGATAAAGGTGAAGTTTGATGAGTGAAGAAATTGCTTCCACTGAGACAGTATGATTATTCCAAGGAAAAGGTGCCAGAACGGTGATAGGATTAGTGATCAAATTATTGCTTATTTGTCCACTAGGAAAGGGATCCTTGTCCCTATAATTGTACAGATATTTTCCCTTTAGAAGATAGCATTAATTGTGGACACAGAGGATACACGACTTGTTTGGACAACGCTAATTTAGGAAAAGGGCATTAGCCCGTTTCCTTTTTCCATGTTACTGAGCCAATGTTGGGTAATTAATTTTCCTGTGTTCCTTTTCCTTACAATATTGTCAAATACCCTTTTCTATTTTTCACTTAGATATGGGATGACTTTTATTTCATGAGTTATCTAACTGTTTAATTTGAAGGACCATTTGTTTTGCCTGGAGTTTTTCCTTTCTTGGATCGAGTTTATCCTCGAATGTTCTGCTAACTTTTACAACTTATTCAAAAAAGCAGAAGGCTAGGAGATGCTCTGTTTTTTAACAATACCATTTATCAAAAGTTCTTGGGGGCCGGCCCTGTGGCTTGGCGGTTAAGTGCTCGTGCTCTGCTACTGGCGGCCCAGGTTCGGAGCCTGCCACGCACCAACGCACTGCTTGTCTGGCCATACTGAGGTGGCGTCCCACATACAGCAACTAGAAGGATGTGCAGCTATGACATACAACTATCTACTGGGGCTTTGGGGAGAAAAAGGGAAAAAAAGGAGGAGGATTGGCAGGCAATAGATGTTAGCTCAGGGCCGGTCTTCCTCAGCAAAAAGAGGAGGATTGGCATGGATGTTAGCTCAGGGCTGATCTTCCTCATACAAAAAAAAAAAAAACTTCTTGAACATCTGTACAGAAATTGGAGAGGGCAGTAGTAATGTCTTTTCCTTCTTCTAGTCCTGAATATTGTTTACAAGTTTGGGACAGACCAGATGGTCCCTAAAATAAAGAACAGATTCTGGTTTTTTTGTTTATAAGATTGGATTTCGGACCAATCAACATTAGTAGTTAAGAACTTGGGGATCACAGCAAGGATATATATTTCAATTCCCTTATATATACACACATATGTTTCAGTTAATGCTAGGTCAGATTGGATTAAATCTGTTTTAGGTATGTCTAATTGACTTTGTCTATCCAAGTTTTAGCCCCATGGGCTGATTTCATTTGGCTCCACCTTGTGCTTTTGAGAGCAGAGTAGTTATAATGGAAATCAGCAGCAGCAGCCATCTTGAAAATGTATAGCCTCAAGCTTGCAATTCCTGCTGGGAATACAGCAGTTGGATTGCAATAGATGAATATGAGATAGGAGATCTAGGGCACCCCTTGTAAATAATGTATGGCTGGATTCTTTTAAATTTTGACTTGAAAATCTCTATTTTAGTTGAAATAGCAAATTAAAACAAGTAAGTTAAGGTTAAATTTGATATTGAATTTGATGATTGTGATGTTGGCTTCCACGGTATAAAATCTATGTTTTACTCACATCACTTCCTGCATATGCTTTTCAAAACTAACATAGTAATAGTGATAGTCATGATGATAATTTTTAGAATTAAATAAGCATTTCAGAGTCTTTCAGATAAATATCACTCCAAGATTGATTGACAAACAAGGATCCATTAGATAGAGAACGTTAACAAATGCATAGTATAAAATCATCATGCCAAAATCTCTTAGAAAACGAATTTAAAGTCATATTTGTGGGTGGTAAAGTGTATTTGTTTGCCTGAGAGAAAAGTTGGACTTTATGGAAAAAATAATAAATTTTGTTAATAAATTGAAGAAGACTAACTAGATGGTGAGCTGTAGAAAGTCATGTTATGTTACACATGAAAATTGTCTCCACATAGATCTGTAAATTCAACACAATTATATGAAAAAAAATATGAAGTGATTTTTCATGGAACTTAATAATATTATTTATAAATGAATATGGAAATTCAAAGGGCCAAGAATATGACACCCTGAAGAAGAACAATGACGGGCACTTGCCCTGCCAAACGTGATGACATGTTATAATGCTATAATAAACTATAATAATCAAGGCCTTGGAAAAGATAAACAGACCAGTGTACCAGAATGTAGTCCCAAAGCACACACATGATAAGTGATAATGGTGTTAGTTACAGACCAGATCATTTTTCTAGGTCAATTGATTACCTGTAAAAGAAAAAAAATCAGTTCCAGTTCCATATTTACTTTAAATGTATAAAGCAAAACTTTAAAACTTTTATCTGGGAATATAGTAAATATTATAGAAGAATATTACCACTGGAATAATGATGGAAAGTGATTCTTCTATCCATTTTAAAGGTAGGTGGTAGATACTCTGACCCAAATATAGGACATCCCAGATTTCACTTTAAATACTCATCCCAAAATTTTACAAATGGTATAAAAGAAGAGCATGGGCCTTGCAAACATGCTTGCTTCTGAAATTCACAATAAGAGAAATAAAGATCTTATATATTCTTAAGGCCCTTGATCCCCCAAGTATGTCTTGATTTTGAAAACTCCACCAATTCCCTTTTTCACTATACAAGTGAAGATGAAGGAGATTGCCCGATGGAGGAATATTTAGCTGAGCATTCTAATCCTGACCAACAGACCTTTCTAAACAATTTCTGTATGGGAGTAGTGGCTAAAAATGTCTCTAAACCTGGTATATGTCAAGGATCAGGGATGTCGGAGAGGAAAACGATGGTAAACTCACCACTGGCTTGGTGGTACTTTGAATTCTGGTCTTTTCCCCTGACTTGCCTAATCCTATTCACTTTTCAGAGTCCTCAAATAGCTGCTTCCTGCATTCTGTCCAGGTTTTATAGTTGCATTTAGTGAAAAGGATAGGATGGAGTGTGCTTACTCTATGTTACCTGGAATGAGAGCTCCCTTTATATTTTTTAAGGCTTTGATAAGTGGAATTTTGTTTCATTGTTTTCTGGAGAATAGAAAAGCAATTAGTTTTTTGTTTATTGAACATATATCCAGCACCTTGCTAAACTGCCTTATTCATTCTAATATTTGTAAAACATTTGGAGTTTTCTGTGTATACATCATATTTTTTACAACAGTGGCAGTTTGGTTCCATCCTTTCTGATCTCTATATCTCCTTTCCTTTTTTTTTTTTCCTATTTAATTGCAGTGTCAAGATCTTCAAAACAATGTTGACACAGTTATATTAGGTATCTCTGTCTTATACCTGATTTGACAATGAATCCCTACAATATTTCCTCATAAAGTATAACATTTGCTATACTCTCTTCTATTTCTAATTTTCCAAAAGTTTTTTTTGGTATCATGCATGGGCTTTGAATTTAATCAAATGAATTTTCTGCATCAGTTGAGACCATCACTTGTTTTTTTGATTCAATCAATTAACATAATAATATGGTGAATTCAGTAATAGGTTTCTAATGTCAAACCTAGAAGTCCTGGGATGTAAACATTTTGACATGACATTATATTTTCATATATATTTCTTGGATTCAGATAATATTTTGTTCAGGATGTTTTTTTTCATCTGGGCTCATGAGTAGATTGGCCTGCAGTTTAATTTTATTTTATAGTCCTTGTCTAATTTTTGTATCATAGTTATCTTAGTACTATAAGATGAAGTGAGGAGTGTTCTCTCATTTTCTATTGTTTAGTCGCTTTTGTATGAGACTGAAATAATTTCTTCATTTAATGTGTGGTACTCATCTTTGAAACCACTTGGGTTTAGAGTTTTCTTTGTGGGAAAGATTGTTAACTAATGATTCATTTTGAAATGTGCTAGTATTGTTCAGGTTTTCTATTTATCCTTGAGCCAATTTGCAAGGCTGTTTTCTAGATCTTTCTAGGAAGTTTTCAATTGTAAGAGCGTAAAGTCATCTACATTATCTTTTTAAACTCTGCTGTATCTGTGGTATATTCCTTTTCAGTTCTGATAATATTTTTGAGTCTTTTACCATTTCCTTTTTTAATCTGTGTTTTTTTTTTTTGAGGAATATCGGCCCTGAGCTAACATCTGTTGCCAATCTTCCTCCTTTTTTCCTGTTTTTTCTCCCCAAAGCCCCAATAGATAGTTATATGTCATAGTTGTACATCCTTCTAGTTGTTCTATGCGGGACACCACCACAGCATGGCTTGATGAGCGGTGTGTAGGTCTGCGCCCAGGATCCAAACCAGCAAACCCCGGGCCGCCGAAGCGGAGCTCGCGAACTTAATCGCTACACCACTGGGCCAGCCCTATCATTTCCTTGATTAGTTCTAACAGAGATTTGTTTCTTTATTTTATTACTATTTTTTTTTTTCAAAAAGCCAACCATTGGCTTTTTTATCCTTCTTATTATACTTTTTTCTGATTTTTAAGTTTTTGCTCTTGTTTTTATTACCTCAGTTATATTTTTAAGTTTCTTTCATCTTAACTCTGACACTTTATTAAATTTGATCCTTTATTTTTTTATAGAAATATTTAAAAATACTCACATAAGACTATTGTTTTCTCAGCCTCACTGAGAAAATCACTGTAAGTTATGTACCATGAGTTTCAATATATATTATTTTCATTATCATTTAGTTTTAAGTATTTTCTTTTCGCCCTCTTGATCAGTTTAGAAGATTGTTTTAAATGTTCCACAAATAAGTAATGTCCCCCCACAGTTTTTGCTGTTTTGTTCTTTAATTATTTTGTAGGCACACACTGTGGTATACATGATACTAGTTCTTTAATATTTAAGATTTGTCTTGCAACCAAGGATGTGGACATTATTTGTAATTGCACCATGTATATTTGAGAAAAATGTATGTTCTCTGATTGTTGTTTGTTAGGTAAGGATTTCTAAATAGATCTATTAAATTAAGCCTAATTGTGCTATGCAAATCGTGCGCGTGTGTGTGTGTGTGTGTGTGTGTTTTCTCCTGCCTAACCTCTGATTTACTGAAAGCAGAGTGTGGCTGATTGGTAGTTGTATAAATTTTTACATTACATATTTTGAGCTTACTTTTTAGATACCCTAAATATAGAATTGTTATAGTGTTCTAGTGAATTAAATATTTTCCGTTTTGTAGTGACCCACTTTCTTCAAAATATTGTTTATAATAAAATCTGTATTGTCCAGTATCAATATAGCTACTTTGACTTCTGTTTGACTTGTATGAGATTTATAGTTTTTCCATTCTTTTACTTTCAACATCTAGGTATCTTTGTTTTATTTGCAAGTAGCATATAGTTGGATTTTTAAAAAATCTGACCTGACAGTCTTGACTGTTATGTGTATTATCGTCATCATTGCTATGTCTGTTTTTATTTTCTTTTTTTCACAGCTTTACTCAGGTATGACTGAGAAATAAAAATTGTATATATTTAGATTATACAACATGATTTTTTAAAGGTTTACAGTGTGATGATTCAATATACGTATACACTGTGAAAGGATTACCACAATCAAGTTAATTAACACATCCATTACCTCACACTGTTGCTATCTGATGGAGGAATATCTGCTTTTGTGAATTCTATCTCTCTGGGTTTTTATGTACTTCATTTTTATTTCTATTTTACTGACATTCTGTTGGATTAATTAAGATCCTATTTCTTATTCTAAGTTTTACTTCTATAGATTTGAAAGTCACATAGGTCAATATTTAGTCTTTTAGTGGTTATTTTTAAAATTTTACCATGCATACTTAAATTTATAAAGTTCCAATTAAATTAATACTTTATATGCTTCTCTCAGAAAATAAAAGGAGATTAGAGTATTTTAACCCTGATCAGCCCACTGCCAGTATATAGTCTAGAGACAGCAGTAAACTTTTCCATATGTTTGCCAGTTTCCTTAGTCACTCTTGCACCTCAAAGCTTCCTATCACAGTTAGGAATTGCTTTTGGCTGCTAGTAACAGTGACCTGACTACAGTGACTTAAACAAATCAGGATTTTTTTATCATGTCAAAGAAATTTGGAGCTGGGCAGTCTAGAGATGTGCCTGTGGTTCCACAAAGTCGTTAGGGATTGTTAAAGAAAGATCACACTGGACAAGATGAACAGACAGAAATTGATTTATTGCCATACTGTTGCCAGCAATAGAGGAAAGAGCACAGACCAGCTCTGTATGCTCAGCTCCACAGCAACAAAGGGCAGGAGAGTGTTTTAAGAGTTGGAGTCAGGGGATCCTAGGCCGTCTGTCTTTGCTAATTACCTTTATCCAAGGGAAAAGTAAATTTTCCCCTCTCTTCCTGGCAGGAGTAGTTTTACAACTTGGAGCAAGGTGCCCACTGAAGTTAGGCTCCTATCCTTCCACAGGGACTGGGGCATAGGGCTCTATCTTCCTTTGATGTTTACATTTCAAAGAGATGGTTCCCAGCTCCTTGAGAAAGATGTCTCCTAGGTCTTAAAACTGGAAAGAGGCTTTTAGGGCAATTCATATACATTTCAAAGGGGCAGAGAAAGGATTTGCAATTACAAGTTTTCTAAACTAAATGCACTAAGTTGGGGTGGGGGGATTCAGAGACTTACAGTCAGGAAGAAAATTGTCTAAAGTTTAGTCAGTCTAAGGGAAACATTGAGGCAATTGGGTAGAACCCAGAACTTTCTCTCTTTTTTGCCAATCTATCTTTAGTGTTTTGCTTCCAATTTCCAAGTCACAAGAAGGCTGCAGGACTCCAGCCACAATGTTTGCATTCCAGGTTGGAAGGAAAAGAGGAAAGGCAAAATGGCAGTCCTCATGTCTGAGTCAGCTTACTAGAGGCCCCACTCAGCAATTTCTGTTTATATTCCATTGTCCATTTTAACATGCAAAAGAGCCTGGAAAATGTATGATTTTAGTTATGAACAAAATCAGCCCAGAGTAAAATAAGAATTCTGTTTTAAGGAAGGAGGTGAAATGGGATATTTGATAGCCAATACAGTCTCTATGACAGCTCCTATTTAACTACCCACATCTTACATGTCCTTCTTCCATTCATATATGCACTTATTTTCCTGCCAAAAGATAACAGCCTGGTTTCGGCATCTGGTAACTGCATCCAGCCTAATGTCCAGGTAATGTGCAGCCCTCTCCATCAGGTCTACATGCAGTTTCTGTGGTCTGGTCAATTATAAACTAAAGACATTTATCTGCTCTCCCACCCTGGGACACCAATATAAGAGGGAAAAAGTATAAGAGGAGAGTAAGTAGCTGCAATAAAAACTTCCATTTGAAAAGAAAAAAAAATGGGAACTATACAACCATCACTGGGCCAGAACAATTAACCTACGCTGTTTGGAAGGAATAGTGAGAACTCCTTTTCCTGGCAATGGAATGCATTCTATGATTAACGCATCTGGCGACCCCTGGTTCTGCCTTTCATTTCCCCCCATAGCCTCTGGCTCCTCCATTTGAGAGGCACATCTGTCCATTTTCTCTCATGGTCACAACAAGGTGGGCATTGATGAGGGTGGCCTTCCTGGAGGCCACACGGCTTTAGCAGATTCATTCTAATTGCTGGAAGTTTGGAGGCTGCAGATTGCTATGGTAATTTGACAGTGAGCAGCCTGGCTTAGAGGTTCTCTAGAAATATTATTTTTTCAAAACTTGGTAAGTTCTCAGTGTATTTGCTTCTCATCAGGCCCATGATCAAGTAAATATAGCCAATTGTCTTGATGGAACATTGCTTTTAAAGCTAAGAACTCATCTTTTACTTTTTGGCCTCTGTGCTTTGCCCATTGCCCTAGCTCCTAAACTAATAGTGGCTACTTAGAGATTATTTGAGATAAAAGGCTCTGTGAGAAAGCAATACTGTGAATCTGACCACTGACCCTATGCTGTATGTGGTTATGGTTTCAGAAATTTCACCACTTGTTTCATTAGACTCTGAAGTATTTATATATATATACACATTTTTTTTTTCTTGGTGAGGAAGATTGGCCCTGAACTAACAGCTGTTGCCAATTTTCCCCTTTTTGTTTGAGGAAGATTGTCCCTGAGCTAATATCGGTGCCAATCTTCCTCTATTTTGTATGTGGGATGCCACCACAGCATGGCTTGTGGAGCAGTGTGTAGGTCCACACCTAGGATCTGAACCTGTGAACCCTGGGCCCCCAAAGCACAGTGCATGAACTTAACCACTACACCACTGCGCCAGCCCCTGAAATATTTATATTTTTAAATTATTCCTGTTATATTGTCAATGTCTTTGAGAAATGTATGGATCCCAAGGTACTTCATCTGTGAAATGCAAATAATCCCATAATGAGCCTAGAATTGCTGTATTTTGTATGCTTTGAGGTGACACAGAAACAAAAGAGATTATTTATTCTAAGATACTGGACAGCTGAGAGGGCTGTGAAGAGAGAAAGAAGAACTGCGAACAATTTCAACTTCTAAAAACAATAAAAGTTTCTTTTAGATATTTCCCTTTTATTTGTAGTCTTCTAGGTAATAAGTAAAAAGCATAAACTTGAATTTAGATGTATAAAAAATAATTTCAAATATAATGGTGATGATGACAATGATGAAAAGACAAGTCTTATAGCTGGGCACTGTGCTAAAATCTTTACATAGAATCTGTGACTTAATTCTCATGACAATCTGCTGTCTCATATTTTGGAAAGTGACTACTAGAACCTCTGATGTGGTTCAGGAATAAAATATTTAAATTAGTTAATTTTAGTACACTTCCTATGCGTTTATATTAAAGCCAGGTGTATAGTTAAAAAATAAAAGGCATGAAATTATACAGTAGACACATCCTGAAATGTTTATCATCTATGTCCATTTTTTGTTGTTATTTTAATTTTAGGCATCTATGCAGCACTTGAGACCTCATGATTCTCTAAGGGCTTTTGATTAAAATCCATCTACTGTTGATCCTTTTATAATGGACAACTCTGCCTGCTCCAGCTGTCAGTGTAGCAACAAGATGTGAATTAACCATGACTTTCAAGCCAGAAAGTTTCACAATTGTTTTGACAGTCGACAGTGAATTCTCTACCAAAAGCAATTTCTTGTGAGAATATTATGAACAAGTCCTTGCAAAGTGGAAAGTTTGGGAACCTTTTGATGTGAGAGCTTGCCTTCTTTGTATGGAATAGCATTGCATTATTGACCAAGGCTGTTGTCTAATAAATGACCCATTTTATAAATCCACTTGGTTTTCAGGATTGTAGGTTTAGCTTTCAAAATATCTTTTTGAGTTTGAGACAGCAAAAATGTTGTAGAAAAGACAAACAGAATTCTGCCACTTGTAAAGCATAACCTGTGTCAATGATTTCCTTGCCTCAGAATTTTTTGCTGTGGGAAGTAAAATAAACACTGGTAAAAGAAGTATACATTACCCTCTTTATGTAGAGAAATATGGCATGATGATACCAAAAGTAGAAAGCACACAAAAGGAAAAATGGGAATATTTGGCTACAGAAGAAGGAAAAGAGTGAAGTCCTATGTGTGCATGCGCGTGTGTGTGTGTGTGCGTGTGTGTATGTGTGTGTGTCAGAGAGAGAAAGAGAGAAATGCAAACAACAGACAGGAAGAAGTGCTTGCAACATTTTGCAAAATGAAATGTTTCATATCCCTTAATATCAGGTAATTTATTCAGTATTTATCATGTGCCAAACATTGGGCTAAATACTTTTTATACATTATTTTATTGAATCTTCACAATAACTTGGTGAAGTAGGTGCTATAGGTTGTATTGTGTCCATCCAAATTCATATGTTGAACTCCTGACCCCTAATATGTCAGAAAGTGAACTTATTTAGAAATAGGGGCATTGCACATGTAATTAGTTAAGAGTTAAGATTAGTTAAGATGAGATCATACTGGAGTAGGGTGGGCCCCTAATCCAATATGACTGTGTCCTTATAAAAAGGGGAAATTTGGATACAGAGATAGAGAAACAGGGAGAATGTCATGTGAAAATTGGAGTTATGCTGCTACAAGCCAAGGAATGCCAAAAATTGCTGGAAAATCACCAGAAACTAGGATAGAAATATGGAACAGATTCTTCCTCACAGCTCTCAGAAGGAATCAACCCTACTAACATCTTGATTTCGGACTTCTGGCCTCAGAACTGAGAGATAATATATTTCTATTGTTTAAGCCATCCAGTTTATAATGCTTTGGTATGGCAGCCCTAGCAGACTAATACAGGAGGTATTTTCATTACTTTCATCTTGTAGTTGAGAAAACACACACTCAGAATGTTTAAATAATTGTTTTATGGTCATATAATTAGTATGTGATTAAGTGAGTATTAGAACTATGCCCTTCTAACGCCAATCCAGCTATTTTCTACAATTTTAGAATAGGGAAAAGAATATTCCAGGTAGTAGGAACAGCCAGTTAAAAAATATGGAGACAAGAAAAGCAAGGCATTTTGTGGAATTGGAGGATAATTCCACTCATAGAGAGATTAAGGTCAAGGGGTTGAGGAAGTGAATGGAGAAGGGGAGAGAGCAATGGGTCTACTTGAGATGACTCTTCTCTGCAATGTTCACAGTTGGATTATCTACCATTTCCTGCGTGGCTGGCAATGATTTTCTTGATATTGCAATATGTTCTGAGGAAGGCGTCCAAAGGGATTTTCTTGCTGCCACATTTAATAAACCGATCTAGGTGCTGTAAGGGCCTTGGTCAGAGAGCTCCTTGGCCGGTGACCTCTTGTTTATGCAGCAGGCAATCTCTTTGTTCCATGGTACAGACATCAAATGGAGAGGGAGTCTAAATGTTCATTCACAATCCCCAGTCTTTGGACTCTTCGTAGAAACTCTCTTCTCATTTTTTTCCTGTTCTCATTATGATATTCCTGATTTCCAGGCATGGACATTACTCTGGCATTCAGCCTTCAGTATCTGCCTAATTGAGCCCATCATTAACTAAATTTCTACTTTTTTTCCCCTGTGGCCTTTATACAGTCAGTCTATAAGACATGGAATACCATTATGTGGCTTAGAATTTTTTCAGCTTGTCTCAAACACAAATTTGTATAATTTTACATGCTTTAAAGTCAATTACCCAAGTAGATTTTCCCTTTGAATGCCACGCTAAATGCCACGCAATGCTCCATTTCTGATATAAGCATCTCTTTGTATATTTCTCCATTTTTCATAAATCACAACGTGTATTTTGCGTGTATGTTATGTACCTAACAGAGTGGAGTGGCAACAAGAAGAACCTAAAAGCATTATTTATACATAAATAAAAGCAAATATTGGGCTGTAGCTAAATTATTTATGGAAAAAAGTATTAAAAGGTAACCAAAGGAAGTCAATAATCCTACAAGTAAAAAGACATGGGAGACAATAATTGGTTTTGGAAATTTACTCAATTGCCAAAACATTTAAAATATCTAAATGACCATTTCAACACAATTTGTGGTAGTGGAATCTTTGTTCCAACATACTTTAAGTCAGTCTGAAGGTAGTTTATTTAAGGTAGTTGTCAAGTTTCTGCAAGCAATATTTATTCACTCAATTCAGCAAATAAAGGCTAGTCCTGCTGTCCTAAGGTTAAGGATATAGCAAGATAAACAAATTTTATCTGTACAGATTTTACCATTTACTCAAGGTGCAGCCAACAAAGAAGCTAATAACTAAGATTGTTATAGATTGACAAACTGGGATAAATACTACACTGAAAATGAACAGAGTGATAAAATAGCCTACAACTGGTGGGTGTCTCTTTAGTTGCATGATCAGGGACTTGAAGAATAAAAGTGGCCCAACATTTCAAATAGTTAGGGGAAAAGAATTTGTACTAGTTTTCTATTGCTGCTTAACACATTAGCACAAAATTTGTGGCTTAAAAAAACACCCGTGCATTAGCTCACAGTTATGTTGGTGGATGCCCAACAGACTCAGCTGGGGTCTCTGCTTAGCTATCACAAGTTCTACATTACGGAGTTGGCTGAATGGGCTATTATCTGGAGACATGCAGGAAGAATCCACTTCAAGTTCATTCAGGTTGTTGGCAGAATCCAGTTCATCATGACTGTAGATTTGAGGTCGCTGGTTCCTTGCTGGAACAGCCTTCAGCTATCCACAGCTTCCAGAGGCCACCTGCGTTCCTTGTGATGTGGTCCCTTCCATCTCAATCCATCAACAGTGTGTGGAATCCTACTAAGCTTCAAATATCTTTGACTTCTTCTGCCTTTCTTTCCCACCACTATTCAGAGAAAGTTCTCTGCTTTTACAAGCTCTTGTGAGTAGATTAGACACATGTGGATAATCTCTCTTTTTTAAGGTCAACGTGCCATAGGGCATAACACATCCTGGGAGTGATATCGTATTCATAGGTTCTGTGGAGTTGGAGGCTTGAAATCTTCGGGGGAGTTTTTAGAATTATACCTACTACAGAATTTTAAATACGGAGGCTTGAAATCTTTGGGGGAGTTTTTAGAATTATACCTACTACAGAATTTTAAATACTAATGCATACACCTAAAAACCTAGTTTGGTTTACTGTTATCTTTGCTTACTTTTATCCTTTGCAATTCTGCAGAAAGAGAACCACTGTATGTCTCTGAAGCCATCATGTTAAAAAGAAGGAATGGGGAAAATTATTAGGAGAGAAAGGAACTGTTGAGAGTGACATCTAGGAATATGTGGTGCCAGCTGATTGGAGATCTAAACACAAAGTCCATGAATAGATTAAGAGTTGGCATTTCTAAGATTATATCTATGCTGTGTCACAGAATTCTGATCTGGTTTCATTTTATTCCAACCTTCTCAGCACCATAAGACTCAAGTCCATTGGCAAAACTACTAAGCTCTCTTCCAAGAATAGCAAAAGTGTATTTGGCACTGCAGATATTACAGTGAATGAGACTACTGTTAGATGTTACACAATGTGTAAAATTGAAGAAAAATTTTTCTAGTTATAGAAGAAGAAATTTAGAGCTCCTGGGTGGCTCAGTTAAATCTTGTTTGTTGAATCTTCTTTGTACATAACAAGAAAAACCAAATTTTCAACACATTCTACTTTGGATGTCTGGTCTGGTTGCCTATTTTCTTATCTGTAGAACAGAATTACACCTATCTCATAGGACTCTACCTAACCTATAGGGCATGGGTTAATATACATGTATATGCCTTGCATTATGCCTGATTTATAGTTTCTAATCCAAATGTAAATCTAAAAAGTCCTTTCTTTTTTCCACTTCTATGAACCCAAAGCCTTCTTAACTATAGCAAAATAGAAAAGAACCACTGTGCCTTGTCCCTCTTTGTAAGGCATTGTATAAAACTGCGTGATTTTACTGTCAAAATTTATTTAGAGGTAAGGCTTGACATTTACAGGTTGTGTTATCGTTTGCTATGCTGTGCTTTCTAGTTAAAGCATTCCAGGTTAGAGCCTATAATCTATTGCATGGTCATTTAAACCTCCAATACCAAAAAAAGAAATACAGTAGAGAAAACTCATCATAAAGCCAATTCTCTCAATGCCGAGTGGCAGCTAGAGCGACAATTTATGTAGAGTACAATAGAAAGTGGAAAAGCTAGTTTGTACATTTGTTTTCTGGGCCTAACACTCAGATATTGGGCATGAAATGGTTAAAATGCACCTAAAAGCCAGGAGCAATGTTTAATTGTGTTCCACATGAAGTGTCATTGTGTATAGTTTCTAACTTGAATTTAAGCTGGAAGTGACTCTCCACGAGCACAGAGATAATGTGACTTTGCGATCACTGTAGTTCAATAGAGAACTTTAACAGCTGGCCAGAAAAAGTAAACCTTAGAGCAGGAGCTCTGACCTCAGTCTCTTCCTCAGCATGTCATAAAGCATTCCAGAATGCTGCTTTTAGCAGATATCAATGATATCTATAATGAAACAGATGCTATATGACCTGAAAACTAATGTTAATATGAAACATTAAAATATCTTATTTATGTCTATTTTATTTATTGTCATCAAATATTTTTATTTACTCCTAAAACTCTCACTTTTTCTCTCAAATGGGAACAGCCCATGTGACAGTCTACAGAACTGGGAAATTGCCTGGCAAGAGAATGGAGACAGGAAAAATAAAATTTTGGAAGTGATAGATCTATTGCTGCGATATTCTAAAGCAAAATTGCAATTATTCTCAGATTTCTCTTACTGGGATCACTCTAACTACCCATGGATTCTGACGAAATGGGAAGGAGTGGAATACGATTTGTTCTCTGCCCCGTAACACAGATAAGAAAATGCTATAAGTCTATAAAAAAAAAGACTTGGGTGGGCCGGCCCCATGGCTTATCGGTTAAGTGTGCGTGCTCCACTACTGGCGGCCCACGTTCGGATCCCAGGTGCGCACCGACACACCACTTGTTGGGCCATGCTGAGGTGGCATCCCACATACAGCAACTGGAAGGATGTGCAACTATGACATGCAAATATCTACTGGGGCTTTGGGGAGAAAAAGAGAAAAAACAAAGGAGGAAGATTGGCAATAGATGTTAGCCCAGGGCCGGTCTTCCTCAGCAGAAAAAGAGGAGGATTGGCATGGATGTTAGCTGAGGGCTGATCTTCCTCACAAAAAAAAAAAACTTGGTCCCAGGTAGTGCATATTTTTGAAAGCTACAATAGAAGGAAAGTTTCCTCAAAAATGATGAGGACACTATTAAAATACAAACTAGAAGAAATTCCACAGATTATTAAATCTCTACACTGGTCATAATATTCCTGATACCCAGAAGCAAATCAGCACGAGTTAGCATGAAACAAAAATAGCCTGAGAAACAGAAGACGCTAAGCAGAAACGGAAAGAATTGAAACCCTGAACTCACCAGAGCAGAGACAGTTCTCCAGTTATATTTGGCTTTGGGTTTTGAATGAAGAATGATTGGGATTCCTACAAGTTAAAATGTAGCCAAAGTGCCTACAATTGCCTATCAATTGCTACTTGATAAGTCACCTCTGCCCCACCTCCCCCAACACACACCTTTCTAGTCTTATCTTCTACTATTTTCTCTCACACACAATTTCCTTCTCTCTTGCCTGGGAAGTTCTCATCCTAAGACTTTGCCTCCTCTATTTTTCTCTATAGCATTGTTTACAATCTGAAAGACTATATATTTAATTCTGTGTTTGTTGACTATTCATCCAACTAGAATGTTAATTCCATGAGAGCTGGGGTTTTTAGTCCTGGTCTGCAGCACCTAGAACAGGACCTCACAAAGAGTAGGCCTTTAATAATGATTTATTGCTTGAATTAATCTTAAAAATGGTGACCATCCAATCATTCTAAATTAATCCTTCTCTCTCTCTTCATGCAGTAAACAGCAGCCCCAGAAATTGTTCTAGATAGAAAGCTAGACTATATCGACTCTCAACTAACTGTAGAATCAAGATTGTGTTTTCCTCAGCAAGCAAACCACCCAGAAGGCATTCCTTACGTGACACTGTCTTAGCCAGCATCGGTTCTCCCTGAGTGTTTTTCCAGGTCATTTCCTATCCCATAGACATATTCTAATAGTTTTTTAAATAAAAACTCTATATTTACTTCTGAAATCATATCCTACAACGCTTTTGTATTACCTTTGGGTTATCTTTCATAATAACATTATCCTTGTTTTTATTTTTAATTTTTAAAAATTATATGTAGAAATCATCATACATAATTTTTATGTTTATAAATTTCTGGTTGTAAACAATCTTCTGTGGAAACATCATGGAATTTGTATGTGCATGTGTATATGACCAAGAGATAGAGAATGAAATTTATTTTTCTTTCCATATATCTTTCCTCTGTTGCAATCCTACAATACATCAGCCTAGCTGACTATGGATGATTTACTGGTCCCACACAATACTTGCCTTAAAGTTGATTATTGTGAAGAAGGCTCAGTGTATAGGGTTTTATGTACAAATTCAAAAGTGTTCAGTGCTTTATTTAGCTCTTTAAGGTGATGGGAACTAAGAAACCCCAGGCTACATGAAGAAAGAAGGTAGAGAATATGGGCAGCATTGAACATCATATCAGAGCTTCACAACTACTCTGGCTCTGAAATCCTGAAATATAATTAATGGAACAATAATTTAGTATTATTTGAGACTTAGTTTAAATGACTAGATTTCCTTCCTGGTTGTTTTTCCTGTAGAAAGAATCTGAGATGGAGCACCCGAAGTTGAGCAGTGTTTCAAGCCACACCTGTTCAGAGATGCTTAGGCTCCCTTATCATACATAGATGGCTGCATTTACCTCAAACTCACATCCTTAGTTCAATGACCCGAGGCCAGAGTAGCTATACTGATTTCATCAAGTATCCATGGGATGAACTATTGCAATATAATACAAAATTACTGCTTATGTTCCCTTTCCTCAGAAATAGCTTATGGGCACTTTACGATCTACCCTTCAGTTCAGGAAGATCTTTGGTCACCTTTGGATGAGTAAGTACAGGAACAGAAGTAGAGGAAATGTGACTATCAGGCATTCGTGGATGAGGGAAGCGAGGAACGGGGAACCATCGTGAAGGAGCTAAATTGCCAAGGCAGCATTCTGTAAAAAGTTCTTAGCTGATTTGCTTGCAGAGAGAACCACAATAATGGTCCCATAGTTAGTTGAGGGTCCATTTGGACTATCTTTTTATCTAGAACATCATGGGGGCTCTTGTTTACCTCATGATACTATCCAGAATGAAAAAAAAAGGAGAGAGGGATTAATTTAGAATGATCGACCCCACATTTTGTTGTGATTCATTCATGCAATAAACATCTATTGAGGCCTTGGTATTTGCTTAGGTGGGGACAAATGTTTCCAGTAATCACATTTAATAATGGGGAATGCCTTTATGGCCTAGAGTTGTGATTTGTCAACAGTTATGGCTCCTAAATCTGGGGATAGTAGGGGGAATCTCCCTTTATGAAAAAATGGCTTACCATGAACTTTTTCTGTGTGAAAAATGGGCATATTAACAAAAAAAATCCCTCCTAAGACCACTCTGAGAGCAGAGAAATAGTCATCTCCCTAATTCCTCAAAGAAACATATCACTATTGATACAAACCTATGCACCTTTCTTTCTTCTAGGCCAGTATGGTGCAGCTGAGGGTCCCTTTACAGGTTATGGGGTAAATGAAAACATACCCAAAAGTATGCATATAGATGTTTCTATGAATCTTCTGAATTATAGCCTACAACTCAGCATTAGTTTTTACTCATAGCAATTAATAGTGATCAAGTCTAGACCAGCCTTTGAACTACTTTTAAGTAAGAGAAGAAGATACCTGCCATTATCCCTTCTGTGGTTGAGTTATGGAAAAAGGAAAGCTGGCCACTCCTACTTCTACACCAAATTAGATAAAAGTGATCAAGGTTGCCTGTGCCACAGTTACACTGGAGTTGTACGGCTAATCATAAATAAACTTGTATATAACGGCCAATAAAATAAGCACTAATCAAAGATTTAAAAAGCCCTGGGATAATAGGTTTAAATTTGGCAGATGGCTAGGAGCCTCCAAATTCATCCTCTCCCAATATCTCACAAAAACATCATCAAAAGCACATAATAAAAGAGACCACACAAAACATCACCAATAGATGAAAGGAAACCAAGAGATAGCATGGCAGAATCTTGGAGTGATTGCAGGAAATATATAAGATAGAATTACAATGTGAAAAACCTGTGCAGTCTTCAATCTACCTCTGGCTAAACTCCATGAAACACAAACCACTTTGAAAAAGCAAGCCTTTTATTCAGACCTGAATTTACCATGGATCCTTCTTGAATTCTTCATTATTGGTACATATGCCTCTTCACAGTAAATAACCTCTTTATTTGAACTAGCTTGAGTGAATCTCTTACAACTTAAATTCCTTACAAGTACCTTACAACGCAAATTCCTAACCAAAGCATATTCTTGCTCTCTTTTTCTTTTTCTGTTTTTAATAGCTCTCACTTAATGGTACAAAAAATTCTAGTTTCCTAACTTTAAGTCTGTTATGTGAACACAACTACATACAGCATTCATATCCACAAAGCTCTGGGAACAGTTCTAAAGGCCTGCCCTAGTGACTCACCCAAGGATTCGACAGTTTGGACATAAGAAATTGTGTAAATCCTACAAGTAGAAGTTGCATGTATAGGGGAGGAGAGTTTGCCACTCCAAAATGTGTCGCTTTGGCTTATTTTTAAGAACAAAAGACTCAGGAATAAACTTTGATCTTCTCCCTAACTGTCTACAAGAATTTAAGATAGAAGGCCTGTTCCAGGAAGGAGCTATCACCGTAGATAACTATAGTATAATACGAAGTAGGCCTGGTAGACAGGGAGGAATCTAGCAAGGCCCCTTTGATTAAAGTCCTCTCCATGTCCCATTATCTCTGCCAGGCATGGAAAACATTTGTTTACCAAACATTTGCTTTTCCATCTCCATATGAATTACCTTCCTCTCCTTCGAAGTCCCAAATCACTTCCCACAACATCCTCTTTTGTCTTTAGCTGAAGATGGTATTTAAAGTGGTGGCTTTGGCCATTTTGGCTGGTTACTTAGTTTTGCTGGGTTTCTCCCATGTATACATGTTATTAAACTTTGATTTTCTCCTGTTATTCTGTCTCATATCAATTTAATTCTTAAACCAGCCAGAAGAACCTAGAAGGGTGGAGGAAAATTTCTTCCTCCCCTACACATGGGAGAATTGAATACATTAGATTGTTCTTTCCCTCCATCTTTTTCACTTTTCAGACAGCTTTTCATTCTTTATGACTTGTTTCAGGTTTTATATTTTCTGGGAAGACTGCTTTGATAGCCTCCCAGCCACCCTACAAGTGTGCCACACACTGAATTAGCTGCACTGTGTTTGCACCATGAAAAGAACAATGACAGCATCGAGATGAATAGTTAATACTTTGGACTGCTTAGCATGTGCCAAGCTATGAACTGAGTGCTTTACACACTCAGTTCATAGCACACTCAATCTTCACCCAAACTTCATGAAGTGAGAGTATTTTACAGATGAGAATGTTACTATTTTACAGATGAGAAAACTAGGTTTCAAACACTGTCCTCAGCACTTTACATTTTATGGCTTTATTTTATCACCACAGTGATAGTTTGGAGCTATTGTGACCCCTACCTCAAAGATGAGAAAATTAATGCTCTAGGACTTAACTGTCTAATTCCTTGCTTTTATCTCCATTATATCTATTATAGAGTTTATGCAAATGGAAATGATCTGTTTATGTGTCCATCTCCTCTGCGACACAGTAAGTTTAACGATAAGGGCTGTACCTTATTCACTTTTGAATTCTAAATTATATGCTCAATAAATATCCACTTGTCAATGCAGACTCTTCCTTGATGTTAGTCCTAAGATCTATACGTTTTAAATGTGTTTCAGTAAACAAATAAACACAACCGTACTTCCTTTGAAAAGGGCTCTAGCATTTTTATTTTGCTACCACATTGCTGTCTCTCCTGCAAATGATCCCCAAAGGTTTACTCTTCATGTAGATCCAGCGAAAGCCACAGTTGACTGCTGCTGATGACCCTGCAGACCTTAGGGCAGGATCTCTGCCCTGATGGAGCCCAAAGCATTAGTCCTTATTGCTCTTAAGTCCACTAAAGGACTCTAAAACCATGGCCATTAACGCTGGTTGTCCCCAACAATCCATGCACACTTCTGCACTACTGCAGGTAAGCTGTAATAATGGGGAAGTAGCAAAAAGCTTGTGCTATTGACCATTCTAAACCTGCCCCAGAGGCCAGGGAAAGCTCACTCCATGCAGTGGACCTCTTCAGGCTTTTGCAGCCTGGGCCTTGAACCTCCTTCTCCAAGAACACAGAGAGACAGGAACTCCAAAGGCATGCCTCATCAACGGCCTCAGATTAGTTCCTTCACAGCATGGTGAAGAGCCGGACCATCATTTCTCTTCAGGGAAAAAGGGTGTATCATTGCCAATGATCCCCAAAAGGGAATCAAAAAAAATATTAACACAATCTCAGATTTTTTCATTATATTCAGTCACCTTGTCACAGTCATATAACAGCAGTGGAGGGGAAGATAAAATGGCCATACCAAAAAGCATATAATGCAAGTTAATATGAAGAACGTGTTGACAGACTACTAACTACGCAGTTGTAATGAAGAAAAGCCCTTTTCCTGTAAAGCACAAATGTGGGTGATAAACCACTGAGGCACTCCTGTGCTGTGAATGATTAAATTTTGCCACCACTGCCAGGTGACATTAATCCTACTGCTTCAGTGGCAGAAAACACGTCATCAAACTGTCGGAACGTCACTGAATTTTCCTGAAGTGCTTTTCCTCTCGTCTCGATTGAACATCTAAATCTTTTCTCTACGTGATAAACAAAAATGAATGGATGAAAAATGGCTTTAAGTCTCTTTCCAGTAACCATGAGCATTACGATCTTATGAATGGAGCTAGGCCTCTTGCGTTCTCAGACTATATAGAGACTGATTTATAAATTAACTGGTAATGCATTGATCTTTGCTCATTACTTTTTCGCTAAATCTCTTTCAGTGAGTTATCTACACACTAACCTCAGAAAGGCACCTTTCCATTTCTGGAGCCTGGCTCTCTCCATGGTGCAGCAGTCAACATCCCTGTATAAAAGATTACTATAGACCTTTCTGTCCTTCAGATAAATAATCCTAGAGTCCTTTCATACATTTGTCTCATTATTTCTAGGTCACCAGTAGATAATTTAGATGGCACCAGAATACTAAGATGTTAAATATATTTTATATATTTAGTCAAATATATTTTACGTTATAACAGATTTTGGATTTAAAGAATTGATATACTTTCAACAATCTGTATTTTTATCTTTTCAGCCATATCACTTAATTTCTGAAATAAATTGTATAGGGATTTGTTAAACACATTTAAAATTAAAGGCATTACTGCTTCACAATTATGCAAATGAAAGATTCAAGGAGATAAATGTTCAAACTGAGGCTGAATACATTCTTTGAGGAGGTATCTTTACACTTTATGGCGCCACTAAGAATTCCTTCTGGGAATGAGCTCTTTCTTCTATCTTCTAGGGTTTGGGGAGGTGTGGGGACGCTTAAGGTTTTCTTTTTTGTTTCTTTCTTTTTTCTTTTTTTTTTGGCTTTGCATTAGGATGCTCAGATCTGACATCTGACGTGAACACAAAGAGCTAGCGGCTCATGTTGACTTCCAGCAAATGAGATGGGAGAATATTGCAGTTCTTCGTAAAGTCCTTCATAATAATGGTTTGATTTTTTTCCCCAATGTATGCTCTTTTACCCAGTGTTCTTATCACTTGCTGTAGATGGATTATTTTGCATTCATGCAGAATGTGTTGCAAGTCTGTTTCATCTAGTGAACTGAAAATTATTGCTTAATCCAAAAAGCAAAAAAAAATGTTTGAAAGAAGAGCTCTAGTGCTATAGGTTGCTTACTGTTGTTGTGCTGTTTTTTAATTCAAAGATTCTAACAGAGCCAGCCTCACCGTGAGGCCCAGTCTCGTTCGTGGGGCTGTGAATTAACTATTTTAGGCAGATAGATAAGAGGAGTATCAAGTTAATGTCAGCAGAGAATACACTCATCAACACCTCCAAGAAAAGGTGGCAGTTTGAAGAATGCATTTGTTCCCTCTCCTCCTTTTCTTTCTTCCATTTCTCATCTTCCAGATATAGCAGGCATTGCCAAGGAAATGAAAAAGTGATGAAAAAATATATAGGGATGGAAATAAAAACTAAAAGCAATCACAAAATTTAAAGTAGGATGTAAATATTCTTATTAAAAACTGGAGCCAGTTCAGGGTGACACAAAATTATAATGAAAGATACCAAGATGCTCGGAATTTTTATCTTACTTCGATGGATGTGCATTTACTCAATATCATCTCTCATCAAAGTGAAAAAGCCTGAGATGTGATTTAGTGCATTTTTAAGGGTGGGGGAAAGAAAGAAAGGGGATAGGGAGAGTCACTTAGCTGCATATAATATATTAGAGATAGGGACTAGAGTTTGGGGCAAAAATTCTACTTAATAATGTAATATTAATTTGTTTCTTTTTCCTGTTTATTTGTCTTCCTTGTGAAACTAACCAGGGAAAAGATGACCATAGTTTGGAACAAGAACAAGGATATCGGCCTGCAGTGCTTAGAGATGAGATGCTCTAGGCCACACTTCCAGGCACGGGAAAAGGCAAATGGACCAATTCTATCCATTTATTCAGTCCACAGTGACTTGTTAGGCCCACTCTGTCTCAGAGACTGATTTAGGTAGTGGAGACACATGGAGAACGAAAAGGAGACATGGTCTCTGCTCTCATGTGCTGCTCTGCACTGACCTTTTCCTCTATGAAAAGCTCCAATCACTTTCCCCCAACTCTACCAAAACTATCATTATTTCTCACCCTTAGACAGGTGACAAGATTGGAATAGGAGATGAAGAATGTGAACGCAGCATCTACTAGAGCCCAACATCTCCAAATGATTAGGGGAAAAAGAGCAAAGGTGGAAAGCAAGATGCTACAAGGAGCAAAGCATGGCATTAATGACAACAAACACAAACAAGCTAACTCCTTTTCTACATGTCAACAACTACAAATTAGACAAAAATATGGAGTTAAACCATATGCCATCTAGTTAATATAATAAAAAGTAAGAGACAAAGATTGGCAGAGAAATACTAAATGAAAACAAAGGTGGAAATATTAATTTCAAATTAAGTTGCGTTCAAACAAAATGCAGATTTGAGAAAGTGAGATTCATCAATATATTAACAAAAGGAACAGCAAAAAATTAATTCATGCATGGAATTGCATATTTTTTAGATAAATAAAAAAAAAATTGATGGAAATGCCCATGGGAACCAACAACCATACTATTTTAAAAGGTACTTCCATCATTCATTGCTCAGTCACTGTTAGATCGTCTACCTAGTCGCTCAGCAAATATTTCATGAAAACACGCTCTATTCAGGTATTGTGTTAGGCTTGGAGATACAGTGATGAGTAGGACAGTAATGGCCCCCGTCTCACGGAGTTTAGAGCCTAATGGTTAAGACATATACTGATTAAGCAATTAATAAAAAGTAAAAAATTGGGATAAATAAAAAAATGAGCAAGGACAGGATATGAGAGAAAGCATGAGATGGGCAGATGGAAATGGTCTCCCTAGGAAATAAGATTTGAGTAGGCAATTATGAATCACATAGGCAAAGAGCCAAGGAACAATCTTTCCAAGAATAGAAAAACAGCATGATCAAAGGCTAGAAAAGGTCACGTGGCTAAAGTGTAGCAGAGAGTGGAAAAGTGAGACTGGAGAGTTAGACGGGCGTCAGATCATGAAGTCCTTACAGGCCTTGGGAAGAAGTTAAAATTTTAATCCTAGTGCAACAAGAAGCCATTAGAAGTTTGAGCAGATGGTTGAGTTTATACACTATATATTTTAGTATCACGCTGGGTACTGCATGAGGAAAAGACAGAAGTAGAGCAAGACTAGAGGTAAGGTTACTAGATGAGGCTTTTTTGATAGTCTAGATGAGAGTGTGAATGGGCGTAGTTTATAATTTGATGTGAAATTAACACAATCTAGTGTTATTTCAGATGTACTGAGTGAGGGTAAAAGATGCATCACGTCTTCTCTTTGAGCAGTGAGGGAGTTGATGTTGCCACTAGTGAGATGGGAATTACTGGAACAGAAAGATGTTGTAGTTAGAGAATCAAGGATTCACTTTTGAAAATATTAATTTTCAATGCCTAACAGAGAACTGAACTATAGATCTCAAACACAAGGGAGAGGTATGGAGTAGAGATAAAAATGTCTACATCATCAGGATAGGTTTAGTATCTAAAGCCATGGAATGAAAGGAGAGAATGAAAATAAGACAAGAAGATAACCCAGAATGGAGACTGAGAAGCTCCAACATTTGGAATTTAAGTAAAGGTGGAGACTGCAAGGGAGATTAAGAAAGATGACCAAGAAGATGAAGGAAAGCTGAGAGGTGAGAGCATTTCAAGGAAGAAAGAGGGTTAACTCTGTAGAATGCTTGTGAGAAGTCAAGTAAATTCATAATAGCTAAGTATTCACTTGCCATACGGAAGACTTGAAAGGAGATGTTTGCTGGGGATGAGGATGCCCCTGTTGGGACAAAAATTATGATGAATGCCTTAAAGAGAGAAAGCATATGGGATTAAATTGAAAGAGTAAAAACTAAAGTCCAAAATTTGCAAGGTGAGGGGCAACTAAAACCAGTGGGGCAGTCCTCTGGAGTTCTCCAAGCTTAGGGGTAATGGAGAGCAGGAGTGACCCTTAGAGCAGTCTAAAATCTAGCCCTCAGTTTGGTTATTATATTAATACAACTGCATGAGGATCCATCTCCCATTTCCCTACCTGTTCTAAGGAGTAGGAAGCAGAGGCATCTGCCTCAGGTAGCAATAATGAGTATGGGTACTTGGGATGGAGACTAGGGCTATGTTCTTGTTGCCAGACATTCTAAAAATGACCCTCCACTATTCCAGGCCCTAATCACCAGGATCTGTGAATATGATGAGATATCATGCCTGTGACAGTGTTAAGTTACATAGGAAAGTTGACCTTAAAATAGGAAGATTATCCTACATTTTCCAGAGGGGGGCCCAGTGCAATCACTTGAGCCCCTAAGAAGCTGAGACCATTCCCCAGCCAGCAGGATAAAGGCAAGCCAGAGAGATGCTAAGAGTGAGAAAGACTGCACATATCCTTCCTGGTTTGAAGATGGAGGAGGGCACAGCAGAAGGAATGCAGGCAGCCTTAGGCTCTAGATTGACAGGCAGCAAGGAAACAGAAACCTCAGACCTACAGCCACAAAGAAGTGGATTCTACAACAACCTGAATAAGCCTGAAGCAGATTCTTCCCTGAGCCTACAGACAAGAGCCCAGCCCAGATAACACTTTGATTTCAGCATTGTGAGACCCTGAGCAGAAACCCAGTCAAGCTCACCTGGATTTCTGACCCACAGAACCATAAGATAATAAAAGGGTATTGTTTTAGGCCAGTTACTTGGTGGTAATTTGTTACACAGCAATAGGAAGGTAATGCAACTGGGGAGCCACACCCACAAGCAGCACATCCTTCCCCTCCTTACTGGAGGCAGACTGCTGTAAAGAAATAACAGAAGTCATAGATAGGCTAACTGGGGATCCTAAATATAAGATGGCCACACTATCAAAAATACCAAATATCTTAGACAAGTCATCCAGAAAGAATGACACATGGATTGAAAATCACTAACAATAACAGCAGCTGAGAAACAGCCAAGTTAAGAGATCAAGCAAAAGGTGACTTAAAAATGTGTGTGTATATATATATATTTTTTATTTTTGGTGAGGAAGATTGGCCCTGAGCTAACATCTGCTGTCAATCCTCCTCTTTTTGTTTGAGGAAGATTGCTGCTGGGCTAACATGTGCCAATCTTCCTCTACTTTTTTATATATGGGACGCCACCGCAGCATGGCTTGATGAGTGGTGCATAGGTCCACGCCTGTGTTCCGAACCCGTGAACCCAGGGCCACCTAAGCGGAGTGCGGGAACTTAACCACTACACCACCAGGCCGGCCCCCAAATAAGTATAATTTAAAAAAAATAAATGCTCAGAAGTACAAGAGAGGATAGCATATCCACAACACAAGAAGAAATTATTTTAAAAAGTACAAATTAGAGATCTTGGCAATGAAAATGTATGATTATCGAAGTATTATTGAAATAAACTCAAAAGTTTGACTAAATAGTTGAATGTGTACGTTTGAGAACAAATTAGTGAACTGGAAGATAGGGCCAAGGAATTCTCCCAGAATGCTATGAAATAGGAAAAAAGCATGGGAAATATAAAAGTTAAGAGACGTTGAGGATAGCTTCGGAAGTTCCAGCAAAGGAAATACAGAATGAGAGGCTAGGAAATCCAGAAAGAGATTATGAAAGAAAATTTATCAGAGGTAAAGAAGTGCATGATATTTGCTGTGGAAACAATCACTTAGCATCATAAAAAAAAGAAATTAAAAAAATATATTTATTTATTTACCTAGAAACATTGTGGCAAAATTTCAAAATAATAAGATAATGAGAAAAGTGCTAAAAATCAGACCAGCCTAAAAATCAGACCAAATCAGATTTCACAGCCACAATATTGGTTGCAAGAAAATATTGAATGAATTAATATCTTTAATAATATACATGAAAGTGATTTTGAAACTAGAATTATTCTATACCTATTTAAACAATTGTTCAAGTAACGAGTCTAAATAAAAACATGTTCGGACCCGCAGTCACTCAGACATTCTGCTGCAGGACATTCTGTGCTGGACTCAGATTGAAACTGTTCACAGGAAGCTCCTAGTTACAAATTCGGTACAACACGGGGCCTGCAGCACAAATCCAGGCAAGGGGACATTGCCTGCAGCAGGGCTAGCAAAGCAAAAGTTCTAAGGCCTAGAAAAAGCAGACATTCACTCTGGATAATGTGACTATTCCGTGAGTTGTGGGATTATTGTTTTATTGGCTGTCTCAGCTAGAAGTTGTGTTCTATTGCTAGTAACAAATGTCTCAAAATAGTGCCTTAAACAAATTAGTATCTCTCTTTCTCTCTCTCTGCCTATCTCTCCTCCTTCCTTCCCTCCTTCTCTTCTTTTCTCCCCTCTTCCCCCTCCTCTCCTCTCCTTTTCCTCCCCCTTAACCACTCCCTCCCAACGCATCTTCTCTTACACAAAAGAAATCTGGAAACACTTCTAGATTCCCAACATGCTACCCTTAGGTTGTGACCCCGTCCTTCTTATGCTTTTGAGATGCCTGACAAAAGTCCAGGACAAAAAGGTCCACGACAGCTGAATCAAAACCCTTATAAAGAGTTTTCCCAAAGGCCTCCAAGCAACCTGGCTTTTTTTTTGCTCATTGGCTGAAGCTGTGCCCCTCAAACATCAAAGGAGACTGAGAAGTGCACATGTTTAACTTGGAACATTGTCAATCCAAATAAAATTGGGATTCTCTTAGTGAGGAATATGAGAGGATGGATATTGAGTGCCCCAAAATAGTAGTAAAGTTGTTTTGGGTGCTGATGATTTTCAGGATTAAAAAAAGCAAGGGACCCACAGTTTTATGTTTTTTCTGCCTGGAGCACATTTCACTCCACATGGGCTGTCAAGACCACGGAATTTGGGGAAGACCTGTGTGAGATATAAAGAAGAAAAAGGGGTGCTGCATCCATCAGCTTAGATTCTTACCTCATTTGTATTCTTTGCCTGCCTATTTGCTGCTTCAGGTAAAACACAGTGAAAACAATTCTGAACTCTCCAAGTCATCCTTCTCATTCAGCCTGGAGCCTAAACTCTATTTTCTAACTTAACTCTTCCTCTCTAAAGGAATTACCTAAGGATGAACTCCAACTTAATGAAAAGTAAAGGCAAGGGATATAAGGAACATTAGTACATTAAAAAAAAAAAAAAAAACTAGTGAAACTTAGACTTACATTTAAATACATGTTCATTATTTAAAATCTAATGTGGAAAAAAATCGTAGAAAACACCTGGAACTAAAAGCATGGACTGGAATGATATACAACAAATTTATGATAAATGGTTGCTTCTGAAGATGAAAGTAGAAAAATGGGATTTAGGAGGAGAACAAGGGGAAATTCAATATGTAAGATTTTATTTCATACACACACACACACAGATATAACTCTATAACTATAACCAAAATAACAAATTAACATTTGTTTACTCTCATCTCATCGATATTGTCATAATAATCTCTATGCATTTTGAGTTTTTAAAATATTTCAATAACAAAAAAAAATGTAAAGCCTCATAAGTAATCTAAAATGCAAAGTAAACATATGGGTCCCTTTTTTTTTTCCTATCATGTTGGCAAATGATGTGAGTAAGTGTTCAGAATTTTAGGTCACGGAGGGGAAGAGAGCGTGTCTGGTACATTTGATACAGCCTTTTTAGAGGTTAATACAGAAATGTTTATCCAAAGACTTAGTAATATATAAACGTTTTAATCTAGAAAATCCACTTCTGGGAATTTATCCCAAGCAAATAATGAGAAAGGTGTGCAAATGAACAAGTATAAAAGTGTTTATCAAAATGTTGTTAATACTAGCAAAAAAATGGAAACCTCCTAAATGTCCAAAAAGAGGAAAACATTTAACCATGGCTTACTGATTCAATATAATACAATGTAATCTTTAACAATGAAATGGCAAAAGTTTATGTTCTCACTGAAACTCTTGTCCAAAAAAGATACTCAAAATGTTAATGGAAATTATCTCCAGATGGTGAAATCACAAGAGCATTAATTTCTCATTTCAGGAGTTTTTTGTGTTTTCTAAATCTCCCACAATAAATATGCACTAATTCAGTAGTAAAAACAATAAGTTTTTTAGCAAAAATTAACTAATTAGAATTAAACTCAATTTGGAATAATGCAGTTATTTCCATGAATTTTCCTTGTGCAACAGTCCACTGCCTACGAAAGCTAATTTCAATGTAAAGACTTTATTTAAACAATTCCTTCTATTTAAATGATTCCATTCTTTAATTTGCTGACCGTTTACTTAAATTTTGATTATTATATATTTTTTAGTTTGGCATCATAAAAATAGCCCTGCTCCAATGATACTTTATTAGCTCTGTTATATTGTCAGAAAAAAGTGTAACTTTATCCCCTTTTTTAAGTAGAAATATCATCCATCGAATTCAAGGCCCTGTCCACTTCATTATTAAAGCTCATGGGGCCCAAATTAAACAAGGCTCACATATATCAGTTATTCATTCGTTTCCTAGCATATAACTGGGAAGTATTTGCCTGCCGGTATTAAATTCTACCTCTTAAGGATTCCAGAGAGCTCCATAAATGTGTGCAAATTCCCTATATGTATATTTTAAATGCAAATTTCTGTGACAATTTTATGAACAGCTGTAGAGTTCAAAAAAAGTGCATTTCCTAATTCATACTATCTATATGCAAAGTCACGGAAAATATCAGATGCGCTATGCTATAGCTTGTTTCAGTAGAATATAACCATTTATATTTATAGCGCACAGCACCCCTCTTTCCCAAGCACTTCCTAAACCCAAAGAGCAAAGTTAGTTAGCCTGCCATTACAAAAGAACCATCCTCAGGATGAAATAGTGGCTTCTTCTCAAATATGAAGCAATAAGCTGCTTCAAATTGAAGAAAAGAAATTATGGCTGATCAACTGCAAGAATTTTTAAAAGGCTAAAATGAGCTTAAATTTTGCTGAGAAACCAAAGGCAATGTAATTGAATGAGAACCAGAGTGGAAATCAGAACTGTCAATATGTCCCAGTTCTGGAAGGAAGAATCCAAGCGGCTATGCGCAAACCAGTCAACTTTGTAAGATCTCTCCAAAAAACTGAAGGGAGGAACCTAATGAGTTTCTAAAATCCTGTCCAGTTCTGCATTCTACGACAGTAAATAAAAGTCCTCTGGCACCTGAGCTGGCCGTAGCGACAGACATGGGCATGTCTTGATCCTAAAGGAACAAAATAAAAGGAAGGACAATGATGGAGGGAGAACAATATCCCTTTCCTCTTTCAAATCAGTGGAGTGATAGGGAGAAAACACTAGAAAGATGAAAGACTTGCTATTGTAAAGAAAAATATACTGACCCCATACATCCTAGATCTTCTTTTTCTAGATACTTTACATTTAATTTAAAAATCATTTCACAAATAAATATCTACCAAAGAATATTGATTGAGTGTGTGCTGTGCTGGGTGCTGGAGGTCATGGCAGGTTTCTTCTGAAATAGGATCCACTACCAGGCATAGTGTTACCAGGGGCATCTGGACAGTGTGGACGCTAAATGACACGACCAAACTGAGCACGCTCTGGAGACTTACCCTCGTACAGAGCTGGCCTCCTAGAACTCTGGGAAAGAGGCTAAAGCTAGACAAGTTCATACAAAAAGATAATAATAATAGTGTAAATGAGGTGGATAGTGTGATGTGGATATCCCCAGTCTTTCTCGTTTCACAGAGCCCTTTAGTGTCTCAGCATTCACTTCCTGGAAACCCTACGACAAAAATATACCTAACAGTTCTAAATACTAAGAAGTTAAGGCCAAAAGACTTAGTAAAAAGTATTCATGTCTTAACAAATTAATAGCTGTTTGAAAAAATATTACACACAAATTGAAAGAAAAATTAATGCACATAAATTGAAAGAAAAATAATATTGTTATTTCATTCTGATATAACCATAGTTACTTAATGACAGGAAATATGTACCTACTGGGTACTGCACAACTTCTCAAATCTGGGAATCAGACTGTACGCTATCACCCTCGTTTCCCATTCCATATTAATTTTCACACGGGGCTTGCTTTTTACTGCTGCATCCACAAAAACAGACAAAAAACAGCTTCACAAAGACACGATGCCGTTGAAAGGAATGTACTAATACTAAATTGATAACTGCTTCAATCTAGTAGTTTTTCTGCACTGTTTGACATACGGCAAGTGTTGTGTTTCACTTGAAAATTTAAAATGTTCTGTATTGCCACCAGAATTTTCTGTGGGATCTGGGGTGTCTCAGTGCACGTTTTGGGAACTGTTAGTTTAGTGGGGTTTTCTTGCTAAATGTGTTTAGTATATAATCCCTCTTGCCCGTCCAGTGTTATCAAATTCTCTCTTCCACCAATGACCTTTTCCACCCCAGCCCACATTGACGGACAGAATTCGCCTATCCTATAAGTGTCAACAAAGACTGTTAGACTTAAAGAAAGAAGCCACTGGTCAGAGTGTTACAAATTCTCAGAGAGGGGCTTGCAGAAGTTTTTTGATGATCAGAAACTGAACAATATTCAGACTAGGGAAGAGGAGAAAGGAAGTAAAGAGACCACGCAGACGGAAGAGGAAGAGGTAGGGAAATGCCGGCTCCTGGTAAAGGGGAGGGAAGAAGGGTCTTCTAGCCCCTGGCATCCTCTTCCTCACCCAAGAAGAAACACACCCACACTAGCCAGCAGTCCACTCAGGGACTGGATGGTGGGATGAAAAAGAAATTCTTCACCACCAGACCAAGTTGGGACTGATCAGAATTACCCAAGATGGCTCTCTGAGGGAGGAGAGAAGTGAATATAACAACCTGATTACATTCATTCTTTAATTTTGGGGTGTGCGGTGTGTGGGTGGATAATTTTTTCTGGAGAACAGAATTCTCATATCCTCTTTCTGAAATATAACTTCTCCAAGTAACTTGCTATCTGAAAAGCCAAAATTAGTCATCACACTGTTACTTGTGGAGTTAAGGGGAATAAAAAAAGGGCAAGGAGTGGGGCTAATCATAAGAAATACATATATCCTGGGCCACTGAAATTCTCCTTGCAGTGCAAATTTTACCCCCATGGAAAGTTGGCAAATGCATGGTTCATATGCTACCCTCTTTGTAAACCCTGGCAGTATCACTAATCAATCAGAGCATGCTTTCTCAGTGAGCCTGGAAGGATCCTGATAATCATTCCCAATACTCTGTGCCAGACACTGCCCCTCAACAATTTACTTAGAAATGAAATCTGTTTTTCAACACAGGCCTACAATGATGGGATTTCTTCTTTCCAGGAAATTCAGCATCTCTCCCTCAGTACAATTCTGGGTACAAGCTACTATACGTCTTATTCTCCTAATCCCATTTTCCTAATGTTCCCATCCCTTTCTGTAGTTACAATCTTTATTTATATGAATTAAATTCACTGATTATGGTACAAACAAGTTGTCATGCTAGTGGTTTCTGGTGGGTGCTAGAAATTTCCATCCATTAGGCATTGAACTAATGAACTTAACTCTAATAAGGTGACCTTAATTTTTCATTCTGGAATGACAACATATTGTCACCATTCTGCACTGACTGCATCTTAATGATCAAGAGAGACTTAAGGCGGAAGTTAACACTGAACCCAGGAATTGATCCTCCCCTCTTCAACTCTGGGAACTCGATATCTTGAGAAAAATGGATTCACTGTGTCAAAACTCAGGTGGATTGTCAGAATCTGACTGCCAGTGTTCATAATAAGAAATACAATAACCAAGTGGAATGTTAGATTGTCGGTCCATCTTCTTCCCACTGGAAAGCCTCCCTTAGGAATTTAAGGAAAGACTGGAAGACCACTTAGAAAGGATTTGAAACAAGAGCAATTGATGTCACTAACAAGCATAATCTAGCCCAAATCAACAGATGCTATGTTTGGCTGGTGTCTGTTATCTCTTGCCAGGCAATGCTAGACTATAAAACTCCTCAAATTGCCATCTCAAATCTTTTGGTTTCTGGGTAGGATCCTAATCTCTTCAGAAAGAGAGTTTCTCTAGCTAGTAATCTCAAACACATCTTGACTTCAGAGGCATCTGCTTACCATAAGCATTAGGACAATTCAAATAGTTCAACCTGAAAACAATATTTTAAATAGATCTGAGAGGACATATCTTCTGTTCCCCAAAGACTCAGCATCCTCATGAGTTCTTTGCAAATACTACCTTTATTACATACATGCAGCTGGGACTGCAAAGTTTTTGTTGTTGTTATTGTTGTTGCTGACTGCATGACACATTTTAGTTGTACAGCTCCAAGACAAACGTACATTAGTATGTGCACAAAACCAAGTAGGAATCTTTTCTGTTTTGTAAAAATTAAATTTTAGCCAACTTTTTCCCATTTTATTATATGGAACTTAACTGGTAATTTTCTCAAAATACTTACCTATGGAAATCATCCATGTATGTAATTGTCTTATACATAAACAAAAAGAAAAATATGCTAATTGTCTGAAATCTCATCACCATGGATAGTGACAACATTTCGGATTATTCCAGAGATTGGCAAACATTTTCTGCAAAGCCTAAGATAGTAGATATTTTAGGCTTTGCAGGCCATATAATCTCTGTCTCAACAACTTAACTCTGTCACTGTAGCACAAAAGCAGCTAAAGATAATATATAAACAAATGGACATGGCTGTGTTTCAATAAAATTTTATTTGCAAAACAGGTGGAGGACTGGATTTGGACTAAAGGCTATAGTTTGCCAACCCCTGGTATATACTTTCACAGAATTGTGTTCTACGTAAATACACACATGTGCACACACCCACATGCCCATATATATACGTATATATACATATTTATGTATATGTTTACAAATATAGATGTTTGATATTCATATACTTGTATATATGCATGTTTGTGTGTATATCTATACGCATGTGTGTGTGTGTATTCACCCAAAAGACTTAGAAAAATTTACTATCTGTAGGGTTTTGTAAGATCAGGTTTTCCTTGAAAATATATCAAGTTATTTATGAACCACAGTATCATATTTAAAAGCTGCAAAATATTTGCTGAATAGCTGTATCACAATTTATTTTGCCAATTCTATGGGAAATGTGTTTTTATTCAGTTTATTGTTTTTCTTTTTAAATGATGTTTTGGTGAATATCATTGCTTAACCCCTTCTGAGCATCTTATCCCCCAGAGTGATTCCCCACAACTGGAATTATGTGGGGAGAAAACAGTGTACGAGTGGGTCAATTTCTCAAGCCCCTAGGTAACCTAAGTATTATGCTCTCCGTTGTTTTCCAATTTGATACCAGAAAAGTAAGATGTCATTTAGATTTTTCATTGCTTTGATTGAATATCATTAATCTAGGTATTGTCCTTCCTTTATTGTGCATGTGCATTTAGGGTGAGAGGAAGGTTCACCTTTTTAAAATTGATCTGTAAATTTGCCAGGCATTTTCCATTGCAAGAAATAAAAACCCACTCAGTTTGGCTCAAAGAGGTGTTTTGTGAATGGTAGAGAAAGGGGGAGGAGTTGTTATTATAAGGAAACATTCAACATAAAACCATATTGTCTCACTGGCCACACAGTAGAACAAGACTTCAATAAGTCTCTCTCTTTCTCTCATATACCATGAGTCTCTTACTGTGTATGTCTTCTCAATTTTTCTTCCTGCAGTTTTCTTGGCAGGTTTTTGTTTCTCCACCTACAATGGTAATAACAGCAAAGTAATAGTAGAAATACTTCTATATACTTATATACAAATACTTATATACGCACGGTGGCATAGTGGTTAAGTTCGTGCACTCTGCTTCAGTGGCCGGGGGTCTGCAGGTTCAGATCCTGGTCGTGGACCTACACACTGCTCATCAAGCCACGCTGTGGAGGCATCCCACATTCACCATAGAGGAAGATTGGCACAAATGTTAGCTCAGGGACAATCTTCCTCACAAAAAAAAAAAAGGAAAGAAAGAAAGAAAACATCTCATATTAAAAAAAAAAGAAAGATATACTTATCT
The DNA here is from genome assembly GCF_057802395.1 of Ceratotherium simum simum. Taxonomy (NCBI): domain Eukaryota; kingdom Metazoa; phylum Chordata; class Mammalia; order Perissodactyla; family Rhinocerotidae; genus Ceratotherium; species Ceratotherium simum. The sequence continues at coordinate 8,333,090 of NC_141910.1, read as the reverse complement.
AATGGTTATAAATGTTGCTAGGCACAGTTTTAAGTGCTTCTCATAAAACAACTTATTTAATCCTCACAACTATCCAACAAGGTAGAAACTATTTTGATCCTCATTTCAAAATGAGGAAACTGAGGCATGGAGAAGTCAAGTAACTTATTCAAGGTTACACATATTATAAGTAATAGAGGTTAGAATCAAAACTAGGCAGTCTAGTTTGAGAGTCTCATACCTTCTCACCAAACTACACTAACTCTTCAGCTCATATACTACTGGGATCACTAAGACATCAATTTGGCTCCAACTTTGCATGGTCATATAGCTTGCGAGTCATTGAAAATTCTTGCTTGACTTAAAATCTAATTCTCAATTCCAAATTTCCAAAAAAGAGACTATATTGATTCAGAAGTTGGCATAGGATCCATATTGATTCAGAAGTTGGCATCGGATCCATCTTCTCAGGTCAAGGGTACAAGATCATTTCTTAAAAAATAAAAATTATATATATTTAAGGTGTACAACATGATTTGATCTATATATATATAATGAAATCATTATTATAGTCAAACTAATTAACATATAATCTCCTCACATGGCATTTTTTTGTGCGATGAAAGTGCCTGAAATCTATTCTCTTAGCATATTTCTAGTATCCAATACTTTATTATTAACTATAGCCATCATGCTGTACATTAGATCTCTAGACTTACTAATCCTACGTAATCAAAACTTTGTACTCTTTGACCAACATCTCTCCATTTCCCGCGTCCCAGCCCCAAGCAAACATCATTCTCCTCTCTGTTTCTATGAGTTTGACTTCTTTTAGAGTCCACTTATAAGTGAGATCATGCAGTATGTGTCTTTCTGTGTCTGGCTTATTTCACTTGGCGTAATGTCCTCCAGGTTCATCCATGTTATCACAAATGGCAGGATTTCTTTCTTTTTTATGGCTGAATAATATTTATTTACATATATATCACATTATCTTTATCCATTCATCCATAGATGTATGCTTAAGTTGATTCTGTATCTAGGCTATTGTGAATACTACTGAAATGAACAAGGGAGTACAGATATCTCTTCAAGATACTGATTTTGTTTCTTTGGATATATGAAGATTTTTTGAGAAAACTCCATATTGTTTTCCATAATGGCTTTACCAACTTGCCTTCCCAACAACAGTGTATAAGTCTTCTCTTTTCTCCACATCCTCACCAACACTTGTTATCTGTTGTCTTTTCGATGAAATAGTCTAACAGGTGTGAGGTGATAGCTCATTGTGGTTTTGATATGCATTTCCTTGATGATTAGTGATGTTAAGCATCTTTTCATTTACCTGTTGGCCATTTGTATGTCTTCTTTTGAGAAATGTCTATACAGGTGCTTTTGAATATTTTTTAATCGGGTTATTTATTTTCTTGCTTTTGAGTTGTTTGAGTTCCTAATAAATTTTGGATATTAACCTCTCACCAGATATGTGGTTTGCAAATATTTTCTCCCATTACATAGGTTATCTCCTCACTCTGTTGATTCTTTCCTTTGCTGTGCAGAAGCTTTTTAATTTGATGAAATCCCACTCATCGATTTTTGCTATTGTTGCCTTTTCTTTTGGGGTTATATCCAAAAAATCATTGACCAATATCAAGAAGCTTTTTCCTATGTTTTCTTCTAGGAGTTTTACAGTTTCAAGTCTTACATTTAAATCTTTAACCCATTTTGAATTGATATTTGTATATGGAGTGAGAAAAGGTCCAATTTCATTCTTCTATGTGTGAATAACAGTTTTGCCAGCACCATTTATTGAAGACACTTTCTTTTCTCCGCTGTGTGTTTTTGGCACCTTTGTTAAAAACTAATTGGCCGTAAAAGTGTGGATTTATTTCTGGGCTGCCTGTTCTGTTCCAATGGTATATATGTCTGTTTTTATGCCAGTACCATCCTATTTTGCTTACTATAGCATTGTAGTATATTTTGAAATCAGATAGTGTTATGCCTCCAGCTTTCTTCTTTTTGCTCAAGATTGCTTTGGCTATTCCCAGTCTTTTTTGGTTTCATTTTAGTTTTAGGAATTTTTTTTTTTTTTCTATTTCTGTGAAAAACGCCACTGGAAACTTGATAGAGATTGCATTGAATCTGTAGATCAGTTCAGGTACAATGGACATTTTTTTTTAGAACTACACCTATTCATTTATTATTTATTTTTATTTTTTTCCCCCAAAGCCCAGTAGATAGTTGTATGTCATAGCTGCACATCCTTCTAGTTGCTGTATGTGGGACACAGCCTCAGCATGGTCAGACAAGCGGTGCGTTGGTGCACGCCCGGGATCCGAACCCAGGCCGCCAGCAGCTGAGCGCGCGCAGTTAACCGCTAAGCCACGGGGCCGGCCCACAATGCACAACTTAACAATATTAGTTCTTCCAATCCATCAACACGGATGTCTTTCCATTTATTTGTGTCTTCCTCAATTTGAGATCATATGTTTCTTAGAGCCATACATCCTAGGCTGTGAGCAGAGTTTTCTCCAATCCCACACTTTTCCATAATCTTTTCACATCATACCCACACGAGGAAATCACAATACTCATGGCATACTGGGGTAAAATATGAGATCCCTTGCAGCCAGCTACTTCATAATCTGCTCAGTGCCCAAGGTGGTGATCAATATCTCAGGACACCAGGAAATCCATCATGATGTACCAGAGCTCCACAGTGTTCTGCTTAGGGAATTCTGCTCTATGTAGAAGCATTAGGAGAAAAATTATTACAACTATTAGAATAGAATATGAATTCTATGGTTGTCAAATATGTAGCAAATATTTTCTCCAGTATAGTGACATGTCTTGTTTTTATTTTGTATATTATATTTATTCCATGTGGAATTTTTTATTTTAATATTGCAAACCTATTAATCTTTCCTTTTATAGGTTAGAAGTTAAGAATCTTTATTCATCTAAATATTTTCTAATACATTTAAGTTTTTATTATCTTTTAAAATCTATATTAAATTTCAAACATATTTAGAGATATAAATGAAACATAATATAAAGAATGGGGATCTAATGGTGTTTTCCTCAAAAAATACCAAGCCAACGATCTTGTCACCATTTGTTGAATAATTCCTTCTTTAACCACTAATTTTAAATGCCATCTACTTTATATAGTAAAGTTTACACAAATATAAATTTATTTTTTCTGTGTTTTTATTTTCATTTCTGGTTCACTGATCCATCCATTTACTTTGGCACCAACGGCATGCTTGTACATTTATTGTGGTTTTATAACATATTTTGTTATCTTGTAAAGCTAGTCTCTACTCACTTTAATACCTTTTTTTAAAATATTTTCTGAAAATTCTCATGCATTTGTAATTATAAATATTTTCATAGTGATTTGGGGTAAATTCTCTAAAATTACTTTTTATGATAAAATATAAGTTCACTTAAGAAAGACTAACATCTTTTCTATAGTGAGCATTCCCATAGGAATATACTATTTCTCTCTTCATTTACATAATTCTTATTTTGTATGCCTCGGTAAAGTGTTGTGGTTGGGCTCATCACATAAGTTTACTCCTAACTATTTTATGTTTTATTGGATTATCTAGCTTTAGGCACAGATGATATTGATGTGGTTTTAATGTTATTGTTGGGTTTGGGGCTAGGGACTATGCTATATTCTGTAAGAGAGTTTGGCCAAGTTCTTTCTTTCTGTATACTGTGTTTATTTTAAATGAAATATGAATTACTTTCCCCATGAAATTATGTTGGCCTGATACTTTGGGGCATAGGAGACTAGTTATTTGGCAAATTGCTTAATTACTTTCATAATTATTGGCTGCTTCAGGATTTTTCTTAAAAAATTATTTCTATAGTGCTAGAAAATATTCATGTCATATAGATTTTGAAAAATGTTAACCTAATTATAAAGTAAAAGTCTATATAGTTATTTAACTCATCAATATTGGTTTCCATAACTCCTTTCTCACTTCTAATTTTGTGGTTTTCTAATTTTGTGTTTTTCACCCCGCACACACAGTTTTTTTTTGAGTTTAGTTAGAATATTTGGTGGCATATGTGTTTTATTCGTCTCTTCAAAACATTTACTTTAGGATTCAACTTTTTATTTTTCAATTTTTTAATTTGTAGGACTAATTTTTATTTCTCTTTTGTTTTCTTCCTCTTGTTTTACACAGGTTTTGTTTTATCTTTTAATATAATCTCTTTAATAAATATTATAATTAATTTACATTAATTGTCTTTTAGTAGGAAAACTTTTATACTTAAACATTTTCCTCTGGGTACAACTTGGCTACAGTCTTTAAGTTTTGATAAGTATTGTGAACATTACCATCATTTTCTAAATATTCTGAAATCATTGAGATAATTTAAGATTTGATTCAAGAATTATTTGGGAGAGTTTTCATTTAATTGAAGTTTTTGTCTTTACTTTTAGAATATGATTGAATTTGAGTCAGAGACCAGGGCCTATACAACTTCTTTTTTTTAGAATTGACAATTTCTTTGTGAATTAATACTTATTAAATCTTTATAAATATCCCATGGAAGCTGACAAAGTTTATTTTCTGTTGTAGAGTACAAAATGCCCTGATTCTTGTGAGGTCAGAATATATTTTGTACAAATTGAGGGCCTCTTTTGCCTTCCCACAACACACTAGCAAGTTGGACACGCCTACATCAAAGCAATGACAAAATGGAAAAACTCAACAATGAAAAAAAAATGCTCAGCAAAGTGCTAGAAAGATGCTCATGCATGATTGCAGTTTGTTTCTCAGCTCCAGAGATTAGATAAGAGCAGACCTATTTTGTATACTCAATTAATTTGTTTCAGAATGACGCCTGGCAATTTGCAAAATCCTCTCCTTAACTCAAACTGCTAATTAGGCAGTTTTTATCGCCTTAAAAATAGAACGCTAATGGAAACAGCCACCATTGCACTTTCTTGTCTTGGATGCTGGAGAGGCATTCAGATCTCTGTTTTTATTTTATAATCCCCAATCAAGGGGGTCAACATTGGCTGAAAATGAGCTGATGTGAGTATGCTTCATTCATATTAGGCCTGGTAAACCCACCTGACCCATGAACAAATTTTCTTTTAGCATTTTTTTTTCCCCCTAGTGATCAGTATGTAACCCACATTCTCAAGATCTCTTTTCTGAATTATTGCAATCCAGCAGGTTCCCCTGCTTCTACCCTTACCTTCTCACAGTCTCTTCTTAACAGAACAACTAGAATGATCCTTTCGACCAGAAGATTTGTATTTTTAAAGTTTCACGTCTGTCTTTCAGTCTTTGCATTATTTACTACCTTTGCCTAAAACGTCTTCCCTCATGGCTAACTAACTTCCTCATTTCCCTCATGTCTTTGCTCAATTTTCCCTTTTCAATGAGGTCTACTCTGACCTTTTCAATACTACGTTCTGCCCTCTGATGTCAGCATTTCTAATCTCCCTTACCGTGCTCTTTTTCATTTTTTGATAGCATGAATTACCTTCTGACATGTACGTAGTTATGATTTATTGGCTCACTCTCACTGCTTAAACATAAGCAGCAGGTCAGGAGTCTTCAGCTGTTTGGTTCACCAAGATATCCCAAGCCCTAGACCAATTCCTTCCACGTAGTATGCACTCAATAAATATTTATTGAATAATTGAAAAATAGTATGATTTTCAAATTTCCTGGAAAAATGCATTCTTAAAAAACATCATTGCAAAAAGAAACAATCAAAACTTACTATCATAATTTAAAAGTCCAAACACAAACATTTAAACATGAAAAAAAAGCATTGGAAAACTCTAGTCCTATGATGGCATGATAAAACATGTCACACATTTATCCACAGGGAGGCGAGAGTATGAGTAGCAAGGATGCTCCTGAGCCCCATCTGGGATTGCACTGAGCATGGAGAAGCCCTAGTGGAGTGCTATTCTCAACTGTACAATTTCACATGAATAGGCATTCATGAGCCTGCATTTAAAACAAAGAAACATGTAAAAACACAGCAGAGCCATAAATTTCCTAATCAAGGGTGCATTTTCATCAATTCAGAATTATGCATGGAGATTGCAAGAAAACTTTGGTTCTGAGATTTTCCTAAAACCAAGTTCACCCAGGCACACTGGTAAACAGATTGTTTAACTCCAGTGTGTCAAAATATGGCAAATGGTGTATTTGAGTGTGTTTATTTTAAAATTATAGACTGTCAAAAATATTAAAAAAGAAATGTGAATCAAATAATTATAAACCAGTTTTTTCTAATTGCCTGAAAAAATAACAGACATAATGATGCTTGCTGTAACTACGATTGGATGGGATTTTTAAGAATTCCTTCCACACCCTTATCCTCAAAGGCTGATCTTAAATTCCAGACAGTACATGTTTAACTCTGCAACTGCTGTTTGTGTACTTGTGGCACATCAGCCAGAAGTAGCAGACACCAGCAGTGCCCTACCCGTATCCTTCAGACTTCCTGTGCTCTGGCCAACTTCTAATGGCCAGGGTCTACATTTGCTGCCTGAAGATTTTTTTTTTCTTCTGCATTTTAGGAAAGCCCCTTTGCATTCAGGGGCAGATCACAACCAGTGGTTCTTAAGGAGCTAAGTACCTTCTCTCTCTCATCCTTGCAGTGATTCTAATACATATATTTTACACATTTCCCAGAGTTGCTCCACAGCATTAACCTCCTTCGTGGCTTAAAATAACACACTCTTTATTGTCTGCCTGACCTTTTAAGTATCACTTGCTCGTTCTTCCATAAGTGTTTGCTGAACATCTCAAAAAAAGCGCTTTCACACAAATCCTCAAGTTACCAGGTAATTAAGCTCTAGCCAGCATGAAATACCACCAGTAGTCAATTATGATACATTGAAAATTTCCAAAACTGTTTTTCTGTACAAATATGACACATTATAATGATGTACACATTTTATTAATGTAAATGTGCTGGATATCTTCATTTTTCCCTTCTAGATATATTTCCACTCTTTTACATCTGTTTTATCCTGCTGGCAGGATAGATCTACATGGACTGCATTGATGGGCTCCCTTGATCTCTGGCTTCTGATCAGTTAGCCACTGGGAAGAACATGCAAGATATCAAGAGTGAAAGGAGAATGGAGTCGTTGTGTTTATTCTTCTGGTGTTTTTCCTCTCTTCCACATCATCATGGACTGGCTACATTTCTCTCCCACAGGCTGCTCTGTCCATACAGCTAATCTTCCCAGTTCTAGTGACTACTCCCTTTCATTCTCCTTTAGATTTAGGAGGTGTAATGGCTCCCTACTATTACTAAAACAGGGCACAACACTTCTACTGTTGGTAGGAGTGGAAGAACCAAAATTATTATAAATAGTCCGTTTATTAAATGCTTCCTAGATTACTCAGTTTGAGTATGTCTTTGCTTCATGACAAGGCTCTGACTTTTATAGGAAGAAATAAAGGTACATGATAAAAAATAATAACTCCAAACCAAACAGAAAGGTACAAAATTATTCTGTTCCTCTCTCCAATTTTCATTTCCTGGAGGTAAACATCTTCAACCATTTCTCTCCAAATAATATATTTTTACTTATATATTTTTGGTTAGTCAATAGCTAATAACATCTATTGGCTCCTTGCTTTGAAATACAAAAGCCTAGCTTGTCCACTTTATTGATACCTCTCCTCCCTGTGCCCCATCAATCTTAGCAAGTTATATTATTATGTTTAGATCTCCTTCTAGCTTTAAGACATTAAGTGATATAATCCAACTTCTCTTTAATGATCCATCAACTATAGAAAGTATGTCTTTTCTCCCCAACATAAAAGATGAGAAGATTAGTGGCTCCACATTTTTCTACCTCCCTTCACTTTCCCCTCCACTTCCCAATTTATGTTAGCTCTACCGTGGGTTTATGCTGTTAAGTTTATAAGGTTTACAGTTTTTTCAAAACTGTTACCATCAATTATTCAAACAGCTTTGGGGTTTTCTTGGAGTTACAATGCCTTATTTATTTTTCCCTACTTACAAAAAAATACTATGACTTTACCTTATCACTAAATTTATTCAGCTTTTTGCCACATAATTTGTTAAAGTAAATACAATTTCACTTAGTATTTTTACTCTCTTAGCCTATTGCATGTCTTATCTTCTAAACTTTCTTTCCTTCCCTCCTCTTGTACTTCTATGTCATTGCTCTCCCTCCTTGGATTCCATTTTGATATTCCTAGGGTATAGCCTCGGTTATTTTTTTCGGTAAAAAAGTGCACAGAAAATAAACTTTCTGAGATCATTTATGCAGAAAATGTCTTTATTTTGTCGTCATAGTTGATTGGTACTTAGGAGGGATATATAATGCTAGTCCAAAACAATTTTCTTGAAAACTTTGAAGACATTGCATTCTACTGTTATGATCGCCATGTTGCTGAAGTGAATATGTTGTCTTTTTTTTCTTTCTGGCAGATTTTCGAATTTTACTGAATTTGTTTAGTGTTCTGTTGATTCTTTTTCCTTTGATAATCACATATTTTTAATTCCTAAGAATTTTCTCCTGTTCTCTAGCAGTCCCTTTTTCTCTATCAGTCCATAGTTCTTCAAAAATGCACTATTTTCTTGTATAGCTCTGAGGATACTAAGTAGATTTTTTAAGACACATCTTCCTGTGTGTGACTTATCCATTTCTCCAGGGTCTCTATTGTACTTAGTTATGTTGGGCCTTTTCTGTTCTGCTATTTCTTTTCCTTGAGTAATTACTGCTCATTGGATATCTGTGAATGAAGGACTAGATTGATTAAATTTTAGCAGGATTCCTCATTTCCTATGTAATAGTGTTTTCAAATAGTCTTTTTAGGAAAACACAAGGATCAATCTCAATTTCCACATCCACTGGTTGGGCATGTGGCATGGAGGGTTCTATGTACACTTGTTAGGAATGTCATGGAGTTTTCTGGGTACATTAGTTGAGTATGTCATGTAGGGTTCTCTGTACATTGCCTGGGCTTGTTGTATGGTAAGATTCTATGTACACTCTTTAAGCATGTCATATGGTACACTGCTTGGATATAGTATACGGATGTGTTCCCTGGTTGAGAATGTCATATGGAAGCTTCTGTGTATTCTAGTTGGGCATGTCATATGGAGGTTTCCAAGAATACTGGTTGGGCATGTGATAGGTAGTTTATTTACAGGTTACAATTGGGAAGAAATAGGTAGGCTGGTCAAAAATAAGGAGAGGTTTATTCTGTGTTATTGATGCTCAAACCAAAAGTTCTAGCCCTTCATAGATGGATCATTAGATTTCTTAAAAATAACAGTGCCTGGTTTTATCCTGGGATTAAACACTAATTCTGGAAGTCACTCTTTCTGTGAAAATGACCGAAGGGAATAGGATAGGGCCTCATTAATACTACTGAATCTAAAACTTTCCAATACCTATCAATGTGAAGCTAGGAATCTCTTGGATACACCACTTCCAACTCTGCCACTGTTGTCCCCTGTGTGTCTTCTGAGCCACTACTTCCTTCATTTTGTTTTCTCTGACACTAAAATTATATTCACTTTTTGTCTTATCAAAATGTCTGGTCTATCTAAATGGATGGTCCTCCATTTAATTTTAAGCATAATTATGGGTTTATTTCCTTTTCTTGGCAAGACACTGTGGCATAGTGGTTAAGAATATGGGTTTAAATTTCAAGTCAGACTCTGCCATTTACTCCTCTGTGACCTCGGGAAAGTTACTCGACTTTCATATACTTCGGTTCTATCATTTGTACATGATAAAAAAATTATCAAAATAGGGATAATAGTAATATATATCTTATGAGCATAATAGGCCTACTTATCTCAATGATTTAATACTTATTAAATACTTAAAATATTCCCAAGCACATAGTAGACACTGTATAAACATTAGCTATTGTTTTTCCGTATTATTTAATTTTTGAGATTTCAGTTGGATTTTGAAAAGAAGAAGAAAGCTTGGTGGCCATACCACTTGCTTGAACCACAAGACAATAAAGATAAATATTAAGCTCAAAAATATTCTTTTATATAAATATTGGGAAAAAAAGCATAATTTGAACTTGAAAATAAAACATAAGTACTTATTGGTGCCTATCTGTGAGTCTTTATTTCTCACTAAACACAACTGAATATTGAGTTGTTTCCTATAGCTACCCACATTCTTGTGCGATGGCTGATGCAAGGGAATTTCAAGATTTTATAATAAAATCTCAAAATGATTATTTAATAAGCTTCTCTTTCTTATCAGATCAAAAGTTTGCTAATTTCCCAGTTCTGACAATGACTCTTAAAGTTGAGATTCAATGTCACTCTGAACAAAGAGCTCTAACTTTGCTTCTTTCCTATTTATATCAAATTGGTTTAAATTTTGTGCTTGATGACAAATTCTAAGCTCTCTATATTTATCACTCAACTTGTAGGATACAGTAAGATTTTGTTATTGCAAGCCCTATAGCCTTGCAGGATTACATTGGCATGTTTCTTTTCTGAAATATTCATAAAGGTATCAGTTTTTATTTTTCCTATTGAACATGTTTAAATGTAATTAGACCACAGAAGAATTAACTTTGGCATAGATTCCCATTGATTTTTTTCCTACAAATATATATTTAAATATTTTATCATTCCACAACACTCAAAATGTTGTCGTTCTAAAGGGATATCAGTATTCAAGTGACATAAATTTATAATTACATTATTTTAAATTTATCTTTTTTTTTGTAAGGAAGATCAGCCCTGAGCTAACATCCATGCCAATCCTCCTCCTTTTGCTGAGGAAGACGGGCTCTGAGCTAACATCTATTGCCAATTCTCCTCCTTTTTTTTCCCCTTTTTATCCCCAAAGCCCCAGTAGAGAGTTGTATGTCATAGTTGCACATCCTTCTAGTTGCTGTACGTGGGACGCCGCCTCAGCATGGTCGGACAAGTGGTGCGTCAGTGCACGTCTGGGATCCGAACCAGGTCCGCCAGTAGCGGAGTGCGCTCACTTAACCGCTAAACCACGGGGCGGGCCCCTATAATTACATTATTTTAAATAAAAGAGATGATTTTTCTAATCCAACTGGTGTTTTAATTCAACAAACCTATAGTAACCATTGTCCTTCAAATTAACATCATTACTAACTAGAAACATTTTGCCCTAAAGACTAAGAAAACAACCCAGAGAAAATGTCATAATCTTTCTCAGTAGAAGCTGATATTTCAGACAAAATTGTTCTACATGTTGTTTATATCATTTAGTTTAAACTTAAGATTCTGACACTATAATAAAAATTATCATAATATTCAGAAAGACAAAAGCATCTACATTTGAATAAAATCAAAGAAAAGAGAGGAATGAAAGAAATGAGCAAATTATGGTCATATCCTTAGCCCAAGTTTCTTAGAGCAGTCTCATAGCATTGGTCCCTTCCTCTCTAAACAGCAGCAGCAGCAGCAATGCAGCAATTCAACTAAGCATAAAAAGAGCATGATTTCCAGGTGGCCTTCATCAATAGAATAGCATTCAATGACGATTTAAATTTGCCAGGAAGTGAAACATTTCTGAAATAAGAAGCCTATACAATTGAAATTCTGCCAAGGAACTAAGAATGGAAGATTTGAAGCTGATACCTACCTGGTACCACTATCATCAAGCATTCCAACATTTTTTAAATGAGCAAACTTAATGATAATGAAACTAATTTTACCACATCTTCCTGGGTGAGAAAGATTTTTCCGTAAACTTTTGCTATTAACAGGTAGGATATTCTGAAACTATTTACCATTAAGAGATAAGCACAATGAGAAAAGGTAAGTCTTAATATACAGCAGAGAATGTGGAAATAAAACCACTGATATAACAGAATCCCAGTATAATAGTGTCTCCAACAGTCAACTTTATGGTTAAGGTTACAACTCAATTTCATATCCCTGTTTCACTTGCTCATAAAAACTTGGTAGAAAGTTCTTCAACATTAAAACTTTTCATACTTGGTTTCCAAGTAAATACAAATGGTAAACATGAATGTTTTTCAATTTTAATAAGGATTTTTTTCTTTTCCTTTCTCCAAGGACAAGTCGCCAACACAGGCACTCAGACAAATAGAGTGAACAGTGAGGAATTTAAAATGCATGAATCTCCTAACTAAACTGCAGGTATTTATTATAGATCTTTTTCTTTCAAACAGCACCTGGAGTTCAGGGAATTTAAAATTTTTCTGGCAAAACACTGGTCCTCAAAAATGAGCTATCTAGGTTCTAAAAAATCACTGTAATCACCTGAAAATTATTTGTATTTTAACTAGAGAGGGGCTGAATGTGATTATGGGAAGTTTAACAGACTCAGATCATAGTCCATACACTACTAAAATTATATAAAGTCATATTTTTTCTAACTAACCTTCTCTAGAACCTTCCCCTTCTGTCCAGATGTCTCCCAATGCTTTCTTGGCAGGGAGGCACTGTTGAGTCTTACCAACAAATCACACACATAATATTAGACAACACTATTTTCCTTCTATCCTGTTCAATCAGATAATCTCATTCAAAATTTATCTGATATCTCAGGAAATATCTAGGTCTGCTTCTGTCAGTGATATAAGACTGTCTCCTAAAAACTGCTGTCACTCCTCAAGACCTTGCCCTAACTTTAAGGATTGCATAACCTATCCAGTGGAACTAACCAGAAACCAGATCCCACCCATGCAAGAGGGCTTTTGGAAATGTACAGAGACAGTAACTTGGGGAGTGGGGTAGATAGGGCATCACTTGCTTTTGGTAAGTAGGAGTCAAGAATGTTAATTATCTTGCAACATTCTGCAGTCACATAAAATGAATTGTCCTGTCCAAAATGTCAATAGCATCTCCTTGAGAAATAATGATCTACATTTTCTCTCACATCAAGAAAATCGTCATCTAGGATGTTATTCATGTTAGACCTGCCCAATCCTAGATGTCTTAGCAAACCACAGCTGTGGAAACATCTTGCAAAACCTGAAACTGAAAATGGCTATATTGCTCTGGATCTTGAATAAATCTCAAGAAAACGTACCCAGACTGAATATGGGAACCTAGAAATGATTATTTGAGTTATAGATATTCTGTTTCTAAAGGACTTGGGCATTCATAGGAAAGATGAGGTCAGGAATATAAATAGCCTCACTTCAGTTCTCCACTGATGTGACTAACAGAGCATAAAGGTGGTGGGGAAGGGAAGGAAGGAGTGCAGCCACTGCAGAGGTCTGGGGAAAAGAAACCAATACTATCCACATAACAAAAGCTATAAGGGTGGTAACAAGAATATTCTTTAAGAGTATGGACTTTGTGGTCTGACACCTCCAGGTCCAAGTTCCCCATTCTGTTGCTTACTACTGTAGGAGAGCAGAATTTGCCACCCCAAAATGTGTGTCTTTGGTTTGAGGATTATTTTGGGCTGATTGTTTTTAAGAAACAAAAGACTCAGGAAGAAACTTTGACCTTCTGCCTATCTGCCTAAAAGAATTTAAGATAGAAGGCCTATTCCAGGAAGGAGTTATCGCCTTAAATAATAGTATAATATAAACTAGATGTGATCGACAGGGAAGAACATAGCAAGGCCTATTTGATCAAAGTCCTCTCCATGTCCTATTGTTTCTACAAGGCATGGCAAACATTTGTTTACTGAACATTGGCTTTTCCATCTCCATGTGAATTGCCTTCCTCCCCTTTGAAGTCACAAAGCACTATCCCCAAAATCCTCCTTTGTCTTTAGCTCAGAATGGTATTTAAGGTGGTAGCTTTGGCCATTTGGATGAGTTACTCAGTTGTCCTGGGTTTCTCCTATGTATACATGTTATTAAACTTTGATTTTCTCCTGTTAACCTGCCTTACACCATCTTGTTTATTAGACCAGCCATAAGAACCAAGAGAGGGAGGGGGGATTTTGCCCTCCCCCACAACATAAATGATGTTAGGCAACTTATTCTGGAAGATGGTACTAGTAATAGATATAGTACAAGTGAAAACATGAAAAGAAAGAACCAAAGAGCAGTTGGAAACCCCTCATCCTGAGAAAAATAGCAGCATTAGAAAGTAATAACAGGTAATATTTACTGAATGCTTACTCTATGCAAAGTGCTAATACATTCATTATTTCATTTAATTGTCCCAACTCTAAGAGGTTTTGTGGGCCATTTTAGAAACAGGAATCATGAAGGTTAGAGAGGTCAAATAACTTGACCTAGGTCACAGTAGCTGATACATGGCAAAGTTAAGATTTGGACCCAGGTCTTCTTTACTAGTAATTAGAAGCTCTTAGCTACTACTCTAACCTTCCTTCTCAGAGAAAAACATGATAGACTGTCACTGAAAGATGGAGTATTATGGTATTGAGGAGACAGAGCAGCCCCAAATCATAGAGAGAGCCGTCCAGGGCCTCCACTTTGCTGGGGACAATAAGCAGCATTTGAAAGGATCATCTGACAACTATAATAGACAGAAAGCCAGCAGGAGCGTGACATCTTGTCACTCTACAGCACAAAGAAGGAGCTTGGACAAAGATTCTGTGGCAGCCATGGAAATTTGTTGCTCAGTACTCTCGTGTGGGAGCATAATTGGCTGAAGGCCCCAGTAGCTGCATTTCTGAATCCAACATTGCAGTCACAGTCATGAACTTTTCCCAGCTAATGACTAAGAACTGCAGGTATACCAATGCAGGTCCCTTTTTGTGAGACAGGGCAGTCCACTGGCAGACAACTTCAACAACAACATGAGGACTCCTGATTGCCCTGGTCAAAACTCACTTAGAACTATGCTGCAGTTTAAGACTCTTCCTACCGAAGCCTTCTTCCTTCTGTCTCTCCTTCAGTGGGGTCAGATGTGCATTGAGAGTATGGTTTGAAGGTTTTCTCCAATTTCTCCAGCATCATTCCATTCGTCTTTCACAGATATTTTCCCTAATAAATATCTTACATGTCTAATCCCATCCTGGGGCCTGCTTCCCAAAGGACATGCGCTAACAGTCACAGATTACCCGTGACCTCTAGTTAGATGGCTTCTCCAATCTCAGAGAAGAAATAGTGAAGACATGATTTCCTTTACTGGGATGATCAGTGGCTATGCCTCCCCCAAAACTTACTTCTCTTGGGCATCTAGGGTGCTATGCAATAGGACAACTTTGAAAAGGAAATAAAATAGAGATCAATAAGATAAGCATTACAGGATAAATCAAAGGACAATCAAAGAATTAAAATTAATGTTTTGGGCAGTAAAGAGTATAATTGATGCCACAAAAGAGATTTGATGATATGGAAGATCTATTGAAGAGCTCTCCCCAGGAAGTAGAGGTGAAAACCATGAAAGAGAAAGTCATAATCGTGAAGGACAGAGACCCAAGAGCCAACGTATTAAGTGATATGTGATTCTGAAGAAAAGAACAGAACTAATAAATAACAAAGATAAAATAGAGCAAAACATTCTTGAGCTGAAGAAAGAACTAGTTGTACAGATGAAAGCGTTTTCCAAGCTTCAAGCTAGTTGATAAATTCCACCCCAACTAATCTAATTTTTCAGTCTAGACCTTATCGTTCAAGCAACAGAATATTTTCGCCATTCTGGAGACTTTTCTATGTTCAATCACCTTTACATCCTTGAAGTCAGGGTTAGACAGGTTTTGTCAAACATTGTGTGAGTTATAGGGAAAGCAGACTCATGACTCTTTGTAGATTCATTCTTTGTCCATATTAAGAGCGGCAAACTGATGTTAGCTACCAAACTGCTCTCTCCTTCCCATCAAATATCTCAATCCCCTCCTTTTCAACCAGCTATAATAGTCTGTTTCACCAAGTAGACCAATTGACAACTGAAGATAAGTGTTATAGTCAGACACTGAATACACAGGCATTAGTTATTACCAAGGTTCTTGATAGGATTTATACTTGCTCCCCTCTGACTATCTCCTACTCAATCCCCCAACATTGCACACAGTTAGGACTGAAATATGCTTGGGAGCATTTGCATCAATTTCAAATTTCAGTGATGAAGAGTTGGTGGTGAGATAGAGGAAGGGGCACTATAGGGAATGGAAATGTTCTACTGTCCCAAGAGCGCTATCCTTTTGTTTTATTTATTTGTTTCCTTATTTGTTTTGTTCTGCTTTGCTATTTAGGCAATCTGAAGTTATCCGCCCCAGTTCTCTACCTACCACAACTACTAATTTAAACATCCCACTGCCACAGAGATTTCACTTTCAATAGCATACCTTTCCTTTGAAGTATACAATGGAGGACTGCTTTGTTCAGCCACCCATTATATGGGATTTAATGAGATTTGAAAGGCATTACTTTGTGAGAATAACAGGCAGAAATCTTAGTTTCAAGCTAATAAACAGAAGCTGACTGATTAAGCAAAAAAGGAGTTGAGATTTTTGAGAGGTTGACATAATAGTTGGAAGAGTTAGAGAACCAAGCTTAAGATTAGGCGGCCAGTTGTCAATTATCACCTCCCAAAAAGATCACCAGCAAAACTCGATAATTGTGTAAGCTAAATTCATTAGACCTACAGTGATAGGAGAAGACAACCTTGAAAAATTCTTAATGGTATCTTAGAAGGGCAAGTCAGGGGCAGCTATTCATAAGGTATTTAGGGCTAGGGCTGAATGATTTTAATGCGAGTGTTTCAGTGAGTGGAATTACTTAGGATTGGGCATGGCTCATGGCACAATAGCTTTGGATTGGTAGTCACAGCAAGGCAAGAAAAGTCTTGAAGAGAATCTTGAGGAGTAACCTGTTAGTCTTAGTGAATACTCTGATTTAATTGGTTTCAACTTATCTTTCACCAACTATTTCTTGGAGCAAGTAGCTAGCTATTTTTGGTAGTTGTCAGTACTGATTAATGTAGGGCAGGAAGGAATGCCTGGTCTCCTATTGTTTAACATAGGGGCAGGGATGTACGTCTGGCTCCAATACTGCTTAACCAGGGTCAGAAATACGTGTCAGTTTCCATTTTCATAGCATTGATGACCCCAAAATCATGCTTCCCAATTGTCCTGATAGAAATATATGACTCTCTGCAGTTCCACCAAGCATTAGAACAAACCCCGTGCAACTGCCTCATTGAAACCACTTCTGCACTAGGAACTGGAATGTAGGAAATCACTGCTACTACTAAAAGCCAATGTACCTGCCTCTCACACATACACACAAAAATCCTACTTAGAGCTGCTCTCTTCTAAATCGTAGTCTTGCACAAGTATATCTGATTGACAGAAGCAGAGGTTAGCTCTCAAATTTGTATCTGAAAGAGGCAAAGATTTTGGGTTTTCTGAATTTTACTATAAGGATTTGAACACAAAACATTATACATTTCCTAAATACAGCAAGGATGTTCAAAATATATAGTAGCCAGAAAGTATGACAGAACTTCCATTGGGATTCATCCCCTGGATGCCCAACAACCTACACCCTTCATCCATGCTTTAAAAAATTAGTAACAGCATCTACTACAGAAACACAAATTAATCATTTCTAGTATAAATCAGCTATCTCTTATAAAAAAGGAAAGGAATAATTTTCTTTATTAAAGGAGAAAAACTCAAGTCTCATCAGCTATTGTATCCAAATCCAAGTCTGAATCTCTGGATGATACCTATTTCTCCTTCTGCCATCCCCTCTCATCTTAACTTTCTGTTCCACTTTGTAAACTTTAAAGTTAATGACACTAACACACGCCATGTGAAATAGCTGGGGAAATGAAAGGAAAACAGGATTATTAGCTAAAATCTATAAGTATGTACATGATACAGAAAGGAAGAAAATATGGATAGTTCTTTATGTAAGAAAGTTGTTGACATTATGACTTGCCTCTTCTACTACCTTTCCACATTCTCTCTGCTCTAATCTTGCCAGGCTTTTTTGCCTGAAGAGTTGCGTTAGTAAGGGTAAGGTTAGGCTTCTATAACAAAAAGAGCCAACAATAAGTCAGTGGCTCAAAGATTAAAACATCTCTCTCCTTTATTAACAGTACAGAGTGTTCATTGAAGGTGAGCATCTGGCAACATGCGGCTTCCAAGATACTCTAGCCACTGCCATTTCTGGCTGGCAGGGAAGAAAATGGGGGAAATTCAGGGCACAAGATTTCCTTTTAAGCAGATAATACAGAAGTGAATATCTCACTTTCACTCACATTACGTTGGTAAGAATGGTGGCTGGGAAATAGTATCTCTAGCTGCACAATCATGCATCCAGGACAAAGGAAAAATGGCTTTGGGGAGATAACCAATTGCTTCCACAATATGAAGTGACTCAGGACTTCATTCCTGAGGGGTCTGCACCCTTTGTAATTCTGCTGAGTTTTTAGTAATTTTCCATTCTCACTGATCACTGGACAAAAACAAACTAGATTTCCCATAGGAGAAACTCCAGGTTCAAGACGTACTATTTCCTGACCTCGTTATGAGGCATCATTGCTTTTTGCTCATGGATAATCAGGCTCATTCAAATATGCCAGTCATCATTCTCAACTGTTTTTTTTCTTGTTCATCAGGTAGAGTAAGAAACTCAAAGAACTCAGGTGGTAATCTCCATCTTCCAATTAAATTGAATCATTGCTATGTCCTATCATGAAAATTTTCCTTTCTTAGAAACCCAGACAGCTAAGCCAGCAAAGCCCAAAGATGCAGGAATTAGAAATCAAAATTTTGTGAGCTACTTAATATAATAATGAAACGAAACACTGCCGTTTTTATTTTATGTTACAGTGGACTGCCTCTTCCGTACTCTTGATTTCTACAGGAAAATATTTTTTGAAAAACTCAAACAGATACCTGGGCTGTAGCCTCATTTAATAAATTCTTTCACAAAGCACAGTGAATGGGTTTGTGATCCAGTCCCTTTTTCCTTCCCCCTCTCCCTGAGCCTGAGAGGCAGCAACCCAGGTAACAGATTTTCTACCAAGACTCAAACTTTCCTCCGAGAGGCTGTTCCACTTCCTAGACCAGTCAGTGCACAGGGAATTAGGATGCCTATATGTTTGGCTCTCACTACAAAGTGTGTCTGCCAAGCTATATTTACCAACCATAAAGATGATATCTGCTGCTCCATCTACAAATAGGATCTCCATTCTTCCACTTACTCAGTGGACTCGACTTTAGATTATACTAATCCAGTCAAAGCCACCATCACCTCTTGTCTAGACTATCAGAAAAACCTCTTCTTGCTACCCCCAGCCCCCAACCAGTACTCGCTCCCTGAATCCATTCTTCACACACAGACAGAGTGATCCTTTCAAACATAAGTTAGGTCATACATTGCTGTGTTCAAAATCTCCCAGTGACTTCAGAACATCTAAATGTGTGACATTGCCGCTAAATCTCTCAATGTCATATCCTACCATTCATTTCTTGCTCTCTCTGCCCCAGCCACACTGCCATCCTTGCTGTTTTTGGAATAGACTAAACATGATCTTCCTGATGGCTCTTTCCATTTGCTGTTCCTTCTGTCTGGAGTGTCTTACCCACAGATAGCCTGGTGACTATTTCGCCTGCTTCCTTCAAGTCTTTCCTTGAATATTACCTTAACGGTGGGTCCTACTCTGACCGAATTGTATAAGCTAACACCTTCCCCATCTCATCCAAGCATTTTTCAACTTCTGAAATAGTCTTTTAAAAAGTTGCCATTTTGAAATTGAAATTTCATAAGGTTCTAAGAGAAAAAGTTAAGCAGAAGACGGGGAAGGTAATTTTCATGGAGAAATTCTATAAAGATTTGCTTTCTTCAAATTGATTTTTGAAATGGCCTGGATTATTTTATTTTTCTAATTTTTTGGTGAAAGTCATGGAAATTTTTTTGGCTATTCTATACATTACTTTATATATACATAAAGTATAAATAAATAGGACTTGTGTTTGTGTTTGCATTTCACTATGCATTACCTCCTCCTAGGAGAGCAATTTTAATTTTACAAAGAATGTGTCTTAGCAGAGGATTAGATGACATCTCCCTGCCAAAGTTAGTGGTATAATTAAAATGTGTATGAGGCAGATAGATGACAATTGACTCCCTGTGGTTCCCTCTAATATAGATTCTCTAAATCACAGGCCTTGTTTATGACTACAGCAGTGTGTTGCCTTCTCCCTAACCACCTTCTTCACAATCGCGTGCACCATGCAGGAGATGGATTTTGCCTTACTAGCTGCAGGAACACGAGATGCATTGCAAGGTCTGAGTGCCATTTTGCACATTTTCTTTAATTGAGGATACATAATAAGATGAAAGTTTCAAATTCATGGAAGAGGACCATGGTTCTCCATTTACTATCAAATAAGCTTTAGAAAGCAAAAGGACAGTCTTCCAAAAACGCTAAAAATTTGGCAAGGCAAGTTGCTTTAGAAACAATAGTTTAACGGAATGTTGCCCCACTGAGCTGTGTCACTGAGAGCTGTCAATTCTTAGCAGGAGAAGACAGAATTGAATGCTGCCAATTGAACATGAGAGCTATAAAGCCAAAATCACAAAGACAGAACACCAAAGCTTAGGCCTTTAGAGAGGAGAAAACTTTGGGTAAGTGACCAAGAAAAAAGTGTGTCAGTATTTACTACAGTTGTACAAACACATGACCTAAAACTGAGAATATCCACTCCCAAATATATATGAACAATAGATAGGCTGTTCAAAGCAGCACTGTTCATAATAGCCAAAATACTGAAAACAACTTAAATATGCACCCATAGACAAAAGAGAAATAGTGGTGTATTCATGCAATAAAATTATATATTATATATTATATGTATTATTATATATTATATGTATTATATATAATATATAATAATTTATATTATATATAAATTCATGAATTAGAGCTACATACAGCAATATGAATGAATCTCAAACATAATGTTAAGGAAAAGAAATCAGACACAAAAGAATCCCTATAGTATGGTTCCATTTATGAAAAATTGCAAAACAGGCAACGCTGTAGAGTTGGAAGTTTGAACAGTGGTTGTCTTTAGGGTGGATGTAGTGTGGTGTGATTGAGAGAGTTTACGGGTAAGGCTCTAGGGATGATGCCAGTGTCTATTTCGTGATTTGGGTGATATTTACAAGAGTGTTCACTTCAGCATAATTCAATGAACTACGTTTTTTGTTTTGTTTACTATTCTTCATGTGTGTTACACTTGAATAAGAAGAAGTTTTAAAAATAGAATGCATAAATCTATATGAAAGTAAAAGTTAATAAAGATCTACCTAACAGAAATTTTATGGTAACATTGTTTAACCTTAATTGTTGCTAAACACAAGCTACAGTAAAAAAATAAATACATAAAAATAGTACTCTTCTAAAGCTGCCTTAATATAAAATCACAGAGAAGGGGAGATTAGATTGTGACTGTAGTCGCTCTAGCCTGCTAGAAGAATGGAAATTCCTCTCCAGGAAAACCACCTCTTAGTTGGGAAAAAATTGGCTATTTTGGATGCAGAAAGTGAGGCCAGCACTGGGAATAGTGTGGAAGGAGACAAAAGGAGTGAAATGAACTGCTCTGCCTAGAAAAATATCAGGAATGGAATTGGGGGAGTTTAAGGCGGGAGAGGGAGGTGTAGCGAGAGACGCACCCTGGGTCCCCATCACTTCAGTAAAGTTTAATGCACACAACTCCAACTCGGGCTGTGGTTCCATCTAGTTTTACATGGAGCAAAGAAAAGGAAACAGCAACTAGAGGTATGAGGTGGTCAAGACTAAAACTATAAAAAAATCACACACGGGAAATAATAGAGTGAAAAAAGTATCCATGAACAACATAAGCCTTATCAAAACAACAGCAATAGCAAATAAACCCTAGCAACACTAAGATAGAAGTGAGTGGCCCTTCTTATGTGAGACAGGGTTTGGGCCATTTTATTTAAATTTTATGAGACAGAGCAATTCCATCAAGCTGGACGATTTAGGGACATCTGGGTTACATAAACATTTGCATAGTACCTCTGTTAACATAACACTTTCACATTTCATCCTCATCAAGATTCTGTAAGGTAGTTATTATTAACCTTATTTTACACCTAAGGACATTGAGACTCAAACCACTATGAAAGTCACCCTTGTGTATGCTGCTAGTAGGTGATGGAGCCAGAGGTCAAAATAACGATAATCTTCCCACTGCTTTCCATTACCTCACGAAAATCAATAGTTTCCTAAGACTAATTGCATGTGAATTAAATTTAGTTATCCTTGATCTATGAATACTTTACCTTATTCTTTAATTGGATCCAGGTGTGCTACAAATTCTGTTTCATTCTAGCTTTTTTGAGAATATCTTAAGTTTGATGTTTGGAAAACCCAGGAAATAATGTAAAAAGTGAAAATTCATTCATTATTCTCACAATTCAGGGGTATTTTATAAAATCTGGAGAGAGAGACTAGACTATCTATCTAGGTCTCAGCTTCCATAGTATGGTTCTAATAGAGCAAGGAAGAAACCTCACTCTTTCACGAGGTACGACTGCTAAAATTATATATTGGTGAGACCATCAATCCTTCACTTTAAATGTTAAATCATTTAAGCATTCAAATCCCCTTGGAAGTGGTAAAAGATTCAGTGAGCAGTCACCTTAGTAATGAGCGTCTCAAGGATTTTTTAGAACATAGAGCAAGGTCCAGGCTTTGAAGTGAAACAGACTTGGGTTAGAAGTAAAGAGGAACAAAATATACCACTTTAGCGTATTGATTATTTTGAATTAAAAGTTGCTTAAGAAACAGCCGTTGCAAGAAAGACACTCTGACCCTCCTTTGTCCCCATGAAAGCAGGAAATAAGTCTCCCATGTGAAGATACCCTCCCTATACCAGAGGGTAGAAGGCATCCTTATCACCAGAGATAGGAAATTCAAGTCTGAGAAGGCTATACAAACAAACCTCATCACTTCTTTACTAATTTCCTACTGCTAGCCCAAACTTTGTCTTGTCAATTCTTCACAAATTTATTATTTCTTTGTCTAAAAGGTACAAAAGCTGCCTGCTTTGGTTACTTCTTAGAGTCTCATATTTTTATGAGCTCCTGTATGTACAAAATTAAATGTGTTTTTCTCCTGTTAATCTGCTTATGTCAATTTAGTTATTATACCAGCCAAAGAACCTAGAAAGACAGTGGAAAAGGTTTTCTCCCCTACAGAAGGCTGGTTAGAAGCCCAGCTCTGCCACTTACTACATATCTTAGGCTTCAGTATTTCAGTTTCCTTAACTATAAAAGGAGAATAATAATATTTCCTTAATAGAGTTGTCATGAAGTTTCAAGTTTATAACATAATTAAGCATCCTAACACAATACCTGGTATATGAAAAGTGCTCAATAAATAGTATCTATAATTGAACAAAATCATGATGGTGCTAGTGTTCTCTAGCGTGGTAAACTACAGCTTGCAGAATAAATCTGGCCCACCACCTGCTTTTGTAAATAAAGTTTTATTAGAACACAACTAAGTCCATTGTTTATGTATTGTCTATGGCTACTTTCAAACTACAATAGCAAAGTCGAATAGTTGTGACAGAGACCATACAGCCCACAAAGCTGAAAAAATTTACTGTATGGCTTCTTATAGATCAAGTTTATTTCTAGAGTATAAAGAAAGAACCTTGGCACCTGGACCCTGAAAATATCAGCCTTTGTTGTTAGAATTTTGCTTATAGAAGGTACATTGCCACATAAAGGATCAATTTATATTGCCCCAATTTGAAAAAGTTATTAAAGTTATAAATAATAATAATTTATCAGGCCAGAGTTCTTACAAATTTTGGCCATTAGCGTAAGAGTCAGACATTAGTTTGAATAATCAAGCAAAGTCATTATTATTACTGAAAAAACCCAAACCTACTGAATATGTGAAATGGAATATAGGACTATCTTTCTATAAAAACCAAGAGCTTTGTAATTAGACAATCTGATCATTATTAGCAAAAGATGAATCATGAAAATAAAGATTATCTACCCTCTTTTGCTCATATAACATTTAAAAATATAAAAAGCTTTCAAGAATCAACTTTCATCATTACTATTTAACAGCAATGATAGTATTAACAACAAAAATTTATTAAGTGCTTACTGTTTGCCAGTCTCAGAGCTATGTAGTAACCTCTAATTCAATAGATTATTATTCTGTTTTACGGATGGAATATTATCTGATATTTATTTTCTTCATGTATTTTTATATTTTCTGAAATTTTCACAGTGGTCATCTGTGTTTTTTATTTAGAAGTAAACCAAAGCACTTTTACAAGTGAAGAGGAAGTCAAAGTCTTTCAACTTACATCTGCCCCAACCCTGGTCATTGAGAAGTTTTGGAGAAATGCTCAAGATAGTCAAAGATAAAAATAAAGGAGAAAGATGGCCAACAGTGGAGTTACCAGTGATGAAAGAGTGAGAGGTAAGAAAAAAGTCAATAGTCTAAGGAAGCAGAAAATTATAAGCTAAATAATAATAATCAGCCACTTAAGAAGACCCCATGTGAGAAAAAGAAAAGATTAGAAGTCACTGCTATCTCAAGAGCAATAACCAACTAGGGTAGGGAAGAAAATGAAAACAGAATTCATGCCAATTGCAGTGAGTTTGAAGAAGAGAGCCAGGAAAATATATTTGGCTTCATCAGCAGGAGCAGCAGGAAGCTAAATGAAGGTAGAAGAAAAGATTGTCAGAAATCATTTTAGTAAGAACATGATTGAGACAACCAATTTGAAGTTGGAAGGGAGGTATATTATTTTCTGTGTTTGTGTTCCAAAGAGAACTTCCATTATGACTAGAAGAATGGAATACGAGATGTGTAAGATATAGTTGAGACTAGCTCTTACATTCCACGTGTGTGAGAGAGGAATGAAAGGAAGGTGGACAAGTTCCACAAAGTATCATCAAATGCTTTCCCATTCTAAAGAAACCTCAGGTGGTTTCTTAGAAGCTGACAAGGAAGAGAAACAGATTTCCACTAGCCAATAAGTCAAAGAAAAAAATAATCAAATCCACACTGATGAACCAAGGAAAGTGAAGGTAAAACTAATGTAGGGGACCTTCATAGCTTTAGCACTGAGAATTCCACTAAACCTCTGAGTCATGGGCAAAACTTTGGTAGTCAGGCCATACCAGAGGAACTGAGACAGGACAGTAACTACTCATACCCATATTCATCTAGCAAAGAGATTCACTCAGCAAATCATGTGCTGATTAACCGAGAGCACTTAACCCACAAAGCCTCTTACCTTAATGCCCAAACATACAAACCAAAAACCCTCTCTTCTGCACAAAGGCAAGAGGGCTCAAGATCCCACAGGCATCTCCTTCTGCCCACAGTAATCTGGAGAAGAATGAAAGGGAGATTGACAGAGAGAACCAATGGTTAAAACAGAAAAGATCTTCAGCAAGGGCCTTTCCAAGCACCATTAAGAACATTTCTGCTTCTTCCTTCCAGCCGTGGAGAAGAAAATACACACACACACACACGTTTTTTTGTTTTTAACTGAAGACAAATGGTGAAATGATTGCCCCAGGATCCACATACCCAAAGAAGCTAAATGCTTTTATCTGAGAGTTTTCTCAGTAATCTCAAATATTTTTAGAAAACACCATACTTTCTGTGACATCCTGCTCACTTCACTTTTTAGCTCTTATAAAATCATGAACTGAAATTGCATCATATTTTCGTCTTTCTTTACCTAGAAAGGAAAGTTCTGAACTCAATCCATGCTGACCTGTGATCAGGCAGAACTAGTAATAATTACTAGGGCTGTGCTGTAGGCAGTACTTTCACTATTTCATTAATATAAACACACACATATATATAAGAAAATGCTTTTGTAGGCGAAGAAGAACTATTCCTCTACCCTCTAGGTCCTTCTGGCTTGTCTAAGAATTAAATTGACATGAGACAGAATAGTACAAGAAAATCAAACAAAGTTTAATAACATGTATACCTGAGAGAAACCCAGAAAAACTAACTCACCAAAATGGCAGAAGCCACCACTTTAAATACCATTTTCAGCTAAGGACAAAGGAGGATGTTGGGGGTAGTGGTTTGGGACTTCAAAGAGGAAGAAAGCAATTCACATGGAGAAGGAAAAGCAAATGTTTGGTAAACAAATGTTTGCTGGGTGGTTTATAGACAATGTGACCTGAGAGAGAACTTTGATAAAAATGGGCTTAGCAAGGATCCTCCCAGTCTACCATACCCAGAGTTATCTATGGTGATGATCTGTCCTGGGACAGGACTTCTTCTTAAATTCTTTTAGACAATTAGAGGAAAGGTCAAAGTTTCTGTTTGAGTCTTTTTTTTTTTTAAATAATCAAGCCAAAGAGATACATTTTGAGGTGGCGAATTCTGATCTCCCACACTTTTATTACGGTTATTTGCACTTGACAGAGAAAGAGACTGAGACTTAGAGAGATTAAATAATTGGCCTCACAATTATTTAATATAATTCACAGCTAATATAATCAGAATCAGAATTTGAGTCAGGTCTGGCCTCAAGAGTACCTGTCTGTAATTACTCTACTCTACTGTCAATAGAAGCAACAAAAAAGATACTTTTGCTTTGAAAAACAAGGATTCTTGGACACTTGACTGAGTTTTAAGAAAAAAAACAATAAGGAAAGAAGTTCTCTCCAGGGAGCTTTGGGCTTCTTTATAAAATATTTGTGTCAATGGTACTTTGTAATTTATCTTCTAAAGGATAAAATGAGAATTTTAATGCTTTTATTTTGTGAGAAGTAGAACTCATTACTTGTCAGAGAATATGAAAACCATTATCATTCAAAAGAGAGGCATTCAGGAAAGTAACGAATTCTAATTCAATAGGATATGTCAGGCATATGCTAATAAGGCTCATTCTATTTCCTTCACTGAGGAATGATGGAATATCTGACCAATCTTATACAAAGGTTTATCTGTGTTTTCAGTGAAGCACTTTTTAACCTACAATCTTCAGTCCTTTATTTACCACAGTAGGTAGATGAAAACATGACATTTGTTTTTGCCTGGGAAAAGCTCATAACCTAGTCAGAAATAAAACATACTTGAGGAAAACCTAAAGAGCAATTTTAAATCAACAACATATGCATAATAAGACAATCAGAGCACATAATATAGCCAATATACTAATTAAAAAAAATCTCTTTCAAATAATGATAGTATCATTATGAGTGTAATATGAAATACTGCAAATACTATATTCTACTGGTAACTAAGTCAATGACCTGCCACAAAATGAATGGAGAAAAAAACTGACCAGCTTATATTTTGGTTCAAGCATTACAAATCCTAGAACTCAACAGATATGATAAGGAAAATTAGTGATGAAAGTCCTAAAGATCAAATCAATTTTACTTGTCATGTTAAAACTTAATTGCTTACTTCACCATGATCCTGTAATGCACTCACCTTATCTAACCTCCAACTCTTGTGTTAATCACACTATATTTGTGTATCATTCACTTGAACATTTCCATAAATGGTTGAATTATTTCCCTGAGAAAGCTTGACTCTCTAATGCTTATTAAAGCTCATTTTAACTTTTTCATTACTAGAACTTTGAGAGGTATAATGACGATTCTGAGTAAAATCAATGTGTGCTGGATGTGCAATTATTAGGATCTTTAGCATATACGCAATTAGTAAATAAGCACTGAAAAGTCTTGCTGTGAAGGGATTCAAAATAAAATAAATTTTGGAACTACAATTGAGGAAATAGATTATTTCTCACCAGGTGTTGTGGGAATACAGAACCACACTGTAGTTTTCTTTTTTTAGGGCTTATTCTCTGAAACAATTGGAAAATGCCCCAGGAATGACGTTAAGTCAAATAATTTATGCCACACAAATCATTAAACCATGAGCAACTTCATTAAATAGCTTCCCATTGGTAGCCTGAACTAAAACAGCTGGCCTGATGGTTGGATATTGAAGAAAAAATAAAATTTCTTTTGCAATCTAAACCATTTCAGATTTACAAGGAGTTCCTTTATTTAAAGTGACCTGAGGAAAACAAACTAGCCTAATTAATGCTGATAATTGGAGTCTGAAAAAATTCCAATCAGCTGCTTTAAAAATGCCCTGGATGTTTTATGGTAATAATAATAATAATAGCCAGCGTTTACTCAATGCTAAGTGCCCAACACTATTTTCAATGTTTTATTTCTATTAACTCATTTAATCTTCACAAAAACTCTGTAAATATTATCAGGACTGGCTACATAATTTGAGGGGCCCAGTGCAAAATGGAAATACAGACCCCTTTATTCAAGAAACATGAAAAAATGTTTTTTCTTTCTTCAGCAGTTTCTCTCTTGTCCTGTTATGGAGTTTTTTATTTGCTATTTAATATTGGGCTCCCTCATACATGGTGAGCCATCTCTGCATATTATCCTCCTCTTAAAGATGAGGCAACTCAGGACAAAGAAGGTAAAATACTCATCAGAGCACAATGACTAGTTCATAGAGGGGCGCAGGATGCAATCAGAGCCGGTGAACCACCAGGAGACTTTGTTGGGAATCCTGGGAAGAAGACTCACTTTTCTCACTGGACTTGAATGTGGAAGGATATGAGATCTGCAGCTGCTGCCGCTATCATCCTTCCTGGTGAGGCTGAGTCTAAAAGCAATGAAGTAGGAGACAGAACCAAAAGAAGGCAGCAGAAATGGGTCTTGTCTGAGATATTTTGGATTCTTGGTCAAGATACACCTTTCTTTGGATTTCTCAGTTACGTTAGCCCATAAATTCCATCTGTGGTTGATTCTAGCTTTGGTTGGGTCTTAGGTCTGTCATAGGCAGAAAAATGCTCCCTTCCCTCATAAAAGGTATTCAGGTCCTAACCCCCAGAACCTGTGGATATTTTATCTTACTTGGCAAAAGGGACTCTGCAGGTGTGATTAAGATAAGGATCTTAAAACCAGGAGATTATCTTGGATTATCTGTGTGGGCCCAATGCAATCACAAGGGTCCTTATAAGACAGAGGCAGGAGGGTCAGAATCAGAGAAGGAAATGTGATGATTGCAAAAAAGGTTGGAATGATGTGGGGTCATGAGCCAAAGAAGGCTGGCAGCCTGCAGAAGCTGGAAAAGGCAAGGAAATGGATTTTCCCCTAGAGCCTCCAAAAGGGACCCTCCTGATCCATTTCAGACTTCTAACCTCCAGAACTCTATGATAATAAATTTGTGCTGTTTTAAGCCACTAAATTTGTAGCAATTTATTACAGCAGCAAACGCAAACTAATATAACATCTCTTGCAAAAGAGTCCTGACACATATTTATACCAGGATACAGGGTACAAGGTTATAATTTATTTAAACAAAAGAAAGGAACTGTGAAACTTTCGATCAGCAACAAGTTTGTTTTCCAGTTCCTATGTCCTTCTATCGAAATAAACTTCCAGGAAGGTGGTTATCATTTATTGCCATTTCATTATTAGTATTTGATAATAATGTTGCACAATACTCAAGCTTTTGTCTGTTCTGAAGAATTTATTGTCTGTGCCACTCTTAGAACAAGCTGTAGTATCTAGTAATGAAGTCACTATGAGAGATTCTAAAGTTTCAGAAACAGACTCATTAAAACAGGTATTCTCAACATTTGTTTTGCTCCCTACACCCGTGAGGAACACTGCACACACTACAAACAGTAAATTTCAAACACATGGGCCTGCTGCCTTCCTGCTACCATTGTGAATCTCATCATTAGCAATAACGGCTTTATTGTGGTCTTTGCATCAACATGAGAGCAGAACAGTGTAAAGCCCTATCTCTGTTGACCAGGTTACAGAAGAAAAATTCAGGATATGTACATACTCAGAATTTTATCTTGAGTGTTAACCAAGTTCCCTGCTGATAATATCTGAAGGATTGTTGCTGGAATCTCTGCTAGGAATATATTTGCATGAAGGGTGCAGAAGACTCCTGATAAAAAAAAGTCATCCTCAGGGAAGAGCTCCCTATGAGTTGCTTGAGGAGAAAAGCAGTTCTGATGATAGCACGGAAAATGTCACTTGGACTTGTGCTCTGGTCCAGCCCCATAGGATAGGATCTGGTTCTGCAGAGGAAGAAGCTACAACTCTAAAAAGAATTAAATGGCACGGGGTGTCTCCAGAGGAAATAAACATGATAAAGTTCTAATATATACTGGAGCATTGGCACTGGCACTGAGGATTCGGTCTTTAGCAGAGACTCAGCTATGACATGTGGATGGCTGATGTGCCTCAGCTCTAGGCAGGATGGAACCCAGTTTCCAGAAGGATAGGGGGTGGAGATCACCCTGGGATGCTGTTGGGGAAAGGGAGATTCCCCCCTCTACCCCTTTTGAGTTCTTATGGCTGAACTAATAATAAAAGTAACACAAGACAAGAACAACAGGAGAAAAACCAAGTTAATACACGCACATGGGAGATCAAGAAAACTGATGCTTAGAGAGTGAACAAAGCAGGCAGTTTATATATCTTTTTACACAAAGAAACAATAAATTAATGAGGATTTGACAGGACCAAGAAACTTAGGTTTGAGTGCTTAATTAGTAAAGAATTTAAGCAGAGTTTGGGTTGGGGGTAGTAAATTAGTAAAGAAATAACAAGGTTTGTTTACACAGGCTTCTTGGCCTTGAATTTCCTCGCTCTGGTGATAAGGATGTAGGGAGAGCACCTTTTACATGACAGATTTATTTCCTGCTTTCAGGGAGAACTGAGAGGGGAGGGTCAAAGTGCCCTTTTTGCATCAGATGCTTCTCAAGAAACTTTAATTCAAAATAATCGATATGCCATTGTAGCGTATTTTGCGGTAGCCTGCTCTAGGCTCCAACAGTTCCCTCTTCTGAAACTTCCCTGGAAGCTTTACATATTAAAAGTTGAGCTGGTAGATTGTTCCATTATTTCATTGAATTAATCTTTTAGTCTTGAAAATAAGTTCAGTTACTCTCAAGTTGTGTCTCATTTTAGGAGACAGTGATGCAGGTGGGCTCCGAAAGTTAGGTGTATGGTGCAAGTAATCAGATGTTTAATAAGAGGCATTTCTATGGAAAGAAAGAAAAACAATGGTTAATGATTGGATCAGACTGTAATGCCAGTTATTGAGCTCTGAAGGGCAGACAGTTGAGAAAAGAGAAAAATTCTAGATGCAGGAGTTGAAACATCTTTTGTAGTTTGATTGTCTCTAATGACGTCATCAGATGTTCAGTTAAGCTTTTTTACAGGAGCAAACTAGAAGAATTTAGGATCCAGTCTCGTTATTAGGTAAATAACAAAACTTAAAAGAAAATTAACAGCACCAGAGTCTAATATTCCCAAGTATGTACTATAGTTTTTACTAAAATATAATTTTTCTCTAAAATCACCCTCATTTTTACCAAAGATTATCAAATTAAGACTAATTTGTTTGCAAAATAAGTCTAGTTTCAAAAAACTTGGCTTAGTTATTTACAGACGTACAGCAAGAATAGCAATTGATCAGGTAGGCTTCTTTAAATTTGTTTTGCTGGAACTTTTCATCAGGACTCTCCAGACTGAACTTTTAATAGCCTCTCAAGGTTAAGAAACCAAGCCAAATACTTGCCATCAGACTTTGCCTGTGTAGAAGAGGAAGACAATTCCTCTACCCTCTAGGTTCTTCTGGCTGGTCTAAGAATTGCATTGACATGAGACAGAATAACAGTAGAAAATAAAACAAAGTTTATTAACATTATACATGGCAGAAACCCAGAAAAACTGAGTAACTCAGCCAGAACGGCCAAAGCTGCCACCTTAAATATCATTTTCAGCTAAAAACAAAGGAGGATGTCGGGGGTAGTGGTTTGGGACTTCAAAGGGGAGGAAGGCAATTCATAGGGAGATGGAAATGGAAATATTTGTTAAACAAGTGTTTGCTGGGCCCTCTATAGACAATATGACCTGAGAGACACATTTTATATTACACTACAGTTATCTTATGGTATTAGCTCCTTCCTGGAACAGACTTTCTATCTTAAATTCTTTTGAGCAGTTAGGGGGAAGGTCAAAGTTTCTTTCAGAGTCTTTCGTTCTTAAAAATAATCAAGCCAAAGGGACACATTTTGGGGTGGCCAATTCTGAGCCCCTACACCTGCAATACCTATAAATTTGAGTGAATCCCTCTTCTTGAGGTTCCCAACATATCTTGAGGTTCCTGCACCTGCCAGAAAGTGACCATTACTCACCTGGTTAGGCTGCTGAGGACCCTGTAAGTAAGGGACCAGGCTGCTTTCCAAGGGGCTTTATTGGCTTCAGAGTCAACCTTAGTTTCCTAAAGCTATTGAGGTCATATCTGAGTTTATGCACGTCTCTCTCAAACATGACATCCCAGTTAAGGCCTTGGTAATATAACCGGTGTTTTCAATTATGTCCTATTAAAGGAGAACAGATTCTTACTGCACTTATACAGATGATTACATTGTCATGAAAATAAGAATACTCACTGAGAGTTTTCGAATTCTGGAGGAATCAGGTAGGGAGAAAAAGTAAATGTGTCATCTTTGTTCACAAAGGTATATCTTACCAAATTGTTGATAGCTTAAGAGAAAAAATTTCTTTAAATCTGGAAAAATATTAAAGAAAATTTTAAACATAAAGTCATAAAAATTATAATCATCTTCACTACTTCATTCAGTCCCATGTTATTAATTCTTCTTCTTGAATCCAGCTTTTCCATTAGCTCTCTGGACCTTGCCTGATGATTGAGGGTGATAGGGACAGTGGTAATTCCAAGAAGCTTGTAAGATTTTTGTTAAGGCTTGTATGATTTGCCCAGTGAAGTGGGTGCCTTGGTCACTGGAGACTGTGGAAGGTATACCTCAAGTGGGAAACACGTTTTCTAACAGTTTGTTTGCCACTGTGAGGGCATCAACTTTGCAGCAAGGGAAGGCTTTAACCCATCCAGAAAACATACGTGAAATAACAAGAAGATATTGATAACCCATACTAAGTGGCAGTTGAATGAAATCCAGCTGCAGATGTTCAAAGGACCCAGAGGGAGGAGCTCTGAGGCCTCTAGGGACAAAAATAGCTTTTCCTATGGTGGGTGAAGGAATGCAAAAACCAAAAAAATGGAGTTTGTCAGAAAGCCAGGGAAAACCAATCAGCCATCTTGGGTTTCCCATAGCCCTGACGTTTGTTTAACTTACAGCCATTGTTTACTATCTTAATTTCTCTGATTCAGGGGCAGACGGTTGCCATGTTACAAGGACATCAGCATGACAAAAGTCTGGCTACGTGGGGTCATTTTTTTGTAGAAGTAAAATGGACTTCATCCACATTTGCCACAAATTATAGATTCTGTTGACGCTGCCTTTGCATGAAAGTCAGCTAGGGCATTTTCCTGCTACTCAGATGCAGTCCTTTTAGTGTGAGCCTCAATTTTGATGACAGACAACACTTTATATGAGGACATATTAGATTTCCAGGAATTTCACATAATTTCTGGAACTCTTATAATATATACAGACACAACATAAAGAAGGCTTATTGTTATTTCTCATTGACAATGTTTCCTGTGTAATTTAACATGTCAAATAAGCCTAATTAGTTTAATGGCTCCCTTTTTATAAGGAGAGAGAACAGATCCTTTGAAATGCTCCTGGGACTCTCTGAAAAAAATCCCAAAGTTAGTTCAAGGTGAAAAAGTCTTCACTTAGAATTTGGTTTTTGGAAAGTCTATCAAAAATATCAAAGAGGTTTTAAAACACTTGGTAAAATAGCATCATAGGTCACTGTGAAACAATACTCAGCTATTTATTTAAGTAAAGTGATAATCAAAGATTTTAAAGGCAAATGCATAAAGTTACACAGTTGTTAGCAAAACTTAGCTTTTATTATTGAGAAGATTCAGTTTTCGTAAGTAATCAAAGACCTAATAAAACACAGAAAATTATTTTGATAAAACACAAAATCTTTGCTTTCCTTTTATAATCTGTTTTCAGGAGCAAACCAATATTCTAAGAAAACTTTGTTCTTCTAAGAGATGAAAAGAAAATTAAGTTCTAGTTTTATATAAATACATTATTGATATTAAAGCTTATTTTTAATATTCTTATAATAACAATTTAATTTTAGCTAACTTGACCACACAAGGTAGGATATTTTCTCTCACTTTTTCTTTCTTCCCCACTTTCTATTTAATACGTCTTTTTGACAGAAAGAGAAAACCAAATTTTAATTTTTTACCAGCTTATTTTTGATATTAAAATCCATTCACTTAATTAAATTCATTCCAATCCTAGCCAGCTGTAGGGGGAAGAGGGAGAATCTCCCTCTGCCCTTTTCCTTAAGGTTTTTATGGCTGGCCA
This sequence comes from Ceratotherium simum simum, assembly GCF_057802395.1. Lineage (NCBI taxonomy): Eukaryota > Metazoa > Chordata > Mammalia > Perissodactyla > Rhinocerotidae > Ceratotherium > Ceratotherium simum. The sequence continues at coordinate 8,298,829 of NC_141910.1, read as the reverse complement.
AATAATTAACAAGACAGGTTAGCAGGAGAAAATAATACCAAGTTTAATAACATGTATACATGGGAGAAAGCAGGGACACTGCGTTTCTCAACACAATAGCAGAAATTCTCGTCTTAAATACCATGTTCAGCCAATGACAAAGGAGGATTTTGGGGGTGGGGGGAGTCAGTTCCAGGAGATTACCACTAAAGCACAGTAAACAAGAGTAAGGTTATTATGCAGCTTTAAAGCCTCACCTTCCACATTGATAAGCCTCTAGAAATGAGGCCATCCCCCCTCTTCCCAAAACAGAGAGGGAGATACCTTTACAAATGGAGATTTCCCTTATAAATGTAAATGATTGTCTGGCAACTCCTCAAAGGGTCATCCAGAGAATGTAGCCAGAGAGACAGAACTTCTGATAAGAGGGGCTTGTTGGTGCCTTTCCTATTGTAACATTTACCCTACGTTATCTTTACAGCCATCATGATAGATCTGTTCCAGGAAGGAGCCACCATGTCAAATTCTTTAGGCAGTTAGTGGGGGAGGTCAAATGTCCCTAGAGAAAACAACCAAGGTAAAGAGATAGATTTCAGGGTGGCCAAATCTTGATATCCCACACAGCCCTGACCACACATAAAATCCTTTTCCAAAGATTTATTTTCTGTAAACCTTCTATAAGTTTCTGTGCCCATTTTCATTTGTTCCTTATTCTCTTTTTCATTTAGAAATAACCAACTTTACTTTGGGACAGAATTATATTTTGTCTCAATAAAAATGTATTTCCAGGGTCGGCCCCGTGGCTTAGTGGTTAAGTGCAGGCAGTCCGATGCTGGCGGCCTGGGTTCGGATCCCAGGCACGCACAGACGCACCGCTCCTCCAGCCATGCTGAGGCCGCGTCCCACGTACAGCAACTAGAAGGATGTGCAGCTATGACATACAACTATCTCCTGGGGCTTTGGGGGAAAAATAAATAAATAAATAAAATCTTTAAAAAAAAAAAAAATGTATTTCCATTCCTCCTGCCTCCTTTTTTTTTTTTTTTTAGTGAGGAAGATTGGCCCTGACCTAACATCTGTGCCAATCTTCCTCTACTTTTTTTTTTGTACGTGGGAAGCTGCCACAGCATGGCTTGATGAGCGGTATATATGTCCACGCCCAGGATCCAAACCCGCAAACCCTGGGCCACTGAAGCGGAGCACGTGAACTTAACCACTACGCCACCAGGCCGGCCCCCCTCATACCTCTTTTTACAAAAAACATACATCTTATCTTCTTTGCATATAGAGATTTTTCCCTTACTTTTGGTAGCTTTAATTATATTTATTAATTAGAATTCTTAATCCTTAGAAACCTTAATTTCTAGTGAAAATTAAGAAGTAAGCAATTGTGAACTGTATGCTATACTCATATTCTTTAGATTAGAAAATTTATTAGTACATTTTATAATTTCTACAAACATATGTTTCTTTAAAATGCCATCTTTCATTGTAGCACAGGACATGTTTAATTAGAGACTCAAATTTTTATCTGCAATAGGATGCCAAAAGTAGATAAACTTCAGTAATTAATGTTTCATTATTTTATCTTATCTGGCAATAATCTAGATATTTAATGAATGCCCCATCATTTAGCTTAGCAAAACTTTAAAGTTTCAAGTTACCAAAAAGATTTGGGGAAGCTATTATTAAGTAAACTTACCATAAAACACAATTATTGCACCTAAAAATTCTTATATCACTTACATCTATATAATTCATTTGTTCTTAACAATCATACTTAGATAACACTTGAAAATTTCATCAGACATTAAAGCAGTTAGCCATCATCTTATTTTTTTTTCTTGCTGACAAATTTTGTAACACAGATAACATGAGCCTATTTGACTAATAACCCAGGTAGAATAAAAGTAGCATTTCTGCATTATATCTAATGCTGATAACTCTGAAGACATACCTATTTTAATTAAACCAACAAACTTAAACAAGCTTTTACTTACCAAAGATTATTGTATATCACATTAAGTTAAAAAACATTTAGGTTTTTATATAGTTCCTGTTTGTTTTTAAGTCAATTAAATAGAGCTATTATGTGAATTAATTTTGATAATATCATCTGAAAGGTAGAAAAATATCATATCTATAACGCACATACATAGACAGACATACATACATATAGATAGACAGGGACAGAGATCTTAGAGTTTTCCTTTAAAACTTTTGGCCATGAATGGGGTATAACAATGTAAAATTCACTAGTTTATGATTAACAGTTGAACTCAGTTACGGTTATCCATTCAGATGGCTAAAGCTTTTTATTATTCATGGAGAAGACTTTTAAGATTTATATTTGCCCAAGACAAGTAATCTTAAGGAGGCTATGAATTAGATGTTGGGCAAGAGAGCCTTTCCAGCACCTTGCAATTTAAAATGGCAAATTTTCCCTTATTTTTCTTTGGCCTCAGTCTGCCCACTAAGCTAGCCAGGTTCAGTCTCGGGCAATTGTGGGCTATCTCCTGAGGTATTTATATTCCCAAGACATGACAAAATTTGTAACTTCAAAGTACAGAGAGAAAAAAATGCAAGTTTTTTTCTAGGAGTTTCGGGGTAATTGCTATTTAAATTTTTCCTTCTTTTCTTAAGTGTAGGACAATTGTATTTCCAACGTCCTGATTTTTTGAAATATACCCAATTTAAAGGATTCATCATCTGGCCATTGATGAAGGATCTTATATTAACCTCAATAACAACTCAAACCAATAAGCCTTTTTATGGCTTAAGCAAAGACTCAAGAGACATCCCTACAGGAGAGTGCAACCCTCACAAGATCCAGAAAACTTACTCCCAAAGGATAGTCTAAGACAGCAAAGGCCTTCATTGCATAAGTGATAACGATGGTGTAGTGTTCCAGTCTCCCATGGGAATGTGGGATGCTTCCAGTCACAAACCCACTAATATGTGATACTGGGCAGGCACTACTGGAATGAGACTTTTCCAGCATTAACAAGAAATGAAGATTGAGATGACAAAAGCCCCTTATACACTGGGAGCACAGACTATGTGTTCTACGACAAACTCCCCTGAGAGTTGGCACAGCTGGACAAAGAGAGTACTGTTTGTGACTGTGTGTTTTGGAAACCCAGTTTATTCTAATGGCCACCAGGTACACCTCAGTAGATGCACCTTCTGGATGGCAGAGACTAGGGAAAATATTTTCGCTGGTCATAAAGCTAAGCTCTCAGGACATAGAACAAGATGGAAGGTTTTTCTATAAAGGACCCATAGCAAACTGATGGGGTTCAGGCAGGCCACCCCAAGATATGCCACTCTGGCACGTGGATTGTTTTGAGCTGAAGACAATAAAGGCTCAGAAGACTCAGAAAGAAACTTTGACCTCCTCCCTGCTAACTGCCTAAAAGAATTTAAGATAGAAGCCCTGTCCACTGGCCAGGCCATCACCATAGATAACTCTGGGTATGGATAGACCTGGAGGGTCTTTGCTAAGCCTGTTCTTATCAAAGCTCTGAAAACCAAGTAAAAGTAGAAGTTATCCTTTGTAAGAGACATTTACATTCGTAAGGGAAATCTCCATTTGTAAAAGTATCTCCTTTTCTGTACCAGGAAGAACGAGGGCATGACCTTAACTCTGGAAACCCCTATCAGTGCGAAGGCAAGGACTTAAATCTGCGTATTAACCTTACTCTTGTTTACTGTGCTTTTCTAATCTCCCATAGCTGACTCCCCCCACTCCCAACATCCTCCTTTGTCATTAGCTGATAATAGTATTTAAGATGAGAACCTCCGCCATTTTGTCGAGTTTTGTCAGCTTTTCCTGGGTCTCTCCCATGTATACATGTTATAAAGCTTTGTTTGATTTTCTCCTGTTATTCTGTCTCATGTCAATTTAATTTGTAGCCCAGCCAGAAAGGACCCAGAGTGGGTAGAGGATAGTCTTCCTCCCCTACAAAAGTTTGTCTGAATAGATGCTGGTCTGATGAGAACTGTTAACACATCAGTCTATGAGGCCAGCTTAACAGCAGGCTTATATAGGGCCTATACCTGCTGTCCTGCCCTATGGTTCTTCCTCTTTATGACAAACAATACAACAGACAGAGACAATAGAAAACAATGACCATCTCGGGGAGGAAAGGATCAATAAAAATCAAGAGTACTCATTCAAATTTAGCAGAGTCACTAGGCGTGAAGGAATTAGTTCCACAAATATTCTCACCTTCTAATCTAAATTTAGAAAGAGAGGAAAAAAAGATTCTTACCACTTTATTTTCACCAGACCCTGCAGACAGAGACCTGGGAGGCTGATATGTAAGAAAGCTTACCTTTTGCCAGCTGTTGTCAGATGTCCCAGCATGTCTCAGCTGCAGCAGTCTCAGAGGGAAAGCAGTTTTCCAGCTGGTGAGGTCTCCTGGCTGGCTCACGAGACTTGTCAGGGAGGGGGAAATTCCCCCCTCTACCCTTCTTGAGTTCTTATGACTGAACTAATAGTAAAAGTGAAACAAGACCAGATTAACAGGAGAAAAACTAAGTTAATATGTTTGTACAGGAGATCATAAAAAATGAGGCTCAGCGAGTGAACAAAGCAGGCAGTTTATATATATTTTTTTACAAAGAAACAATAAATTTTTGAGGATTTGACAGGAAAAAAAAATTTGGGTGCTTGAATAGTAAGCAATTTAAGCAGAGTTTGGGTTTAAGGTAGTAAATTAGTAAAGAAGTAACAAAGTTTGTTTACACAGGCCTCTTAGCCCTGAATTCGCTCATTTTGGTGATAAGGGTATAGGGAGAGCATCTCTCACATGGGAGATTTATTTCCTGCTTTCAGGGAGAAAAGAGAGAGGAGGGTCAAAATGCCCTTTTTGCATCAGCTGCTTCTCAAGAAACTTTAATTCAAAATAATCAATATGCCATTGTGGCATATTTTAGGGCGGCCTGCCCTGAGCCCTAACAATGCCTGGTGCACACAGTTCCAACAACAGCAGGAGCCAGGATAAGACATTAAAGGCAAAGAAGCCAAGTTCTCTCTTAGAGAGCACTGGGGGGAAACTTCGATAGTTTCAGCAGTATTTGATGAGGAAAAGAGCCAGAAAAATATAACTTGCTACTGTGATTTGGCTTTATACTTCCAGACACCAAATAAAACAATTACTGATGTGTGTTTTTGCCCTTTCTTCTAATTTACCTTTCCATATGCCTAGAAGTAGCCCAAGCACCATCATTCCCACTCCCCCACCAATCTCTCTGGTACACTTGCACAGACACACACACTCTTATTTGAGTTCTTGAATTTTCGCCATTCCTATTTGTTTAATATTTCAAGGAGAACTGATTACAAATAGCAGCAGCAGCATAAGAATAAACTGTGATTACCAAGGAAGAGAACTGCTATGTCTGCTCCAAGGGAGGGAACAGATAAAGACTGCTGACACCAAGGCAGGAGAACTTGTCCAAATTCAGTCATAGCCATTTTACACATTTCAAGGCAGAGGGAGAAAGTGGCAATGAGTAGATGTGTATTGTGAAGGCTGGTTTGTGGCAGTGAGAAAAAAAGGGAAGGAAGAGATTAGTTAATATTTTTCCATCTGTAAAATAAATTTATTATCATTAGTAATAATGAGTTAACACCCTTGTTCAGTCACAGGTCCCATAGAAACACAACATGGGGCCTCTAAGGCCTTGTCTCCTGGAAGCAGAGAGATATCTTACCAGGCAATTAAGGAGAACAGAAATCCAAGAGCCAACACTGTCTGAGGACCCAACATAGTGCCCGTTCCTCTCTGGTTTATTAGTAAATTTTTTCTTTCCTAAATCATGGGTACTTAAAAGTAGTTTTCCAATTAAAATAGGAAGGAAGGAAGATGGGGGGAGGGAGAGGGGGAGGAAGTGTAGGATCCCAAAAAGGAAACCCCAACTCCAGTCTCGGGAAGGCGCGGACCCACAGACACAGAAGACCGAGCTTGATGCAAACGCAAGAGGTTTATTAAGCGGAGCTCCGGGTCGACACGTATCTCTCGCAGGAGACAGAGGAGTCGACCCCGGACCTTAAAGGGCAAATTCTTATATAGGGTTTGGAAGCACAAAGCGGGAAAAGGTTGGCGCGGTCTTACATGATTGGCTAATTTAAAACATTTAAACAGTTACATTTTATGGCGCGAATTGCTATGGCGCGAAGCGATTATCAGGTTACACACACGCGTCCCCATCTGGACCCCCTCCACCCCGACCCTCCCAAACTTATCCCTCTGGAGCACTCTCTTGTTCTCAATTCTTCCCCGAACAGTTTAGGGTGGGTCTTTCATGAATAGAGTCAGTCAGGATCGATAAACGTTCCCTCCTATACCAGGAATCCTTAGGGCGTGGAGGTGCCTGTCTCTAAGGTAGTAACTTTTTAATTTTTAATACAATTTTACTTCCTTCAGAAGGACTGGGGGAGGCCAGGGAGGGATGGAGGGAAAGAAGGAAGGAAGGAAGGAAGGAAGGAAGGAAGGAAGGAAGGAAGGAAGGAAGGAAGGAAGGAAGGAAGGAAGGAAGGAAGGAAGGAAGGAAAGAAACCAAGATGACCTTAAAGTTCCCCTCAGCTGGACTAAACTTGAGACAACTTTTTTCCTGACTATAGGCACCTGACCTCCCTTTTCTTAGACCATTTACTTTAGAAAACTTGTAATTCTTTCTCTTGCTCCTTTGAGATATAAATCTTCTACAACCCAGGTAAAGTCTTTCTCAAGGTCCTGGCAGCCATCCCTTTGAAATGTAATCATGAAAAGGATAGAGTTCCTATCTCCCGGTTTCTGAGAGAGGGCAGGAGCTGAGCCTTGATGAGGGGCAATTAACAAACACAGATGGCCTAATGACATTGACAAACCTCCACTAATGCCCGCCAGCGCTTGTCCATTAGCTTGCTCCAGCATTTAAAAATCCTGCCACCTTCAGTTTCATCAGAGCTGAGTTAAATCTTTGTCCCCTACTGAAATAGCCTTGACCCCTATTAGTCTTGAATAAAGTCTTCCTTACTTTTTAACTGGTCTGGTGCAATTTTTCTTTTACAAAGGAAGTATTCTAATTCACAATTTGGAGGTCTGGGGTCACGCTTTTCATAACTTTGGCTCTGCCTTTAGCTCCTGCATTCAGTCTGTCCTTACCTAATTGAAATGTTGCCTGGGTGTAGTCCTATCCATTTCCTTAAATGCTAAGAGGGCTGCGTTCTTAGAGTGATTATAAGAAATAGAATTAGAACCAGGCAACATTTCAACTAGGCAGAGCCCTCAGGCCTCTCTTTTGTTTTGTCTTTTCCCAGGCTGTCTGCCTGACTGCCAACCCCTTTGCATTCATTTCTTCAGCAAGTATTTATTGAGCACTTGCTGTATGCCATGTGCTATGAGAAGCCTCAGGTATTGTATACCAGACCCTAAATAAATTCAAAGGTACATACCTGCCAGGATTGGGATATTCTAGAACCTCTCACAGAGATATGTGTTTTTTATAAAGATAATAAATTCTTTTTTAAAAAAACTGCTTTACTGAAATATGATTGACATGTAAAAAGTTGTACATATTTAATGTATACAACTCAATAAGTTTGGGAATATGTATATACCCATGAAACCATCACCACCATCAAGGTCATAAACATATCCATCACCTCCAAGAGTTTTCTCCCACCCTCTTAATTACTATCATCATTTATTCGTGTGTATGTGGTTAGAACACTTAACAAAAAATCTACATTTTTAACAAATTTTGTCTACAACACAGTATTCTTAGCTATAGGCACTATGATGTATCATAGATCTCCAGAATTCATTTATCTTGTGTAACTGAAACTTTATATCCTTTGACCATTACCTCTCCATTTTTCACTTCCCCCAGCCCCTGGCAATCACCATTGTACTCTCTGCTTCTGAGTTTGACTATTTTAGATGCCACATATAAAGGATATTACACAGTATTTGTCTTTCTGTGTCAGGCTTATTTCATTTAGCATAACGTCTCCAGGTCCATCCAGGTTGTTGCAAATGGCAAGATTTCCTTTTTTTTAAGTTGAGTAATAGTTCATTGTATGTATATACCAGATTCATCCCAACGTTCTTTTTATCCGTTCTTCCCTCGATTGGATGGGCATTTAGGTTGTTTCCATATATTGGCTGTTGTGAATAATGCTGCAATGAACATGGGAGTGCAGATATCTCTTTGAGATCCTGATTTATATTCCTAAAAGTAATAAATTATTAATCTAGAGGAATGACAATCCAACTGGGTAAAAAAAGTCTAGGAGTGGGGGAATTTTTGAGAAGCAGGTTGCATAAAATACCTACCAGAAAACATTGTGTATGTAACCATGTGCTCAATCCTCCCCACCCATGGGAGATACTATTGTATATTATTAAAGATGTCTACATTACTGACAAAGGGTCTGGAAGCATTTTCCTATAATGCCCCACTCTTTTGAATTTATTCTTCTTATTCTCTATGACAAGGAAATGAGAGCAGTTATCAGCTTGGCATTTTGTTGATTAAATCAAGTTTCCACAGCAATGCAAGTCAAAAATACTTTCCCCCAAAGAAAACCTTTAATAGCCTATCATTCATGTTTAAGGAAAGAAATAAAGAAGAGAAAAAATAGAACTACATTTTGTGAGAGGAAGATAAAATTCCATTGTGTTCAAGTATTTCAAGCATAAAACCTTCTGAAATCCACTGTCATCTAATCACTCTGCTCTATAGGAGTAAACTGTTCCCTGTTTGAAAAGCAATTAACTCTTTCAGACCTCAAAGGAGAGGACAATGTTGTTTATCACTCATCTTCTGGATTAGGCTTGAGTTGTTTTGGGCTATAATACAGCCAATTATCCCTCTTTAGGGTTGTTTTCTATCTTTAGTAGGGCATTTTGATGTTTTATGACAACATTTTATCCAAGGAAAAGAAGAAAATATATTCTAAATATTTGGGTGTTTCACACTGATAGTATCTCTGTGGTTTCAGCAAATGGCTTTGGCAAGCTTCCTCACATAACGACTGTACTCTAACACAAATACTACACCCACAGTACCAAGGGCAGTGAAGCAAGAACTTTCTAGTTGTATAATGAACCCCATCTATTGCTGAAACTCATTTAGAGACTATATAAAACAATCTTTTTAGCTTTTTTATGTCTTGTTATTACAAGTTATTGTAGCATCAATAAATAGGTGAGAAAGGAGTTTAATATAAGAATTAAGAGCACGGAATTTGGAGTCATAGGCATAGGTACCTGAGAACTCATCCCAGCTTCATCATTTAATCCTCGTGTGACCTTGGATAGGTTGCTCTCTAAGGCTGTTTTCTCATCCATCAAAGATAGCTATTAAAACCTACCTCAAATTAGCATTCAGGAATTGGGGGAATGTTTAGCACAGTGTCTGGCACATTGTAGGTACTACACAATTATATCATTGGCAGATTTTGTTATTATGTTGATCAGGTAAAGTTGATCTGAGGTTGTCATCCCATCATAAGAGAAACTACGGGATTGGAAAATAAGGCAGGCCATTATCTTACTAGTAAAAATACCAAACTTCACAGGAAAGCTATTTTGAGCTTTGCTTCTGTTAAATGAAGTAGAACGGGCTCAAGAGTTCAGCTTCCTCCTGATATCAGCTGTGTCACTGAGGAAATTAGGGAATCGCCCAGTCTAATCTGACAATAATGAAAACGTGACTGATCTTGAAAAAATATACTCACTTCAAGGTAATGTGAAGCCTTATCACTTGGGACTGTTAGCAAAAACAGCCAGAACAAACATGAGTTACAAGAGAAAAGAATTATCTTAAATCGATAATGTTCAAGTTTATAATGTTTTGTCTAGCATGGTATCATGAGTATAATGAGATGCTGGAGAGTAGATTGAAAATATAATGGATGACTCTGTTACCATTGTCCCCCAGGATAGAAATCAAGAGAGACAACAAACGGGAGTAGAAAAGTAAAAAGTTTATGAGCTTGTGCACAGGAGAGGCACAAGGGAGCCGGTGCAGAAAGGAAAGGGGCAGATGACTGGCTTCTTAGGGAGCGGGATTGTGGGGCTTTTATTAGGCAAAGGTTGGGGAGGAGTGCCTTGTCATGGCGTGTAGAGGTGGGGTTGTGCTTGCGCCAGCGCTGTCGTGTATCATGCTACTACATGTGACATGCGTATCATTAGCATGCTAGCTCTCCACCCCTGGGTGTGATTTTCAGTATGGTAATGGTGCTAGGGTCACCTTTAGTGGACTCTTGGAAGCCCGGGAAAGTCCCAAAACTGCGGAATGTGGATCTTGGTGGTCTCTATCTGGTTCTCCTAGCTTGCCAATTGGTTAGGGGCCTTATCTTGTTAGGCCAGGGATCTAGCAGATCCCCCTATCTCATTAGGCTGATTGCTATCTCAGCTCCACAGAATAGCATAGCTGGACTTTGTGGGTAACCGACAAGGTGACTGTGAAAGTCAGGTTTACTATTGTCTCAAAAGAAAGTTTCTATGGCCACAATTCCAATCAAAGGACAGGATCCCTTTAAGACCAAAAAGTTTTCAGGGATATTTTTATCAAAACACATGTTAGTGGAACCCATCATGGAAGAAGCCTTAAGAGAGTCTAGGTTAGCAGTTAAGAGCACAGGCTCTGATACCAAACTTGCTTCAGTCCAGTCCTCACTCTGCTCCTTACTGGCTATACGACTTCGAACAGTTTCCTATTCTCCCTGACTCAGTTTCCTCATTTTTAAAAATGAGGAATATAAAAGGAGAAACACCAATCCCAAGTGACTGTTTTGTGTACTGAATGAGTTAATATAAGGAGAGCTCTTAGAACAGTACCTGACACATAATAAAGGCTTATTCAGTTTAGCTATTTTCACTTTTTGCTTTTTCTTTCTTATCTTGGCCCCTTTTCTCAACATCTATATGGCTTCCCTTGCTACCAAGTGACCACAACTACCTGGTAATACAACTTCCATTTCCTTTTTACCTGCAACAATAAACAACTCAGACCTTCCTCCAAAGCCTATACTAATTCTCAAATAATAAGTTCTTGACTTCATCTATGACCATATTCCTCTTTGGCTCATGCCCTGCCCATGCCTAGACTTATCTTCACATTCTCAGGGTTGGAATTAGCCAATCAACTAAACGAGTCCCCTATCTATGAGCTCAAACCACCTCTCTCTCTCATCTTGGACTACCCAGTCTTCACCTTGAGCCTATTTGACCAAACTGTAGTCAGCTTCTTCCCAATACGATCTAAACATATTCACTCATTTGATAAGCATTTATTGCAGCAGGAAAAAGACTAGATGCTGGGAAGTCAGAGGAGAGCGAGCCTCGAGGTGCTGGCTAAGAAAGTAGGCAGGTGACATTAGATATCTATACAGACGGGTATTTGAATTGTATAGCCCAGCCTCAGAACACTTCCAGAGCTGCATCTCTATGTAAAGTGAAATTGCCTGGTTCACAGTTCCTGCTACTTAGGAGGCCATGATTTGCGTAGCATGACTTTAGATTCTTGGGCACAAGTGATTGCCCAGAGACTGGATCTGGCCCAAGGGCAGCCAATCCACAGTCTAATTGGAAAAAAAAAAAAAGATGATCTCTGTCACGAAACAAAAAAGAAATCGTTTGGGCTAATCAGGCTCCTTTGTAAATTCGAAACAAGCATACTTGGGTCCATTAGTGATAGGAGGTAAAGCGGAGGATGCTGTGAAAAAAGAATTTTATGCCATGGCAAGCTGTGTTAATTACACATTAATCATCTTAAGTGTTTGATTGCTGAAACGATTCATAGGACTCAAAGGGTTTATACTCATACAACAGCTTTATTACAGGCAAAACGTGTAAGTCAGCAATAGCAAGAAAAGAATATACATTGAGAGGGCCCGCAGAGCTCAGACACAACTTTGTCCTCCCTTATTTGGATTGGCTTGCACAGAACCTACTCTATCTCCAGGTCCCAAATCATCACTGGTGTGCACGCAAATCACCTCAGCACCAAGAAACCCAAAGTCAACTCACAGAAGAGAACTCTTAGAATGAACTATCCCTTAACCATTGAAATGCCCCCAACCCAAATCATAAATCCAATGAGTATAACTAAACAATGCTGACAGACTGGAACATCCTTCTCACAGATGCCTGACAACAGAACATCATATATTGTTAGCTAAAACATTCTACAGAGTTGGCCAAGTGTCAGTAGCTCTGGAGATAAACATGTGATCAATCAGACTAGCTGAGATTAACACTTGCTATGCATAAATTTAAACTACAGTTGAGTAGAAACTATGAGTAAACATAGGAAGCTGTATAGTGGAAAGAGGAACATAGAGGAAATAGAAGCTAAAAGTGAACAAGAGTGAGCAAGTGGTGGGGAGTGGGGGAGACGCTAGTTTTTAGGGCTTTCTCCATCTTTAATGACTTTCCATGTCTCATTCCATTTTCTCTTTATTCAAGTAATTTCAGCAAGTACGTGTTGTTTATGAGACACAGACAAAAACAATACTCTAGGTAGACTTTCCTAGACATGGCAACTACATAACTCTGGTCTGAGTTTCTGAGAAAATGTTAGGTTAATGGAGGCCAAATGAGTCACACCGCTTCCACATGGGTTCTTAACTAATCGAGAAATTCACAGGAGTGAAAGGATAGGCATCAAAATATTAGTTTACTACAAGAAAGCAGGGGAAGGGATTAGCTACTCACTGAAGGCAACAGTTCCAAAAGGAAAAATCCAGAACATTTAAGTTAAGCCTGCCAGTTCCCTTTGTCAGTCTCAGCAATCAGATGAATCAATCTTCCTTGCTTGGGAAACCATGAGTTAGAAATAAAGAAAAAGACTCAAAGTGTTCTTGTAACTGAAGTCCTCTCATAGATGCATGAGAACGGGGGATTGAGGCTTCCATAAAAAAGAAATATAATTGACGTGATAGAAAATATTAGTGATCTGTTAAAATATCACAGACAGGAACTTTACATTTAATTGAAGATCTCTTTGTTCCTCTTTTCCCTGGGAACTGGCCCCCCTGGAGTTTCCTCAAATTAATTTGCATATAATAATCTACCCTAACAGAAGGGCAAAGAGCACCCCAACCCACCCAGACTAATTTACCTTACATAGCAAAACACTGAAAGTGAAATTCTGGATAATGAGGGTAGCACCATATTCCTTATGGCAGCTAAAGTTCTTTGAGTTTAGATAGAGGCGAGGATTTGCTTGTGGAAATCAGCCTGCCACTTTGTACTTTTGTAGCAAATAAAAAACTAGTTCCAAACTCAATTCATTGAACGTTCAAGAATTAATCAGCTTCCTTTCACATTAGTCTCCCATTTATCTCTGTGCTTCCAAGATTCTTTCTGACACCACAATTAGGGAAACTGAAATACTGAAATAAAAGCATCTACTGTAGTCACTTCTCTGCAGTTAGGAACACAAATTATTAGGGGAAATCTAGGAGACTGCCTGCAGAGACGTCTTCCAGTTCCTTGTTACAGACTCTTTTCATAGACTATCCCGAGGGGTACTAATTGGCTCTCCTGGTGTGCCCAGCCCTACACCACACCAGAATTCTTCTGGTTGACATCCCTGTCAAGAATAAAAAAATAAAGTTTCGCTTTCAAAAGTGAAGGCAAATGTTAAAAAATATCCACAAAAGAAAATTTATGTAGTGTAAAAACTAATCATTTAATAACATTGATCTAATACTAAATTCCCAGCTTAACAAATATCTGGAATCAAGATAGGTGGTTAAAAAACTAAGAGAGTACGAAAGTTTTCATTGTAAATAGATGGAATTCAAAAGATACCATTGCGGGCCGGCCCCATGGCTTAGCGGTTAAGTGCACACGATCAGCTAGTGGCTGCCCGGGTTCGGATCCCAGGCGCACACCGACGCACCGCTTCTCCAGCCATGCTGAGGCGGCGTCCCACATACAGCAATTAGAAGGATGTACAACTGTGACGTAAAACTATCTACTGGGGCTTTGGGGGGAAATAAAGGAGAAGGATTGGCAATAGATGTTAGCTCAGAGCCAGTCTTGCTCAGCAAAAAGAGGAGGATTAGCATGGATGTTAGCTCAGGGCTGATCCTCCTCACAAAAAACAAAAAAAAAGATACTATTGCAGTCATTCCTAGATTTGATCTTGTTAGAAAAATAGTTGAAATATTTTTTATTTAAATATAACCATAATTTAAATTTAAAATAAAAAAATCTATTTAACTTTTCAAAATTTATGAATGCAAACAAAATATATGCTATTCAGCAAATTAAAGAAAACAAAGGAAACAGCAAATCTGATCTTACTGGCCCACCTCTTCGTGGTGGTGGCTGGAGTTTGGGTGATGTTCAGGGATGGAAGACCTCCATTTCCACATTAGCACACCCTCCATTCCCATGCAGAAGCTCGCCTGGCCAGGGGCCCTTCCAAGAGCCTAACTCCAGTTTGCTGAACCCATGAACAGTAAAGACACTTACAGGTCTGAAGTTCCCATATCTCACTGCTATAAACTTTCAACTTTCCTTCCTCATCTATAGTAATCATTTTTTTCATTTTCTGTCCTGGTTTAGAAATACTTAACTGTGCTAAGCACTGTGCTGTTTACCATAGCTCAATTCTTCTGGAAGCCTGTAGTTAAGGATGGCCAGTGGCTTTATCAGATTTTTCTTTAACCTAGTTGTAACCTGTCTCATTAGCCCAAAGCTCATATGATTCCCATAATCACCTATTTTACCGTGTGTTAGGCCAACCCACTAACTTTACATTGACTTACTTTTTCTCTAGGAAATTTGAAAATTTCAACGTATTACACTAAATGAAGGCCCTTTGTTTTCTTGTGTCATTAATTCTACTAAATTATGACATCCGTGATGTTGATTTTTTCTCCTCCGCATTTCTGTTCCCATTCTTTCAGATACACCATGCTCATGGATGTTCTACATGATATAATAATTGCTATGACGAGTATAAATCTCCTCTCAACTTTTCCAGTATTTCTCAAATCCTATCTACCCACATCCCAATACTATCATCATAAGTTATACCACATTTTTTGAACCAAGTCATGGCTACCTATCCACGTCTTTTTGTTCTGTCCATCTATCTTGTAGGTGGCTTAGATACATACAGTAGAACATATGCTCGAACAAAGCTAGATATAAGCAGGATCAAAACTAAATACTGTACTGAGTTTTGAGAAAAAAATGGTAGAATATACATAGATAAGTGTAGAAAACAGATTGAAAATAATGCTTTAAACATTATCTGTGTTGTTATCTTGTTGGCAAGATAACCAATTTTAAAAACTCTTTTTCTTTGCATTTTAATGGTTCTGTATTTTCTATAGGTATGTATTATTTTTACAATATAAAATAAGGCATAATATATAGAGATATAATATCTAAATAGATACAAAATTTAAATAAATACAATATGTAAATAGATACATTTTTCTCAGTAAATCCTGAAAGAGGTTAATGTAAAAACATGATATAAAATTTATTTAATTATACCAGAAATAGAGTGAGTACATTCTCTAGGATGAACCAGACATAGTGCTTTATAACTTACAACAGAGTCACTCCTATGATTTCTCTTTGAACATTTCTTTTTTTTTTTTTTTTTGTGAGGATGATCAGCCCTGAGCTAACATCCATGCTAATCCTCATCTTTTTGCTGAGGAAGACCGGCTCTGAGCTAACATCTATTGCCAATCCTCCTCCTTTTTTTTCCTCAAAGCCCCAGTAGATAGTTGTATGTCATAGTTGCACATCCTTCTAGTTGCTGTATGTGGGATGCGGCCTCAGCATGTCCAGAGAAGTGGTGCATTGGTGCGCACCCGTGATCTGAACCCTTGCCGCATCAACATTCACAGAAGAATAAATATACTCAGACTTGTCTTTCTTCTCTGCCAAAATGTTAGGTGTCTTACCTTTTATGAATATCTTGAAGCATGCCAAAGTAGATACATTCAATTTTTAAACCAAAAAATAAGTGCAGTCTCACTGAACAATCTTAGCTGAAAAGAATTTTGAGGTGTGGCGATGTTATTAACTGATGTACCACAAGAAAATTCTGAGTTATTGGCTACCCTCAAGCGTAAAGCAAGGCATCCCATATTGTGATTTATAATTTTAAGTGGACTGAGCAATCATCCCTCCCAGGAGAGTTGAAATCAAATCCATCACAGACAATTAAAGTAACCAATCAATGCTTCTAAGAAAAATACAATTCCCAAAAGTAGGTAGGAATAGCCTAAGGGCACACACCCAAATGAAATATGTTCATACTTTCTTCTCACTTTGTGGAAACACAAATTTTTATCATTGTCACAAAATATTTTATCAGCTAAATGCAAAGGAAAAGCAATGTGTAAAAAGCAATGCAAGAGAAGTCTACTGTTGCATTTTAATAAAAAGCATTAAAATTAACATCTGGGATGCACATATCAGCCTTTTTTGACATCAGAGATAAATTACTATTCCAAAGGGGCAATAGCTCTAACTTACACTACTAATGAAGGCAGAAAATAAAGAAAAATAATTGTTATTAGAGGCATTATTTAAAAACATGGGAGTAATGTTCAACTTGAGATTTCATGGCATTTCTTAAAGAGCTAAGAACAAGTTGCATGAGGTTAAGAGAAATAGTCAAGCAGAAATACTGCCTAGGCTCAGGCCCTTTCTGCCACCAGTTCAGACCTCTTACTGAACTCAAGGCTCTTCACTGCCCCTAAAACTTGGTCCATATTCCTCTCATTCACTCTGCTTCATCTATTCAAATCTTAGACATCTTTCAAGACAAGAGTTAACACTCATCTCTTTGGTGAAGTCATTCCCTACCACAACAACCCACAGAGATCTCTGCCCTTTCTAACCCCTTATGCACTTCTCCTTGGAGCACAGCAGTCTATGCAGATGGAGAGATCTTTGGTTCCTGTGTGTGGATCTTGCTTTATAAATTTTGTAAGCTGCTTGAAGGCAAATACTCTTTGCATTTCTCTGAATCCCCACATTGCCTAATAGACTGTTTCTGACCAAGTGATAGTCTCTAGCTATAGCTGTATCTCCCTCACTATTCATCTGTTATCATTCAATCTTGCAATTATTATCAACTAGCCACCATGTGTCAGTGTCCTAGGCACCAGGAAACATCAGGGAACAAGGGAACTGAGATCACAGTTCAACAAGGCAACTGGGGTCTCATAGTCTCATACAAGAGACTCCCCTCCATAATAGGAATATGATTGGGGAATACATTTCTGGCACATCTGATTTAGCAATGGGAAACAAGGAAGGCTTTCTAGTGGAAATTTTAGATTTTTCCCAGGAAACAGAGAGAAGATGAGGAGGGAAGAGTATTCAAAGGAGATGTCAACAGGTACAAAGTGCTGATAAGAGAGAACCCAGCAACTCTGTTCAGGGAAGCGAAAGGAGTTCACCATGGTTGGAGTATGGAATGCAAAGAGGGAAGTGGCAAGGGACAAGGCTTGCACAGGTCCTTAGTGCCAGGTCATGAAAGACATTATGTGCTCTTAAGGATTTTGAACTTTATCCTAAGGGAAATATAAAACCACTGTTCTAACCACATTGTGGAAAATGCATTAAAGGTGAGCAAGAAACAGCTGGTAGAAGGTTAAGAGAAATAACTCTAGAAGAGTATACAGATTGGCAATCTTGAGTAGAACCATCATGAATAATACCAATAATTAAAGACTGGAGGGGGAAAATGAGGATCCAAAGGAGATTTAGAAAGGAGCAGTCAGAGAGGGGGGAAAAAAGTAGAAAGTACATTGTTACAGAAACTAAGAGAACTGTGTTTTATAAAAGTGCAGAGCAACCTAGAGCCCAGATCGTGGTTTCCAATGCCCTACTCCAATAAAAAGAATCAGGCTTCTTGGAGAAATAGTTAACTGGAGGGTAGGGGAAGAAAATGTACAAGATGATCCTTGAGCATTTTATAGTGCCAGAAAGTTAGAAAGTGATTTTTTTTAAAAATCACATTGATGAAAGCATGTCAAAGGGATACAGGTGCCAACTGAAAGAGGTCCCAGTGGCCAAAATTGGAAAGTTTTGAGCAAGAAAATAAAGTAGTTTTGAATTACAACTCAAAGTATAAAACAAATATCCATGAGTCCATATTGAATCTAAATAAATGATTTAATAATTAAATAAATGGCAGAAAACAGAAAAATCTCCAGTATAGAATTCCAAATGATTTATGTAGATACTTCACCCTCAAAGAGGCAAAGCATAACTCCCCACTCTTTGGGTGTGGGCTACATGTAGAGACTTCCTTTCGGAGAGTACAATACGAAAAGAGAGAAAATAGAGTAATTTTCAGAGGAGAAGCCTTACAAACAGTACCCCACCCAGGTGATCAAGGTCAACATGAACAGCAATAAGTCATATTGATAGTACATACCTTAATGTGATGTGATGACATGGCACCTTACCACTGTGATCTTCCTTCCAAAGACCCATAACCCCACTCTAATCATGAGAAATCCCAAGTGACAGACATTCCACAAAATACCCAACCTACAGTCCTCCAAACTGCCCAAGTCCTCAAAAATAAGGAAAGCCTGGGAAACTAACATAGCCAAAAGGAGTCTAAGGAGACATGATGAATAAATAAAATGTGGTATTCTGGACAGGATCCTAGAACAGAAAAAGACAGTAGGGAACAACTGAAAAAATCTAAATAAAGTATGGGCTTTAGTTAATAATAATGAATCAGTATTAGTCCATTAATTATAAAAAATATGCCATACTAATGTAAGATGTTAATAACAGGGGAAACTGGGTGTGAAGTCTGAGGGAACTCTATACTATCTTCACAAGAACTCTGTGACTCTAAAACTGTTCTAAATAAAAGTTTAAAAAATAGGGCATTTTCAACCATGTCAAATGCAGCCAAAATAAAAGGAAGATACAGACTGATAAACATCCTCTGGCTTTCCAGGCCTTGCTGATCTTGGAAAGAGTTGTTCCAAAGTAGTGAAAGAACGAAAGCAAGATTGTAGTACAAAATAAGGAGGAAGACTAGAAGCACATAAAAAATCATTTCAAGACGCCTGACTCTGAAAGAATGAGAGAAAAGAGTAGAAACAGGAGAAAGAAGTGAGATGAAGAAAAAATAACTTGAAAACAGTAGAGAAATAAGCTTTTAAAATGCTGAAGTGAAAAAAAAAGTATATAAAAGCTGAGAAGGAGTAACTTCTCAAGATGCTTTTGGTGTTGGGACTGTTGCACCCCTCAACTGAGATCATTCGTGTTCCTGTTTTACATATGTCTTACTTGGACCATGGATTGTTCCCCAGGCAAAAGACTCTGAGCCTGCGATTAGTGGGCAAGAAGTTTGAACTCAGGATCATTACATGCAGGAAAGGCAGAGAGAGAAGTTAGGTTATGGTGAAGGCCATCAAGGACTCAGCCAACCCTGCAGGGAGCTCTGAAATTCAGAGCATTGAAGATGTCCCACATTGCACTGTGGGAGCCAGTCTTTTATACTCCCTCATCTCCCAGTCACTGGATGCCAGCTGCTCCAGGAAGAGGCGTGACCTTGTGTGAGGTAACCAGCTCTGACCAAGTGCTGACTATGGAAAAATGATGGCTGAGGGAAATCTCCCAGAATCTGGGGCAATGGCCCATCAGTCCTGAAAGGGGGTACAGCAGCACATCACAGCATCTACTATACTTGGCATTCTTGCTATCCCGTTTGATCTTTTCTGAATTTGCCTCAACTTCCTTCTATATTGATATTCCTGGTTGCAGATGCCACTTAGTTTATCTGTTTCAATTTAAATTTTCATTTCTGCCTCCCATTCTCTTTTTTGCTTTGAGGTGATTTCTGAGAGGAAAAGTAACCAGGGCTTTATGGGGAGTGAGCTATAGTGGTGCAAATGTGTGGACCACCTGAGGACCTCGTAGAAGGGGTCTAGCCCTATATTATTTTGAAAAGATTCCACCCAAAAGAACTTTTACTCAGAAATCAGAAAAGAATTGAGAGTATCCTTTCAAACATCAAAGCTCATAGATGGGTGGGGCAGGGAGAAGCTGGAGGGAGAGCTAGTAATTGATCACCCAAAAGGATTTGATACTTATGCCAGAGAACAGTAGGCAGAAATCCCTAGTCACCTTACTATGAAAAATCATCTAGCTTTAATACAGAAACATTAGAAGTGATTACCATCACCCCCTACACAGGCCAAATTCCTCCAGAAAACACTTCTTCCATATAAACTATTAACTCTATGTCCATAAAGACACAATGTGCCAAGTGAAGGCACTTAAAACAATGGCTTCGGATCCACTCATGGGTACCATGGGCTCCATTAGTTTCACTGAAATAGTAATTTTCTAAAGGATACCACAGAGGCTTTTAGAAGTCTATTGACCTTCAAAAAATGAGCTTTTTCCCTCCATTCACTTGCAGATCAGATATAATATAATGTATTTTGGCTCGTGTTTCAAGAATAACAGCAGACCTACATTTAAGAAGTAGCTTAAATGAGTAAACAAGTGTTAAAAAAATAAACAAAATTTAAAGCAACATTAAAAGTGGAGGCTAAGCACTAGATAACACACTTTGGAAAAATAATCTTTTTTTTACCTTAGCAAAATTAGTGCATCAATCAATACGTTTGCTCAAGTGAATAAAGGATTTACGGCTAAACTAGTAATACAGGTAACAGGCTCAGGTTAATGAAAGGCCAGTAGCACATGGACCAGGAAGTGCATGAAGCTTAAGCTTCAGGGCTCCTCATTGCCACCCCATCCCAGGTCCCTCCCAAGGCCGTGTAATTATGTTCAACATTTTGTATTCTTTTTCTTAAAGAGGGCCCCCAAAGTTGTATTAACCTGACCCACAAACCTGAATGCCATTCCTGCCAAAGGCACACAGACATACAAAAATCTAATATTATATAAAAAGGTAAATGATATTTGTGACTTATGGTGATTTCCATCCCCTGATCTACAATAGTTACAGTTCTGATATTCTGAAATAAAATGTCACAAAATACGCATCTGGGTTATGAAATACCTAACTGCACACTTAGAAATGTCATCATAGCAGGCAAATTTGACATGCAGGTTAAAATATGTATACACGTAAAGATAAGTTAAGAAAAGAAAAAGTAATTTTTAAACTATTATTTTTTGTTTAATTGATATTTAGTTGAGCATATACTATAGGCCAGGCACAGTTTTAGGTCTTTAGCAAATAAATTTCAAATGACCAGCAGAGCTCAAGTGAAAAGAAGCATTTTATGTTTGAAATATGAATAGCCAATATGTAAAACTATAGCTTCAAGAGTTGAGCCTATAGTCTTCGTGAATTTGAAGGGACTAAAGATAAAAAGATTTCTAAAGATCCATCTATGTGCAATCGGATTTGTTTACTATGTAATCAAAGAAGTTTAGGGCTCCATAAGAGCAGTTCTTATACCTTCTATCTTATATCTTCTAGCTGTTTGGCCTTACGTATATATCAAGGTTGCACTCTTCATTGAGAGTTGATTACTTTCAAGGCACTCTTCTGCATGGAGAAAGTGCCAAAGGCAACAGAAAGCAAGTAGAGTAATAACAAGTAAAACATTCATTCATTCAACAAATATGTTAAACACAGCATCTACACTGTGCTACGTGCTTGTCTTAGTCTGTTCAGGCTGCTATAACCAAGTACCACAGACAAGGTAGCTTAAAACAACAGAATTTTATTTCTCACAGTTCTGGAGGCTGGAAGTCCAAGATCAGAGTGCCAGTATGGCTGCGTTCTGCTGAAGGCCCTCTTCTGGATTGCAGACTGCTGACTTCTTGCTGTGTCCTCACATGACGGAAGGGGTCAGGGATCTCTCTAAAGCCTCTTTTGTAAAGCACTAATCTCATTCATGAGGGCTCCACACTTATGGTTTAAGCACCTCCCAAAGGACTACCTCCTAACACCATCACCCTTGGAGTTAGTATTTCAACACACGAATTTGGGGGGGGACGTAAACATTTAGACCATAGCAGTGCTCGACATACACCAGTGCGCAAGACATAGCCCTTGCTCTATGGTCTTGTCTGAGAGCCAGACAATAAAGAACAATTGCAATACATTGGACTAATTACAGAAGGAGATGTGTAGGATGTTCTGAAAGTACATGGGAGGTGTATGGAAGCCAGAGTTAATAGAGTGTAAATTCAGGGAAGACTTCCAAGAGAAAATGATATCTAATTGGGATCCGAAAAAGGTGAAAGAGAGCTAAAGTGTTCCAGGAATTGAAAGATAGTCAAAATATTCAGAACATAGAATAGGGTGGGAGTGGGTAGAAGGGGGAATAAAAATACAAGCCAGATCATCAAAGTCTTGTCTTTCCATTTTAAGGAGTTTGAAATTGATCTAGGAGAATAAGGAAGGTACCATAGCATTTGGAAGCAGTCCTGACTTCACATTCTCTCTCTAATAAAAATTAGATGATGAGAACTGAGGCATATTATTTAACTTGTCAGAGCTCAATTTTTTCATCTGTAATGGATGAATAACAACTTATTAAACAATGTTGTGTGAAGCAAATAAGATAATAGATGGGAAAGCACTGTGGAAAAAATGTATAGACATGTTCTACAACTATAAGGTGCTATTATAACATGAATGATTGCCAAGTACGCGTAGGAAATGACACCAAAATTGAAGATAAACTGCAGCGATATCCAAAGGCTACTCAACCAAGAGGATCTATGCCTTCTTCAGCGTGGTTGATGTATGGTCGAGAATGAAGTCTCACAGCACAGCCAGTACAGTCAGCACATTCCACTGCATAACAGCACACGGCGTGGCAATGCAACTGGGGCCCTTTCCAATTCCAAAAAGGCCCAAGGATAGTCAGAAGGACTCTGATTGCTGAACTCACACATTTTGCAATGCATTCACACCTGTTGGGAAGGTCCTATGTGTAATACCATGAAAGTTACTTTTCTGAAGCAAAAGGATAACCCTGATGGCCGCATTAGAGAATAATAATCATAAACATAATAGCAGATTGAGGACTCCTCACTTTATCCAAAGTGTTAGTAACTTTACTGAATGCTATCTACTATATCTATATCTGTATCCTATACGATTGAAATGACTTAGCTCCATTTGAGGAAGATGAGGCTTAGATGAGACAAGCAGCTTGCCCAATATCGTGTCACCAATGAGTGTTAGATTGGTATTTGAATCCATTATTCATCTGACTCCAGTATTATGCAGAACCTTATATAGTAAGATACCACACTGTGAAAAATATAGAGACTTGTACTCCTGCGAAAAAATATGTCACCAATGCAGCCAGTCCCAAATTATCACTATAATGTCAATGAAGAGGAGGGAAAAAGCCAAAAACTCAATACTACTAAAAATCAAGATGCACAGATGTCATAGTGCTAGAATCGAGGAAGACTATCTATTCAGTATAAGATTCTATGGATCTTGCTTTAGAAAAATTGACCCAAGCTAGGCTCATGAAATTGAGTTGAATCAATCCAAGTTCATCCAGGCCTTACTGCCGTGGGCCTATTCTGAGGTCTTAAAAATGCATCCATTTGTACCCCAAAGTTGTATTTCATTTTTAAAGATAATGAGATTGATAGAATAACTCTGTAAACATAGAGCATTTGGATTTTAGCCAGACATTAGACAAGGCCTTTTATTTTAGCGTGTGGATAAGTCGAAGAAACACGAGCTAGAACCTTTAAAGTGTAAATAATTCAACCTTACAGTTGGTGGGAAATGTATAATGGATTGATAGCCACCTGTACAGCAAGTCTGAATTGTAGTGGCTAGCCTGCATTAACATCATGAAAGAGAAAATGTTTGCCAAATTATAAAATGGCATCTAGTGGGAAATACGAGCTCACTGGTTTGATCGCAGAATCAGTGTCTTCCAAGTACTAGATAATATGAAACGTTAATAGGCACGAATAAGAGTTTCTGCTCTGAGATCTAAAAACGAAGCACAACAGTACTGGAGCGAGAATCGCTGACAGTCAATTATCCATATCAAGGGCTTCACTTCAGAGAATGCGGTTGACAGGATGCCAATAAACCTCTGCAGGCCATGGAGTGGAGATATCAAAGTAGGCAATGACAATTCGGATGCCTCAATACAATGGCAATGTCTACGACCTGATAGCAAGGATCTCACCCTCACATGCAAGAGTGTGCCTTGATCAGTGTGTCACCTCTAATGACACCATTGAAAAATGAGTCATAAGAGAGCAGGTTGATCAAGGACTGAAGACCAAGTACATAATTAGAATGTCAAGAAACTCTAGTAAGGAGGTAAGGTCTTTAAAACTGAAAATACCAGGAGACTCCTGTTTCCTTCTATAATAAATATACCTTCTTATTGTGGATAAAGTGTTGTTTGAAAATGTTGGAGCAGTAGCAGAAACTAGGAGGACTTGGAGAAGGCATTGTAATAATGTGTGAGCACCTCTATAAAATCTCTGAAATTCCCCCTCTGAATAAGGCTTGGGACTTCGCATTGTTTGCTCTCATGAGGCTCAGAGTCTCCAAGAGCTCAATAAAGTCTTCTAAGTCATACAAATGTCTCTATCTTTTCTATATTACTCTGAAATCCTAAGGAATCTTGCATATAAGAGAAAAGCTTCCTTTACTGGTAACAAAAGGCATTCAATAAATATCTGATGAATAAATGGATGAGAGGTATTAATTCTACAAGGGAAGAGGGACAGAAACACTTTTATAAAGTGATCTTAAAATTAAATGGGGACATTAAGATTCTAACTAAATACTTGTTGAGTATGTTAAAAATGAAATTGATGTAACAGAATAAGGGTTAAACTAGACTCACTTTCTATCCTGAGATTCTTGAACATTACAAATATTCCTAATGACTGTGGGAGGAGTTCTGAGGAGCCACCACACACACACACACACACACACACACACACACACACCCTCTACTGAGCCAATTGTAACTCTAGGGAGGCTTCAGAACAGCCCTATGCCTGCCATAAAATCTCCTCCCTACACAAAAACTCAGCCCAGGTCTCTAGACTTCCGCTCATGATTTTCTCATCTTTCCCTACTTCCAATTTAGAACCTAATTGTGTCATATATTAAGACATCCTTCAGTGTAAGACATTTCTCTCTGAAAATGTGTTGAAAGAGTGGATGCCTTAGGCAATGTATTAGTAAGAGCTCTCCAGAGAAACAAAACTAATAAGATGTATGTTTGTATATGTGTGTGTGTACATGTGTGTTTGTATGTGTGGAGAGAGAGAGAGAGAAGAAGAGATTATAAGGAATTGGCTCATGTGATTATGGAGGCTGATAAGTAACAAGTCTCAAGATCTGGAGTCAATTGGCAAGCTGGAAACCCAGGAGAGCTGATGGGGTAGTTCTAGTCCAAATCTGAAGGCGTGAGAACCAGGAGAGCTGAAGATATAAGTTCCAATCTTTAGGCCAGAAAGCTTAAGCCCCAGGAAGGGCTGATATTTCAGCCAGAGTCCAAAGGCAGGAAAAATGTGATGTCCCAGTTTAAAGGCAGTCAGGCAAGAGGAGTTCCCTCTTATTTGAGGGAGGGTCAGCATTTTGTTCTATTCAAGCCATCAACTGATTGGATGAGGCCCACCCAGATTACAGAGGGCAATCTGCTTTATTCAGTTTATTGATTTAAATGTTAAACTCACCCCAAAACACCCTCACAGAAATACCCAGAATAACGTCTGACCACCATCTGGGTACCCTGTGATCCAGTCAAGTTGACACATAAAATTAACCATTACAGGGCACATAAAGAGAATTCGGGTAGTTGCCAGTTTGTGTGCGAGGTTTATGTATGAGGAAGCTGGAGCATTGAATTGGGGAGAAAGAGCATTCTCTTCCATGATGCTACCATTCTTCCTTGCAAAGTCCACTGTTCTCCCATTGAAAATATATTCTCGGGAAAGAAAATGCATTATTATTGTAACCACTGGCCCACTAGGACCAATTCAAACTCACCCCATCTCTTATCAACAGAGTGATTAAGAGTTGTTTTTCAGAAAATTTGCAAAGTCACATAGCCAGAGCATGCAGAGAAGGAAATCTTGACCTGAAATAATACCTGAACCAAATATTCTGCCCCCTCCGAACCAAAGGACCAGGACATGACTGGACATTGAAAGTCAGACTCTCATCAGAGGTAAGGGGTCCGTTGTCTTGGAAGATTCAGTGTTAAAGCCCCTTCCACACTTTACCACAAATGTTTAAAACTTTACCATAAACGCTTAAAGCCCTCTAATCAAAACCTGCCCTGCCAGTGTTTCCACATACCAGCCTGTTCTCCCTAAACTCTTAAGTTTTGCGCCAAATCCTGAATCAGGGAGACAGATTTGTGAGCTTATGCCTCCTGTCTCCTTGTAGGGTAACCTTGTAATAAAGCCTTTTCTTTTCTCAAAAGCTGATGCCATAATAATTGTTTTTTTTTTTTTATGTGTATCGGGCAGAGAACCCCACTTGTGCAGTAACATTATTGACAACTAATTTTGATTTACAGTCTTTGATTTTCTTCAATTTTAGGTAGGCAAAGGCTAATGCCCTACTTTCCTTGTGAAAAAGAAAGGCAGGGAAGGGGAGCATTGCCTGTAAAGGCATTTCAAACATTAGCTGGTTGGAGTAGAATGTGTTTTGCGAGGGAAGGGTTCTTTTTCTTCATCCTTTCAGCAAGGCATAATACCCACAGCACCTGTTGGAGCCTGTCTGTGGATAATTTAGTAGCTTCAAATTGTATACTACATCAAAAGTCCCATTAATCTCTTCTATTCTATGGCTACCACTATTTTATTATTTTCCTTTGTGTCATAAATCTCTCAACTTATACTTGGCAGTGGAATTGAAACCAAAATTGACATTTGATACCAAACACATTGGCTAAATCTCTCTCCCAGGTTGCCAGATCAGAAGAATAGTCAGGCTCAAAAAAATTCAAAGCCACTTCTATAAAAGCTTCCCAACCTTAAGGTCTTTCTTTCAACCTAGTTCCAGAGGGATTTATGCTTGCAAGTTTTATCTTCCTGAATAAAAATAACTGCAAAGTAAGCAGTATCTAAACAGGGTATGCAGAATTGAAAGAAAAACAAACAGAAATCAGAACTAAGAAATGACACTTTCAGGGGAACAGCTTAGCTCATATGTTAGTCAAAGGAAAAAAGCAGTTGGTGTGCCTCAGAAAAACCTCTGCAGGAATATGGAAGAAACGCCAAGAGAAGTATGCCACATCGAGAGGAATAAAATTCTATTCATAAACATCCCTGATGCTTATTAAAGTAAATATTACCTCTTTTGTTAAATTTTAAGATGAAAATTTATTTAATTTTAAATAGGTTTTTTTCTAAATTCAATTTAGTGACGCACAGCATTTAAATTGACATAATATAAAATGCTGTTATGATGGGATATTTGGCTTATTATCAATAATGTTCCCAAACATCATTTATTACTTTAAAGGTGGATTTCCGAAGCAATTAAGCATGGGAGCATTCTAATTAAAAATTAAGTCAGTGTTCACATAAGCATAATCGAATAATCACTGTAATCCTCTGAAACACATTAACAGCTAGAAGAGTATCTGGTTTTACCACATTTAAAAAAAAATCTCATCATCTCTACAGTGAAACTACTCTGAAAATACACTCAGAAATCACCTTTATTGGGAAGCTGTCTGAGTGATACTTTGAATGGAAGTGGTTGCACGAGTGCCTTCGTTTTCTTCATAATGAAAGGTAGAAATGACCACAGCGATACATCCAGCATGGGAATGGAGGGGCTCCAGGAAGTGCGTGTGGAGTGGGGCAGGGCTGGAGTGGAGGGTTTCTAAAGTCCCTTGAAATCTCGAAACACAGTGGTTTTAAGAGATCCCAAAGAATGCTTAACCTACCTCATCACAATTACCAAGGCAAACGTGTTTTAGGTGAAAGAGCATAGAACAATCATTGAGGGCATGGAAGACTTTGGAGCCAGGCTACCTGGGTTCAAGACCCGGTTCCACCACTTATTAGCTGTATGACCTTAGATAGGTTACTTAGTCTTCGTGTAATTCAGTTACCTATGGGTACAATGGGAATACTAATGTCAACCCTTCAAGGGTTATTGTAGAAATTAGAGGAGCTAATATATGGAAAACCCTAGAATGGCATCTGACACATAGTAAGTGATCAACAGATCTAAGCTGTTATTTAGATGGGAAGCTGGCATACAGCAGAGGACTGAGTAGGGTCAGAGTGACAATCCTGGGCCTGCTACTTAATCCTGTGTGACTTTAGGAATGTTATTTAACCTCTCTGAGCCCCTATCATGTCATCTTCAAATAAGAATAACTCCAGCATTTACGTCACAGGTTGCTAAGAAGATCAAATGAGATAATGAGGGCTGAGCTCATCACTAGGGAGTCAGGTTAAGTGTGAGCTCCCCCAGGGAGGGATAGACACACCCCAACTGTGACACAAGGCCTTGGTACTCTCTGCTCTGCATTCAACAAAGACCTTTACTCATGTACTGCCTGTTTACCCCTATGTTTCTTGGAAATAGTCAAGGAAATTTTATTCATCTTTTTTTTTCTTTTGCATGAAGTTAAAAGCAAAAGGCAGTGCACCAAAGACCTCCCAGTACTGTGAGCCGGTTGGTCCAGAACTTCAGCTTTGGTCATAATCAGGCACCAGGGTAAAAAGGCCACACGCGTTCATCTCGTTTTCTTGGCAGGGTGAATTTAGAGTTTATAAAATATAATCCAATGCAAGTGAATTAATTTCCCTCCCTCGTAGAAAAGAAACGGAGAGAATTTTGTCATCTCTGCTCACCTCCACCTGGAACTAGACTCGCCTTCTACCAGCTGTGGAATACAGCAGCAACTGAAGTGGTCTTTCATTAGAGTTCTAAAAACAAGTGAGGCTCAAACCAGACTGATCCAGAAAACACTGGGTAGGGGCATTCGACCTGCGTTCACAGTGAGGCTTTGATTTGTCTGATCTGACTGCTAATGAGTGTACTGTAGTTCTGAGTCACCTCTGTCATTTGGACACTTTCTCTGCAGAGGAAACACAGCCAGGTCTTTCCTTACAGGCCAAACATCGGTCAGGGGAAAGGATTTCAACTGGCACCAACTTGGGCAAGATTCCAAACAGAACTCAAGCAAACCCACTGTGCGATTTGGAAGAGACCCCAATCTCTGTGGTCTCCCTCAGGGCTTCCTCAATCTTTATCTCCCTTTCATGTTTTCAGGTGCATTAAGCACGTGAAGGGAAGGGATACTTTTATCCAGAGGATTTAGGTATTAGCCAGCCATGGCGGAGAGCAAGGTGGCAGATAAATGGACGACATGTCAGAGATTTGGCAAATTGTACTTCCCTTCCCTCATTTGCAAATGTGAGGGCAGAGCCTCATGCGGCTGCCTCTGTCTGAATCATTTACCCTTCACCAGGCTAAAGTCTATCATTTTCCTTTAAGGAGACCTCTTTCCACACCTGCCCTCCAATCTAAGTTAGACCTAATGTCCATCCACTCCCTGTGGTAGGCAGAATTCTAAGATGTTCCTTAAGATTCTTACTCTGATGTCCAATCATTTGTAATCCCTGGGCCCACTGAATATGATGCGGTAGTCTCTTCTGGAATGAGGTTCTCTTCTATGGCACAGTTCACTTTAAGAAAGGGAGATTCTCTTGAGTGGACCTGACCTTGAAAGGGACTGGGCTCTTCCTAATGAAAGAGATTCAAAGCATGTGAGACATTCAACATGAGAGATTATCCACCACTGGCTTTGAAGAGCCCGTGTGGCATGGAATGTGGGCTAAAAGTGGCCCCAGTTCATAGCCAGCAAGGAAATGAGGACCTCATTCCACCAGCTGTAACTCACTGAATCCTGCTACCAACACATGAACTTGAAAAGGAGTCTGACTTCAGATAAGAACCCAGTGATGCCTTAATTTAGCCTTATGAAACTCTGAGCAGAGAACCCAGCTGCACCATGTCCAGTGTCTGACCTACAGAGCTGTGACCTGATAAATAGTTGTAGTTTTAAGCTGCTGAATTTGTGGTAATTATGCAGCAATACAGAATTGATACACTCCCATAGGACCTTCTATTTACCTTTCAGAAACTTATCTAAGCTCTATTAAGGCAAAGACTGTATCTTTTATTCACTCTTCTGTCCCTAGCACCCAGCCTCGTGCCCAGAATATAGTAAATGCTCAATAAATATTTGTTAATGAATAAGTGTATATATTAATTCACCCTTTTAAATCATATTATTTTCAATTAGATAAATCAAATTAGTTCTATCATGAAGTTAGACAGGGATGCTGTTTTCATTTACAGTAAATTATATTATTTCCATTTACATCTCTTTTGCTTGATGTGATATGTTTCATTGATTGCTTTCATTAATTTAAACAAGATTCAGACTGCTCATGTGCAGAGTCAAGAGGCTTGGTCATCATCTATGGAGTACACCCTGCCTGCTCCTTGTTTTCTCTCTAGCCCCGAGCTCTGCGCTCAGGTTTTGAGCAGCATACTGCATGCCTGCATGCAAAGTGAGTTTACATGGATGCTCCAGGCCACTTGAAGCAAAATGATATATGATGTTTCTCTTGGAGAAGCCTTCTTCTTTTTTCCTCCGCTCCCCCTCCTAGCACTCCTTTCTCATCTGCTCTCTGATTGTCAACTCAACCCTGCCAAGGTGTATCTTGCTGAATACCCTCACCCCTGCCATTGCCCAAGCCTACCCCACATTGTCTTTGCTCATGGGATTCTCTTCTGTCTGTAGTGACCTTTAACATCTTCACTGCATAAAAAATGTCAGCTCATCCATCAAGGCCCATATTAAATGCCAACTCTACGTTAAAACTCTCCTAGGTTTTCCTCCTTCATTATTTCATATACAGTACTTTTATTTCAGTGATGCCCATTCTGTACGAGAGCTATCTGTTTACACACATATGAAATCCCCTCTGGACCATGAGTCCTTCAGGGTGGGGAATAAGCCCCAAACCTTGCAGAGTGCCAGTTCCAATTAAGTGCTTATATATTTACCTATCATCATTTTATCTTTGTTTATAGTTGAAAATGATTTAAAGCTAGACCTTCAAAGAACATTGATGTGTTAAATAAGAAACCTTGAGAGCAGTAAGGCTCACTTTCTGGTTTAAGGAGAAATCTGCTTGGTGACACTGAGATTCTTGTTAACCCACTTTTGAATGAGGCAAATGAATGGACATAAGTGTCTTCTCTGACTTCATTCATGAGACTTGGGTCCCCTCAGTACTTCCAACAAAAGTTTATCAGCACCAGAAATATATTTTCAAAAGTCAAAAAAAATCCTTCTCAACAGAGTATAGCAACATTGCAATATTTCTATGTTATATACCTACTGCAATGAGGCACTGAAATATAGAGACCAGGTAGAGAAGTATGACCTGATACAGCCTGACGTTAATATGTTTGACCATATAGTGTGGAACAAAGGTCTAATTTTATGTTTTTCTAAACAGACCAAAGCAATTTTATTGAATAAAAAAATCTAACTTTTATTAAGAACTTACTATGTGTCAAAATCTTTACAGGCTTTATTTAATTTAATCCTCAAGATACTTCTGAGGTAGGTAAATATTATCATTTCCATTTTATAGGTTAGGCCAGTGAGGCTTGGAAAGTTATAATTAGTCCAAGGTCACACAGATACTCATTGTCAGAACCGGCACTCAGATCCAGGTCTGATTAGGCTATCTATTCATGGGAGGTGAAAAATGCTTGATTCGACACTGAAACAGTGGGGCTGCCCTGGGTGCCCAGAACACCTGGAAAAGACAAAGGGCAACAGAACTAGGACTGAAGTGCCACTTATGGAATCAGAAGCTTGCTGAACTATACTTACTTGCTAAAGAGAACTGGACCAGCCTCTTTGGGCTAAAAACTGTGAGAGAATAAATATTCATCTTCCTTCCATTGTCCTAGTACAAGGTTTCTCAACTTTGGCATTATTTACATTTTGTTGTGGGAGACTGTCCTGTGCATTGTGCTAAGCAGATATTTAGCAGCATCTGTTGCCTCTACCTACTAGATACCAGTAGCACCTGCTAACCAGTTGTGACAACCAAAATGTCTCCAGATATTGCCAAATATCTATGGCAGGGCTGGGATAGGGGTGGCAAAATCACCCTAGGTTGAGAACCACTGTCCTAGTAGAACAAGAACAGGAATCAAAAGATCTGGGTTCAAGTTCTCCTGCAAATCTTTCCAACCCCAGGTCTCCTTATCTGAAAGAATATTCATTTATGTTCTATCTAGATCCTTGGACTCTTGTAAGAGCAAAAATACAAAATTAAAATGAGATAGTGTCTATTAAAACTGCAGCAGTGGGAATAGTATTTTAGCTCCCTCTATGAATGGTGTAGTTTAGATAGAGTTGTAATACAGGAAAAGAACTGGATGTTGAAGAAGCTGGGTCCTTTTCCTGGCTCTGCCTCTGGCTCTCTGTGTTTCTCTGGGTAGGTCACCCTCCAGAGACTGTAGGGAAAATTTGTATTATTATTATTATCATTATTATTATTATTATTATTATTAATTTGCCTTGAAACTTTCCTTGTTCACAGGTAATGGCTCATTGCTTTTGGAGAATTATCGTTCCCTCACTAAGAGTAGTCACAGTGGGGTGGTAAACCCAGGTGCCTCCTCCTACCATGGAACCCCAACAGGCAGATCCTTTGTCTCGTCATCTCTGCACAGCCATGGGCCAGCATGTGACCTAGGCTCAGCCTATGTGCTGCTCTTGCCTAGAGCTCTGACTCCTGAGCAAGGCAGACAGGAACGGAATTGTTGCTTGAATCTCATTGCACCCTTCCTAAGAGACCATCCGACAGCTTTACTTCTAGCCTTCCAGAGTTGCCTTTTTCCATGCCTGGTTCTCCAGTTTTCCTCTCAATTCTATGAACTCCTCATATTCTTCTGTCTCAGAGCCTGCTGATTATCCCTGATTATGTGTTCTCCCTTCTTCCCTAGTAATAGTAACCCAATTTTTAGTTTGGCACAATGCCATCCAGAATAAAACTTATATTTCTCAGGTTCTCAAGACAGCTATATTGGGCTGTATGATTAAGTTCCAGCCAGTGGGTTGTAAGCAGAAGTGATGTGTGCAAATTCCAATGTGTCCTTAAAAGAAAAGGCCATGCCTTCTTTATTCCTTCCGTTTTCCTTCTGATTAGAAAGTAGACATAATGGCTGGTACTCCAACAATCATCTTGGACCATTAGGTAATCTTCGGAATGTGGAAGTTTTGCATGGTAGAAGGGTCTTGGTTCCCTTACCAGAGCACTATGCTGGACCTGGATTCATTATTTCTAAAATTCTTGAACTTGAGAGGAAGAATAAACTTTTGTCCTGATTGCTAGTTGGTATTTCTGTTCCTTGCACTGTTCATAATGAATTCACCCTTTTGCTTCAGTTAGCCCTGGTTACTGTCTATTGCTTATTCCTCTTTTAGGTGAAGGAGATAGAAAATCCAATTCAAACTGGCTTAAACAATAAGAAAAAAAATACTCGCTTACAAAACTGCAAAATCCTGAGGTAGTCCAGGCTCCAGGCAAAATCCAATCAACATTTCAAACAATGTCACTGGAGATCGAGTTTCTTTCCAATGTTGTCTTCCGTGATTTTAGCTTCACTTTTAATTTCCATGTGTTGGTTTTCTTGCAGCTCCAGCAACTCTGTATGAATTGGAGAGAAAGGCTGAAGCAGTTTAAGACCTCCCATTCCATTTTTATACCTCCTCACTGGGGAGAGAGAAAGGGTCTCCTTCGGTAGCCCCCAAAGAAAAGAGGATGCTTGCTTTCTTTCCTTCCTTTCTTCACCCCTCCCTCCCTTTCTCTCTCTTTCTCTGCTTCTCCTTTTCCGTTTCTCTCATTTCATTGGCTTGCACTAGCTTACAAGCCTGTCCCTGAGCCAATTGCTGTGGACAAGAAGTTAGGAATATTTATTGGCTTCTATTAATTAGGCCCCACTCCTGAGACTGGAAAATGGGTCATTCCCCCACAAGCCATATAGCTTAGAATACGTGAGGTGGTTCCCCAAAGCAAAAGGTGATTTTATTTATCCATAAATAAGAATAGCAATATTTATCCTGCCTACTTGAAAAAGTTGTTATGATGATTAAATCCAATAATTCAGGTGAAGGTGTTTTGAAAATTATGAATTACTACATAAATATGAGATACTATTATTGGTATTAGAGTGCATTGCTCTCTTTTGTTTTATTCCCATTGAACTTTCTCAGAGTTTGTGGCACTACTTTAAGAGTAACAGAAACCTACAATTTTATAGATTTCCTCACTTTTTCAAGGTAAATATTTAGGATATTATAATTTAATACTTTCAACTACAACTGAAAATATTTCCTCCTATCGTAGTTTCATAACTTCAGCAATGGCATGGTCTTTATCTCCCTTTAAAATTTTGGATGGATCTCACTAAGTCAAACTTTTTGAGATAAGAATATGACCAGATCATGAGTGACAAGGTGGTACTGCCCTCTACTCCATTCCTCTTTTTCAGCCTGGACTAGTAATTTAAGATATAATTATAACCATATTACACAGGGAATTAAAATTCTTCAATGACTTACCAACACTTTGGGGTAAATCCAAGCATGGCTTAAGGGGCCCTGTGTCTGGGGCCCTGGCCACCCCTCCACATCCACCTCCCACCTCTCTCCCCTCTCCTTCTCCTCTGAGGTCATATTGAACTCCTCTAGACTCCTCTCTTGTGCCACAGTCTCTCTGTGGGCCAGAGCTTTGCCTTAATGTTGCCTTAATGTTTGCCAACCCTATAGCACCTGCCAGCACCAACAGTTCCAGCAACTTCTTACTCTTCATACTTCCAGACTCAGATTAGATATTTCAGGGCAGCCTTCCCTCTGGAGCTGGGAAACACGGATGGGTCCCCCATCATCTGGCTCACTAGCACATCATGCTTCTACTTTCACAATCCTGGTAGTCATTTGTTTAATGTGTCTTCTATATTTCTCAAAAACCCTGAGTTCAGGGAGTATGTCTTTTTCAGCACTGTATCCTCAAAGCTTAGCATAATATCTGAAACATAATGGTACTAAATAAATATGTACTGAATCAATCAGCTAATCAATGAATCGACAAAGGCCCACGGAGTTTATTCCTAGAAATGGAAATCGTAGCATACTACATTAAAAAATATAACATCACAAATGGCCACCTACTAACAGTTAGAAAACGAATAGATAACTTGATAAAGGTTTCAGAGTGTAAGGAATATTTGAGCATTAGGTTATATTTCTGACATCTTCAGTTTGATGTGCTGTGTTTATATTTGTGACCCTCACCTTTTAGAATTTGAACATGTTACAATTTGTTTGATTTCATGATAGTATCATCTTTAAAAACGATTTCTTTTTCTAATACAAGGAATTAAGGATTATTTCTTCTTTTGATAACATTTATCAGCATTCCCTGAGATAACTGATAACTCCCTGGGCTCAAAAGCTCCATGCTGATATTCACTGGTAAAATCTTAAGATGTTTGTAATCCAGCAAACCAAATCTAGCCCTGGGAGGTGTAGATCCATGTCTTGGTTCTTCCATCTTAGGCCTCTATGGGGGAGCACAGCAAGGAGATAAATGTGGGAGGGTAGGAAACAGGCAGC
Organism: Ceratotherium simum simum; assembly: GCF_057802395.1. Classification (NCBI taxonomy): domain Eukaryota; kingdom Metazoa; phylum Chordata; class Mammalia; order Perissodactyla; family Rhinocerotidae; genus Ceratotherium; species Ceratotherium simum. The sequence goes on along the minus strand of NC_141910.1, from coordinate 8,263,146 downwards.
CCAGAACAGATCATAAAAGAATTCTGAGGTGTTAACAGATCTTGAAGCTGTCATCAATTTCAGTTCAAAATAAGACATTTTTTTTTTTTTTCTTTTTGTCAAAGTTCTGCCTCTAAAAGGGGGCATAAGAGGTTTCTAACCCTAGGACAGGAATTCAACCATGATGGATGGATGTTCTTGAAAAACCATAAAGAGACAATCAGAATAGTAAAGTTGACTCTGAGGCTGATCTTCAGGAGCCTCTTGTGACCCTTTAAATCTACTTTATAAGAAGAGCATTTTAAGTTGATTTAGTGAGATGACTAAAACCTAATTAGTTATCAAATAATTACCTAATGGACCCTTTTTGAGATATAAGGTTCAGCCACAGCTCTAGCTGAAGTGCAATTAATTTTAAATTTTATAAGCCATAAAAGGTAATCACAGCTCTACGAATCAACGAAGGTAGGAAGATAATATTTAGATGCTGCGCTGACATCGACACCTAAAGCAGGTTAATTGGGTGGCAATTAGTAAGGAGAGTGTTAATTACCATACTAGTCTTATATTATGCAAATGAAATTACATTTCAATTAACAGTTGGGAAACCAAACAATCCAAAATGTATGGGCAATAATAGCAACTGGCATGTTTCACAGAAGCCAAAGAAATACTCTCCTGAATGGGAGATTTTGATCTTTCTCTCAATTCAGTAAAGTTGGGATCACTTTCTCATTTATGTGCATGAATTCAGAAGTGCAGCCCAATATTTTAGAATTGACATCTGCCATACCAAAGGTAATTTATAATAGAAGATGTTAGGATTACATGTGAAAGAAGAAAATCGTGGTTCATTTAGTTCAGTTTTCTTTATTAACAGGAGGAAACTAGGACTGAGAAAGCATAAATGACTTGGTTAAGTGCAAATGGATAATTAAGGACAAATCTGGATCAAGATTTCAGATTTCTGATACAAGGATAGCTTCTGCAATATGATTGCCAACAGTAAAACATTACTTCCCGTCAAGAGAAGAGTACAAGTTTCAAGACTCTGGCATTTGGAGTCATATCCATCTGGATCTATCACTTACTGTGTCACTTTGACAAGTTACTTAACTTTTCTAAGCTTAAATTTCCTACCATATAAAATGAGAAGTGTATCCAACTCATCATTTTATTGGAGGTATTTATTGAAATAAGCTATGCGGAGTTTGGCTCAATGACTAGCCTATAGTAGGCACCCTCAAATCATTAGATATTATTATTATTAGCACTGGTTTTATAAGAAAATAAGCTCATATAATTTGAGGGGCTCAGAAAAGTAATCCCTTTTCCATCCAGGAAATCGTGTTACTTAAAATCCTTTAATTAAAGATCGTTTATTTTTGAATATTGGTTAAATGCAAATACCCCTGGAAGCAAATAACACTTTATTTTATCTTCAGCTAATACCTTAGCAGGAATCAAGGTTCTAATGGTAACTGAAGACAGAGGGTCCAGTGACTTCAGACTTCTGGGATAGAATGCATGAGTGATTCACAGGCAAAGAAAAATGGGATGCAAGGATGTTGGAAAGGGAAATAGAAGGACATAAAGTAAACCTTGCTGTCATTATTATTTTGCCAACCATGTCTCACTGGGAAAATCTAGGCTGAAAACTTGCCTCTAGGGGTATAACCATTGACATAGGAATTATCAGGTTTGGTGGTTTTGTTTTCAAGCTGTGTAACTATACAAAGATAAATAGTGATTTTGTTATTTTGACCAATATGAATTGCTTGGCTAAAATCATCCGCAATTGAGGCAAAGGGAATTGGGTTGGTCATGCTTCTGTTTTCGCCTGAATTATCAGTATAAATACATTTTCCACTGCTGGCAGGGGTCTGATGCATTATAAAGAACTCTGCCCATGAGTGAAAATGACAGAGGAGAAATGTGCAGCTGAGGCTTTGCAGTGTTTTCTCTGCACGTGTGGGAAACCGACCACTTGAAAATCTTGCAAAAACTATGACTTACATGATTGTAACAATGGATTGAGTTCAAGAAGAGAAAGAGGGAAGTTGGCACAAGAACTCCTTAAAGAGAGCAGCCTGTTTTGAACATACGTCTATAACTACATTTTCACTTGACATTTACATTGCTCAAGGCCAAATCAAACTAGAAGCTTTTAATGTGGTATTAATAGAAATCATTGATGTTGCTTCCCTCACTTAACTTGATTTTTTCAGTTTTCTTCAAATCCCACCCCTCACCCTCAATTCTTCTGCAGATTCTTCAAGTGTGTCTTTCTAGAAGTACACTGTTTCAGATACTCTGACCAACTTTCCTGATTGAAACAACAAAGAAAGTGATGGTAACAAACAGACTCTAAGGTGGCCCCATGGTCCCTGGTTCTTGAATTTATAACCTTGTGTAATCCCCTCACCTTTAGTGTGGGCAAGATCTGTGATTTGCTTCTCATCAATAGAATACAGCAAAAGCCACTTCTGGGATTATGTTACATAAGATTGTAACATTCATTTTGGTAGGACATTGTTTCCCTTGCTGGCTTTGATGAAGTGGCCATGTTGGGGAGATCCATGAGGCAAGGAACTAAGCACAGTCTCCAGGCAACAACTAGCTAGGAAGTGAGGGCAGCCTCCAATTGACAACAGCAAGCAACTGAAGCCCTCAGTTCGATATCACTCAAGGACCTGAATCCTGCTAATGACTACAGGAGCTTAGAAGTGGATCTTTTCCCAGCTGAGCCTTCAGATGAGAACTGGCCCTAATTGACACCTTGATTGCAGCCTTGTAGAGGACCTAGCTAAGCTGTGTTTCTCATCACCTACAGAAACTGTGAGATAATAAGCGTATGTTGTTTTAATCCACTAAGTTTGTGTGACAATATTGTTATGCAGCCGTAGATAACTAATAGAGTGATATTGAGTAAATTATTATAAAAATTATATTTTTAAACGCATTCCTGAGCTGTCACAAAAGTATGGAACCCACAGAGCTAAAAAAAGAATGAAAATAAGAACTTTAGGAGATAAACTGCCCTTAAAGCCAGATTTCACCATGAGGACTTATTTTATGCCCTGGAAACGTTGAGTTTTGCTTTGAATGTTGCCCAGGGCACTGAGGAAAAAAAAGTGTAGGGCTTTACCATATAGGGAAACATAATAGAACACCCTTGAAAAAAGCTAGCTACATCTTCTGGTAAGGAAGGAAGGTAAGGTAAGGAAGAATAAGAAATAAACAGCAAAAAGTAGAAGAATACAATAAGGAAAATTGCTTTTCTCAAACTTCGCACTTAGTGAAATAAAAACAAATAATCTATTCTGAGAATTCATAAATGCAAGCCAGTTTCATGTGAGTTTTTGGTCCAAATTTATCTTACTTATATAGTCTGAAAAATCTCAAGTGGACAATTAGTTTAAAGTAATCAAGATAGGAAGTGCACCAGGAGATTGTCAGAAGTAAATGCTAATCCTATTAAGTGAAACTGAATTTGAACTTAGGCATTAAGGAATTCCAATTGATAAAATTCCAAGGAAAATGGGCAGTTCACAATAAAAAAGTTACAAAAACACACAAAGAAATAAAGTACAACTAGGGAGAACCAGCAGAAACAATAGCAGTGCAAATAGAAACACAGACACTTCAGAGATAAGATTTTTCAGTTATAGCATATTGAATAATGATGTTTAATATATTTTTAAAAAGACAATATAAAAACTTGAAAATATAAGCAGAGAACAAAAAACCAAAAGTAAACAAGTAGATTTGAGAAAGAACAAAATAGATTTTCTAGAAATAAAGCACTTTAAACACATTAGATAGAGAGACGATTAGTGAACGAGAAAATAGATCTGAAGAAATATTCACAGTGCAACCCAGCAAAGAGAAAAGAATATGAGAGATTAGTGACATAGGGAACAGAGTGAGGAGGTCTAACATATTACCATGTTATAAGAAAAATAGTGGTATTCAAATAATCAGTACTTTAGAAAAATATATTGCCTTAAACCTTTCAATTATAAAAAAAGTTCAAAATTTATGAACTAAACATCCAATATATGAAATTATAATTTCAAAATAAATCCAGAGAAAGTAGAAGGAAAGAAACAAAGGTCAGAGTCAAAAATTAATACAATAAAAAACAAACGTATGATAGAAAGGATCAACAAATCCAAAAGTAGGTTCTTTGAAAGAGGTAATAAGCTTGATAAAAAAAATCCTTGTTAAAATTGATCAAGGAAATAGAACTATAGTAAGAATAAGAAAGGGCACATAACTATAAATGTTGCCAGTGCTAAATAATTAATTAGAGGATATTATGAATAACTTTACATGCCAAGTAATCTGAAAAATTAAATGAAGTGAATAAAGTACTAGAAAAATAAAACATCAAAAACAGAATTTAGAAAAAATAGAAAATGAAATTGTCCTTTCCCCCACTAAAGAATTTGTATCATTATTTAACATATTCCCTTAAAAACAGTCCAGGCCTAAATGTCTTTAAAGATAAATTGTAGCAGACATTTACAGAACATGTAACTCCCACATTTTTCCAGGGGATAGAAGTATAGGAAATGCTCCTCTGTTTACTGTATGAGGCTAGAATAATTTTCATACCAAAACCAAACTAGAATAGAACAAAGAAAATTACAGGCCAGTCTCACTCATGAACAAAGTTGCAAATTTTCTGTGGAAAATATTGAAACATTTCAGATAATACATCATTACCAAGTTGGGTTAATTTCAGAAATTCAGGGATGATTTTATATCAGAAAACTGAAGAAGCTGGTTCAACATAACATATTAAAGGAGAATAAATATTGTATTAATCTCAGATTGCATGAAAAAAAGAAACTATATAAAATTCAACATCCACTCATGACAAAATTCTTTCAAATTAGATAGAAGGGCATTTTCTTAATCAAACGAAGAGCATTTACAAAAACAAGCACACAAACAGAGCTACAGAAGTCACTGTAAGAAATGCCCACTGTACGTTTTCTAATCAACATTAGACTGAGGTCCTATCAATGCAGTAAGGAGGAAGAAAAACAAGAAAGAAAAGTTGCTGGAAAGGAAAAACAAAGCAGTTGTCATTTGAAAGTGACTTGATTGTCTACATAGAAAATTTAAAATAATCCTGAGACAAATGATGAAGATTTATAAATGAATTTTTTGAAATTGCTACATTTATGATTAGTAGAACAAAAATTTATTGCATTTCTGCATAGCAGAAGCGATCAGTTGTATTACACATTTGTGTGGTGTGTGTGTGTATGACTATGTATGTGATATATAGATATGTGATATATATATCTCATAGGTATAAATCTAACAAAAATATTCCAGTCTTTTACGGAAAAACATGAAACAAAAACATTAAAGAAGACCTAAATAAGTGCAGACATATACATTGATGTCCATGTACAGGAATTATAAATAATATAGTGATGTCAATTCAACTCAATAGAGAATAGAGGGCAAAGGCATTTCACAGAAAGGGAAATACATATGATTCATAAATATATGAAAAATTTCAACTTCATTAAAAAAGGTATTGTAATTCATAGCAAACACACCACAATGAGATTTATTTTAAACCTACCAGACTGGCAAAAATTACCAAATCAGCAATCCAAGTTTGGCAAAGACGTGGAGAAATGAGAAAACACACACTATTGATAAATGTACCAATTACTATAACCATTCTAGAAAACATTTTGACATTACCTACAGAAGTTGAATATGTTCATGCTATAAAAGTCAGTAATTCCACTCAGATATAGAGACTGCATCTCATATTTATATAACTTAGGAGAAAATATTGCATATATGTTTCAGGTGATATGTACAAAAATGTCCATAGCAGCAGTGTCCATAAAAACAAAAAACTTAAAATAATTAAAATGACCACCAATAGTAGAATGAATAAATAGCTTGAGTGTTTATTCAATGGAAAAAAATGAATGGACTGCTAGCACATGCATCAACCTGGCTTAACCTTAAAAAGATGTTCATACATAACTTTTAAACAATGTTAACCAAAAAAACACATCCCAGAATAATACATATAGTAAGAGATTTTAAAGCAACTCAAAATAAAGCAAAATCAAACAATATATTGTTTTAGAAATGCCTACATACGAGTTAAAACCTGTAAAAAGGAGCATGAAAATTGTTAACACAAAATCCGTGCTTGTGGTCAACGCTGGGTGATAGGGTGGAAAAGATACACAGGAAACTGTAAGATATAAATAATGTTCTGTCTCTTAATCTGGGTAATCAAAACCAGATGGTCACTTTATAATTAGTTTTAAAATAATAAAGACATATTTAAACCTCTTTTGTAAGTTCAACATATTTTAAAATATTAGAAAGTTATTCTAAAGTTGTATCCACTACCAGGAGGGACATGTTACACCCTTCCTTTCCTGATCGTTCCTCTTGGGTTATGTTTGTTTGTAAGTACTCACCTCTCTGAGAATGTAATTGGAGAGAAGCCTTGACATGATTCCAGATACTGCAGTGAGCTGCCTGTCTCTGGATGTTGCTGTCATTTCCCAGACACTGTTGATGTTTGAGGTGGATGAGAACCAAAGCTGCCTGTGGACTCTGGAGTCTTCCTCACCCCACAGCAGTGATGTGCTGTGAACAAAATTCAGTGAATGTCTTTCTCCCCTGCTTACCCATACTCTGCCCCTCTGGATATCCAACACTGTTGCTTTGCCCAAGGTCTCAATGAATTTTAGTGAAAGTAACCTCTGCATTTTATGCTAACATCCCCTTCCTAGAGTTCAACTCAGAATCCATCAGGTGCACCAGGGGAAATATTTGAATCCAAGGAAGTGAATTTTCTCTGATTCCCCTTGACGTTTATCCAAAACATTTGTCCTTAGCTTGTCCAAACCATTCTGCTTCGCTCCCTTTTTCCTTGTGGCACCTTTTCTTCTAGGGGCTTTCAGTCCCCTCTGACAAGCACTCTCTGTTTCCATCAAAAATGCCTAGAGCTTTCTAAATGTTGGAGGAAAACAAGTCTTTTGTTAAAAATAGAAACTTGAAATACATACAAAATAACCTTGACCCATTCTTTTCGGTAATAGAACACCAAAAACGTTCCAAATTTCAAAGAATAGAGAATTAGTGAAATTAATTATGGTATTTACACATAATAGAATTTTTCCACATTAATATTATGTAGGAGAATTTAAATAAATTAGATGTCAATCATACAGATTTAAGTGTAAATGCAGGTTATATAGAATGGAATCCTCTTTGTAAGGTTGTGTGGGTGTATGTATGCACCTGCATGTGTGTGCATGTTTGGAAGAATGTACACAAAGTTATTAACAGTGGTTATTTCTGGGTAGTGAGATTATGGGTGATATTTACTTTCTATTAAAGAATAACGTATAATTAGTTATTTAATTTTTAATTTCCCTTATAACAATAACATTTCTTAAAGATATTAAAAGTTGAGTTGCAATTCCTACAATCTGATGTATATATCTGGCTTTAATAAACACACATAGATTAATGCTGGTTTATTTAAATATAGTTTCTATATATGACCATTTTTATTAAATGGATGAAAACAGTTGAAAGAAAAATTGATAACATAAAATCCTAAACTGCCAATCATATTCACCCAAAGGATTAAAAGAACATCTAATTTTACTGTTGTTCCACATAAACAAATTTTTTTCACTGTTTAATTAAAAGACAGTCCCAGTGAAAACACTGAGATTAGAATGACAGCATCATTTTTACTTTTTCTTATTTAAAAAAGAACAGTTATTCATAGCACGAAGGTATTTTATTGATTGTGTTAACATTGATAATCAGGTGCTTTTGTCATTATTAAATATACAAAAAAAGAACAGTAAATTGGAATTAAGTAAATCTCCTGTATATTAGCCTTGCCTAGCCAAGACAATTTATATTACTAATATTGCTTTTTATGTTTTTTCTTTATTCGTCCTATTTTTTTGTTTTATTCTAGCAGATCTTAATCAAGTCAAATATAGAAAACAAACATTCTAAAGCAAAAGACACAATTGCAAACTCACACCCAATTACATTATTTTCAGGTTGAGTGGATCCAGGGACAAACTGAAAAATTTGTAGCGATACATGGACACATTTTTGCTATTGTGCGAGAACAGAATGTGCCAAGTTAAAATAGCAAGAGAGAGAGGGGGGAAAAAAAAGGAATCCCAGAGCTTTGCTCATTGATGTACATTCAAGTAAATACCTACATTTTGTAGTAGTATATTTGATGTTTGAGTCAAGCAGGTGACATGCATCCCATGATCCCGGGCAAGCCCTGCCAGAATTTCCTATTAAACTGCCAGTCACCACACACGAGGTGTCAAAAAGGACAAAGCTGCACATCGTTTTTCCTAATTTGTTATTCCCCCGACTCACAGCACACAATGTGCCCCCAAACATAAGTGTCGAGTAATCATAATAAAAAATGGCCTAATTTGTCGATATATCAGTAAACACATCAGAGAAACATACAATTAGGGCAATAAAACTTTTGTTCTACTGATTATAAATACGTAAGCATTAACATATAAATTAATAAAAATAAACAAGTGATACTGTTCTCAGTGTCTCCTGACAGCTACAAATCACCAACTGAAATTAATTTAGATAAAGGCTATGCACTCCTTTTAGTTTTAATTACTTGTTTTCAGGAAAGATGCTTCAAAAGAAGAGCAAGCTGCAAGATGTTCAATTTGGATCATAGTCAATACTTGTACAGAGAAGTCACTCCATATTGACTGAGCCACTCAACAAAGGTTTCTTATTTTCAGGCACTGTGTTATACACTAGATATACAATGGTGAGAGAAATGAAGTGGTTCTGTAGTGGAGAAGACAGACTATTTTCAAATAAGCAGATTAAAGTCTGTAGTAAGTTTGTAGCAGGATGGGATATTTTCTTTCTCACTTGACTCTTTCACATTCCCATTTCCACTGCTCCCCCACTCAGTCATTTTTTTGTTTGTGAGAGAGTATATTTGATAAGAGAAAAAGAGCATAGAGACAAAGTTATAGCATAAACAGTGGCCAGCACTGGAGAGAAAAATGTTGTTTCTCTTACACATGATTCCCTCTGAAAAACCTGGAAGAATCAGCACTTCCTCCTACAATAAAACCAAGGAGCTGCTGTTGTCTTATCTCCCTGGGGACAGGAGCACAGAGCAATGCAGGAATGTACAAAAGATGGTGTTTTGGTGGGATGGCAGCAAAGAAACGGCGACCTTAGAATGGGGCTCAGAGATATCCAGCTAAGATGTGGGCAACACAATGAATAATCTCTTTTGTACGTCCTCTGGTTTCCATGCAACAACATAGTACAATATTTTTTCCTGGTTTGGGATCAAACGTTGCAGGCGTACCTAAAGGCATCAAATGCATAATCAGAAAGTAAATTGCCAAGACCAAAATTAATGGGGAATATCTGGAGAAGTCAAGGAGGGTCCCTTGAGAAAGGGGTTTTCAGCTGAGACCTGAAAAATGAGAAGATTTTATCAGACAAATAGCACAGAGTGTTCTTTTGCAAAAGTTAGAAGTGAGATAGAGAAAGACAAGTTCAGGAATTAAAAATTGCTGGGAAATAGGGAGACAGGCATGAGAGGAGGTCACTGAGTCAGACAGGGGCAAGGCCATACAGTGCCTTGAGTACTACATTAAGGACTTTATGCTTTATTCTGAGAACAATGGGAATCCTTTGAAGACTGGAAGAAGGGATGTGACAAGCTTATTGAGACAATGTATCAATATGATCATTCCACTACAGATGAAGAGCACTACAGAGGGAGTTATGAGTAGAGGCAGGTAGGCAAAGTGGAAGGCTATAGCATTGTCAAAGAGAGTTAATGGCCATTTACACCAAACATGTTAGCAATAGAGATGAAGAAAAATAGACTCAAGTGGTATCTGGAGGTTAATTTTACCCAAATGGGTAATGAATTGGGGATATGGAGTGTAAGACAAGGGGAGGGCATGAAAATGATTCATCACTCCTGGCATGTGAATTTGGATGAACGCTGGTGCCAGTGGGTAAGATGGGGAAAATGAGGCCAGAGTAGGTTTGACAGGGAGATTTTCAGGACAAACTTAAATACACTGAGTTGAGGTCCCTTTGACATAAGATATCCAAACAGAAATGTTGACTCTGCAGCAGAATATTCAGGGAAAAATTTGGGGGTACAAGTCAAGAACGGAAGCAGTTAAACTGGGAAAAGTTTGAGATCTGGGACATGGCTCCTATTCAGGCAGCACCTGCACAGCCTGATGCTCAGACACCAAATAAATGGCCAATGGGAGAAAAATCCAAGAGCTTCAACACAAGTTCTGCTCCCTCTCTTTATCCTTCCTGACTCCCTACATCTTCCAGAAGATCGTGTCCGATCATTAAGGACTATTTACAGAGGGTTGTCTTAGACTTCCAAGGGTCTATTACAGAAAGTAATTCATCAGTTAATTCACCTAAAGTTAGAGGCAGAACACATTTGCTAAATTGAAAAATCGGACCAAATATGTGCAAGACACTCAGTTAAGGACTGTGAGAGGATAAAAAGATGTAATAATAGCAAACATTTGGTGAGTTGTTCCTCTGTGAGACCCACTATTTTGAGTATCTTATATATGTTAGCTCATTTAATCCTTGAAGCAACTCCATGAGGTAAGTAAAATTGTTCTTTCCATTTTACAGATGAGAAAATAGAGCAATAGGGTGACTCTGTAACTTGCACAGCTATTGAGTAGCAGATCTGCTATGTGAAACCAGACAGACTGGCTTTGGAACCCATACTTTTTTTTTTTTTATTATTGATGTTTTAATAGTTTTTAACATTGTGAAATTTTGGGTTGTACATTTTTGTTTGTCCATCACCATATATATGTCTCCCTTCACCCCTCGTGCCCACCCCCCACCCCACCCGCATAGCCCCTGGTAACCACAATACAGTTTTCTCTGTCCATGTGTTGGTTTATATTCCACATATGAGTGAGATCATACAGTGTTTGTCTTTCTCCTTCTGGCTTACTTCACTTAACATAATACCCTCCAGGCCCATCCATGTTGTTGCAAATGCAACGATTTTGTCTTTTTCTATGGTTGAGTAGTATTCCATTGTATATATATACCACATCTTCTTGATCCAATCATCAGTCGAGGGATGCTTAGGTTGCTTCCACTTCCACTTGAATAATGCTGCAATGAACATAGGGGTGCATAAGCCTCTTTGGATTGTTGATTTCAGGTTCGTTGGATAGATTCCCAGTAGTGGGATGGCTGGATCATAGGGCATCTCTATTTTTAATTCTTTGAGGAATCTCCTTACCATTTTCCATAGAGGCTGCACCAGTTTGCATTCCCACCAGCTGTGTATGAGGGTTCCTGTTTCTCCACATCCTCTTCAACATTTGTTGTTTTTGTCTTGGTGATTATAGCCATTCTAACGGGCGTGAGGTGATATCTTAGCGTTGTTTTGATTTGCATTTTCCTGATGACTAGTGATGTTGAACATCATTTCATGTGCCTAGTGGCCATCTGTATATCTTCTTTGGAGAAGTGTCTTGGAACCCATACTTTTAATCATTACATGATCATGTAAAATAAAACTTGATAGGTCTTATGATCTAGCTAACAATATAATACATAACAAATATAAAGTTTACAATAAAATTGCAAAGCATTTAGTTATTCACATTTAAGAAGCTCTGGAGATTCATCATGTGCTGAAGTTTCAGTTCTCAAATGACTACAGATATTTCCGTCAGGAGAAGCTAGGATAAGCTGAAGTAACAATCAACTCCAAAATATAAGTCACTTAACAGAGCAAAGGTTTATGTATTACTAATACTACATCTCCAATATGAGTATGCAGGGGAGCTCTGCTCCTTGTTATTATTCCAGGACGCGGGCAAGCAGAGGCTACATCTTAATGTGGGTTTCCACAATCTCTCAGAAGGGTAATAAAAAGTAGAAAATCACCCACAACCTTTTAAAACATCCACCTAAAACAGACAAACATCACTAAAAATTCTGATCACATTTCACTGGCCAAAGCCAGATATATGGCCACACCTAACTTTAAAGGGATGGGAAGTATGAGAAATTTGTCAATATCCCTATAGACTACCTCACTGGATTCACTATAAAGTCTCATGATAGTGTCTCCCATTACTAGTCTCCACCCAGCTGAAGGAGAAGATGGGGATTGCCATAAAGAGTATTTCCTTCTCTTGTTTCCTTCTGCTGAATTCACTTCCTGCCACAACTCTTGAACAGAGGATCTCAGAGAACCACCATCTGGTTGGGAGCCACTGGAGGTCAGGGGTACTCATTACAAAAGAAAAAAGTACTGCAGCTCAAGATGTAATACTAAATATCAATTCAGAGACAAGAAGAAAAATACAAGAATGGAAGTAAAAATGAATGTATTAACATGCAGAAAATAATAATCACTGCATCTAAAAGGAGTTTCTTGTTGCCAGTGACAAGACATATTTTACTGTTGCCATGGTCCTTTGGAGGTACTGGGGTAGATTTAAAAGAAGGAGAAACCCAGCCTGGCCGATACCAAACTTCAAGAGGGAAAAGTTGTGTTCTCCCACGCCACTTTTAAAATCAGAGATATTTGAAGAAAAGGGCCCTTCCAACTTATTATCATGGGACACCTGGTCCCTGGGTGCACAAGGATCAGAGATTTATTGAACATTATGTCCTTTCTGCCATGTAGCACCGGAGGACAGCAAACAACCATGAGATAACATAAGTGCTGCTTTGCGACTAGGAGAAAGATTGAATAAGAATGAGAAATTACAGGTTATAATTAAAAAATTTTAAGAAAGCAGTTTTGACTCCTCACCCCAATGTTAAGTAAAGGGTCAAACTAACACCTCACATAAAGTTCTCTGTTGAAGATTAACTAAATATTTAGCCACAATAACAATAGTAATATAAATACACTTCTGACAATTCTAAAAAGAGAAAAATATAAAATTAATGAATAAAAAGTAAACACAAAAATTCTGGTTTGACATGTAAGGAGTTTGAAAGGTGCCATTCCATCTAAACAACAAATAAAAAGCTGAACAAACTGAAAAATCAACAACTCTTTTTAGACCTGTGAGAGAAGTGAGGTCACGGGGCAAACTCCTGTCCCCAAAATTGGACAGATGATAGACAAGCAATTACAGAGAATCACAACGTATCTGAGCAGAAACCTCCACTCGCTTTCATGTGTTTTGCCTCCAGGAGCTCAACTAGGTTCTAACAGTCAATATTGGAGAAAAATCTTGCCACGCTTCTGGCAAGGGGAGGAGAAAAGGAACCATTTTGAAATGCACCAGAGCACTCTGCTCTTAACAAGGCCTGCTCTCAGGAGAAACCAACTAACCAGAGTCTAACCTACTAGTGTTTTATCAGAGCGTATTGACTTAGGAGAAGAGTAGTCCCCAACTTCAGCCCACTCTAGCCATCCTGTCCCATCTAAGGTGGAGGAGAAAAAAGATCTGAGAAGTTCACAGTCCAGAGGCATAGGCTCATTAATAGACTGAGATCTAATCATAGGACTATACAATGCTTCCCCTCCCCCCACATCTTACCACCACATTACTAAAGGCCTATTTACAGCAGTTCCTTTTGCCTAGTACAAGTCTGCCTATTAAGAAAAAGTTACAAGGCATTCTAAAAGGTAAAAAAGACAGTGTGAAGAGACAGAGCAAACATCAGAACCAGACATGGTAGGGATGTTGGAATTATCAGACAGAAAATTTAAATCAACTATGATTAATATATTAAGGGTTCTCATGGATAAAGTAGGCAGCAAGCAAGAATATATGGGCAATGTAAGCAGAGAAATGGAAATTCTAAGAAAGAAGCAAAAAGAAATACTAGAGATCAAAAACAATGTAACAGAAATAAAGAATGCCTTTGAAAGGCTTTACTAGTAAACTGGACACAGCTGAGGAAAGAATCTCTGAGCTTGAGTGTATCTCAACAGAAACCTCCAAAACTCAAAAGCAAAGAGAACAAAGACTGAAAAAAACAGAGCAGAATATCCAAGGACAGTGGGACAACTACAAAACGTGTAATACACACATAATGAATGTACCAGAAGGAAAAGAAAGAAAAATAAGAGAAGAAATATTTTTAATATATGTAACATATTATATTTATTATATATAACTGACATCTATAGCCTACTTCATGGAACAAAAGCAGAATACACATTGTCAAACTCAACATGAAACATTAACCGAGATAGACCACATATTGGGACATAAAATACACCTTAACAAATTTAAAAAGTAGAAATCATATAATATCTACTTTCAGACTATAATGGAATTAAACTAGAAATTAATAACAGAAAGATAACTGGAAAATCCCAAAATACATAGAGATTAAACAATACACTTTTAAATAACACATAGGTCAAAGAACAAATCTCAAGAGAAACTAAATGAAATGAAATGAAGCAAACTAAATAAAAATGAAAACATATTATCAATATTTGTGAGATCCAGTGAAAGCAGTGCTTAGAGGGAAATTTATAGCCTTGAATGCATATATTGGAAAAAAAGGAAGAATCTAAAATCAATCATCTAGTTTTCCACCTTAGGAAACTAGAAAAAGAATAGCAAATTAAATTCAAAGTAAGCAAAGGAAAAGAAATAAAAATTAGAGTAGAAATCAATGAAATTGAAAACATAAAATCAAGAATGAAGATCAATAAAACCAAAAACTGGTTCATTGAAAAAAAATGAAATTGATAAACTTCTAGCCAGGAAGTTAGTTTTTCTAACTAAGAAAAAAGAAAGGACATGAATTACTAATATCAGAAATAAAAGAGGGCACATCACTACAGATTCCCATGGACATTAAAAGGATAGTAAAGGAATGCTATGAACACTGTATGCCCACAAATTTGATGAAATGGATCAATTCCTTAAAAGACGCAATTGGCCAAAACTAACACAAGAAGAAATAGACAATCTGAATGGGCCTATATCTATCAGAGAAATTAAATCAATAATTCATAACATTGCAAAACAGAAAGCAGCAGGCCCAGATGGGCTCACTGGTGAATTCTACCAAACATTTAAAGAAGAAATTATACCAATTCTATACAATCACTTTCAGAAGATAGAAGCAGAGGGACCGCTCATTCTGTGAGGCCAGCATCATCCTAATACCAAAACCAGACAAAAACATTTCAAGAAAGGACTACTACAGACTAACATGTCTCATGAGCGTTGATGCAAAAGTCATCAACAAAATATTATCATATCAAATTCACAATGTATAAAAAGAATCATAGGACATGCCAACCTAACCACGTATAAAAATATTAATCCCAAGTATGCAAGTCTGGTTCAACATTTGAAAATCAATTAATGTCATCCAACTCTTGAACAGGCTTAAAAATAAAAATCACAGGACCATATCAATAGATACGGAAAAAGAATTTGACAAAATCCAACACCGATTCATGACACAAACTCTCAGTAAACTTGGAATAGAGGAGAACTTCCTTAATTTGATAAAGAATATCTACAAAATAACTACAGCTAACACCAAACTTAATGGTGAAAAACTAGAAGCTTTCCAAATAAGATCTGGAACAAGGCAAGAACATTCCCTCTTACCACTCCTTTCAGCATTGGACTGGAATCTCTAGGTATTGCAATAAGAGAAGAAAGGGAAATAAAAGGTGTACAGATTGAGAAGGAAGAAATAAATTTGTCTTTATTCACAGACAACATGATGGTCTATGTAGAAATCCACAAGGACTGACAAAAAAAATTGGAACTAATAGGCAATTATATGAAAGTTGAAGAATGCAAGGTTAATATACAAAAGTCAATCACTTTCCAAATAAAAGCAATTAACAAGTGGAATTTTAAATTAAAATGCAATACTATTTACATTAGCACCTCCCAAAATGAAATACTTCGGTATAAATTTAAGAAATATGTGCAAGATCTATTTGAGGAAAATTACAAAAAATTGCTCAGAGAAATCAAAGAAGATACAAATAAATGGAAAGACATCCCATACTTGGGGATAAGAAGACATAATATTGTTAAAATGTCCATACTACCCAAAGTGATATACAGAGTCAATGTAATCCCTATCAAAACGCCAATGACATTTTTTGCAAAAATATAATAAACATCCCAAAATACATATAGACCTCAAGGGAACTTAGATATCCAAAACAATCTTAAAAAAGAACAAAGTTGGAGGCATCACACTTCCTGACTTCAAAACATACTACAAAGCAACACTAATTAAGGTGGTCTGGTACTGTCATAAAGATAGGTACATATATATAGACCAATGAAACAGAATAGAAAGCCCAGAAATAAACACTCATTTACATGATAAAGTGATCATCAACAAACGTGTCAGGACTACACAATGAGGAAAGGACAGTCTCTTCAACAAATGGTGTTGGGAAAATTGGATATCCACATACAAAAGAAAGAATCTGGACCCTTACATTACACTATATACAAAAATTAACTTATAATGAATTAAAGACCTAAAAGTAAGACTTAAAATTATAAAATTCCTAGTAGAAAACATGGGAAAAATCTTTAGGATATTGAATTTGGCAATGATTTCTAGGATGACACCAAAGGCGCAGGCAACAAAATCAAAAATAGATAAATGAGACTACATCAAACTTAAAAACTTCTTCACATCAAAGGAAGCAATCAACAGAATGAAAAGCAACATACAGAATGGGAGAAAATAATTGCAAATCTTATATATGATAAGGGGTTAACATCTAAACTATATAAGGAACCTCTACAACTCAACCACTACAAAAATAACCTGATTAAAAATGGACAAAGGTCTTGAATAGACATTTTTCCAAAGAAAACATTCAAATGGTCAATAAGCACATGAAAAGATGTCAACATCACTAATTATTAGGGACTTGCAATTCAAAATCACAATGAGATGTTACCTCTCATCATTCAGGATGGCCAGTATCAAAATAATAAAACATGACATGTGTTGTCAAGGATGTGGAGAAGTTGGAACATTTGTGCACTGTTGGTGGGAATGTAAAATGGTGTAGCCATTATGGAAAGCAATGTGGAGGTTCCTCAAAAAATTAAAAAGAGAATTACCAAATGATCCAGCAATCTCATTTGTGGGCATTTACCCTAAATAATTCAGAGCAGGATCTCAAAGAGATATTTATACACCCATGTTCATCACATTATTCACAATAACCAAGAGGTAGAAGTGACCCAAATGTCCACTGATGGGTGAATGGATATACAAAATGTGGTATAGACATGCAATGGAATATTACACAGCCTCAAATGAAGAAAATTCTCATACATACCACAACATGGATGAACCTCGACGACATTATACTAAGTGAAATAGGTCAGTTACAAAAGGACAAATGCTGTATGATTCTACTCATATGAAGTATTTAAAGTAATCAAAATCATAGAAACTGAAAGTAGAAAGGTGGTTTCCAAGAATGGGGGTAGGGGAAATGAGAGTTCAGCGGAGGTAGAGTTTCAGTGTTGCAAGATGAAAAAGTTCTAGAGATCTTTTGACAACAATATGAATATACTTAACACTACTGAATTGTACACTTAAAAATGGTTGAGAGTAAACTTAGTATTATGTATTTTTCACCACAATAAAAAAAGATGATAGAGAAAGATGAAAACATAATAAAGACATACCATGTGCAATTCAACAAAAATAAATTTGAAAAATATGATGAAAAGATTATATTTCTATGTATGTGCACATTGAAATATACACACACACTGTAGATATATATACACATATATACATATGTAAAGTATTTTAAAAGTTCAAAACAGGTAGATATTCTAAATGAACCAGTTGCCTGGAAAGATAATGAAAAAGTTATCATTTTAAAAATATATAAGAAAATCCACTCCTAGGAAGCGCTAAAGGCACAGATGATTTAATAAGAAATTGTTTTTAAATAGTCATGGACCAAAGAATTCCCATCATACATAAATTTATCCAGAGTACAAAAAGAAATAAAGATTTTCAATTCATTTACTCAAGCTAGCTTAATAAACCTGGTACAAAGCACAATAAAAGAAAACTGTATACCGATCTCACATTCCAATGTAGGAATTCTGTTTAATACACTGGTAAATCAAATCTAGAAGAATACCAATAGAAAAATATACATTATGAAGTACAATTCG
This sequence comes from Ceratotherium simum simum, assembly GCF_057802395.1. Taxonomy (NCBI): domain Eukaryota; kingdom Metazoa; phylum Chordata; class Mammalia; order Perissodactyla; family Rhinocerotidae; genus Ceratotherium; species Ceratotherium simum. Next base: position 8,244,916 of record NC_141910.1, on the reverse strand, counting down.
TTTAAAAAATAATACTTTAGCATAGGGAAATATGTTGATATAATTCACACAGTCGGTGATTTTGTATCTCAAGTTACAGCCCTAGGCAGGTGAGGCTCGCAATGCCAGTCCCACCAACTACCGACATTGTGACATTGAGCAAATTACCTAATCATTCTGTGCCTCTGTTTTCTCACAAGCAAAATATTATCCGCCTCATAGGTTTGTTGTGAGGATTAAATGAGATAATGTATGTAAAGTACCTAGCACAATGCCTGAAAATTCTTCAATAATTAGCTATTATTTTTGGAGAAGTACAATATAATGAAAAGGCATGTGATAAAGTTTAACATCCATTCCTGATTTTTTTAATTTATTAACTAGGAATAAAAGAATAGTATCAGAACGTGATAAAAACTATGTTTATCACAAATCATAAGAATTATGCTTAGCAATAAAGCAGTAAACGGGGGGCCGGCCCGGTGGCATAGCGGTTAAGTGCACACGCTCCGCTGCTGCGGCCCAGAGTTTGCAGGTTCGGATCCCAGGTGCACACCGACACACTGCTTTTCAAGCCATGCTGTGGTGGCGTCCCATATAAAGTGGAGGAAGATGGGCATGGATGTTAGCCTAGGGCCAGTCTTCCTCAGCAAAAAAGAGGAGGCTTGCAACGGATGTTAGCTCAGGACTGGTCTTCCTCACAAAAAAATAAATAAATAAATAATGAAACACTAAAGAAATTCCTGGTATACTCAAGAATAAAACAAAGGTGACTTTCATTACCCAGAATTAGCCACACTGCAAGGTTAAGGCCATAATCCTCCCGACTGCTTAGCCTGTCCAAGACTTCAAATATCAACTGCAAGGAGTTTGGGTCCAATTCCAAAGTTTTCGGGAAGAGTCCACGTATGATTACACTCACTTCTGACACTAACTGCAAGTTCAGCAAGTTCCAAAATCTACCCACAGTTTCTATAATTTGCTAGAAGGATTCACAGAATTCACTGAAAGTTGTTATACACATGGTTATGGTTAATTACAAGGAGAATAAACAAATTAAAATCAGCCAAAGGAAGAGACACATAGGGCGAGGTCTGGGCGAGTTCTAAATTGGAAGCTTCTGTTATCCTCAAAATGTATTACCTTCTCCTCACTGATGTGTGATAATACACGTGGAGTTTTACCAACCTGGGAAGCTCATCAAAGCTTTGATGCCCAGAGTTTTTATTGGGGTTTCATTATCTAGGCATGATTGATTGATTGACCACGTTGTTGAATGAAGTCTTTACCTTCCCACATCCTGAAGGTCAGGCTGATATAATATGAATCAAGTGGCCTACCATGAGTCACCTGATTAACACAGACCATCAGGGTGTGTTCAAGGGGCTCACCATAAACAATAGATACTCTTGTCACTCAGGAAGTTCCAAGGATTTAGAAGTTTCTCAGGAGCCAGGGAAAAAAGCCAGACAGCTCTTTGGGCAAAGCCACATTCTTTGCTACACATATATTTTTGCATTTTTGTTCTGGACATTCAATTATTGTACAATTAGTACAATATTAGTACAATTATTGAGGAATAGTCTAAAAATATCCATTATTGGAAAAAAATAAACTTACTATTCATACATGACATCATTTTCTACTTTGAAGCCATAATAGATTTTAAAATTGAATCTATTTTTCAGATTCAGATCCAACAAGAGGTTATAATAAGTAAACAAGCTCAAAACAAACAAACAAAAACTCCTTAGGGTTATTACAGCATTCTCATTAAACATATATATGAAGTAAGGGAGAGCTGACATCTTCACACCATGCTCTATGTCACTTTACTTCATCAGTTATCATGAACTTGGCATTTTTTATCATACTCAGGGACTATTTCTCTCTTAATTTATAAAGCATATTATGAGACACAGATGGTGAGTTTTTAACAATATATTGTGATGAATATTAATGTGATTTTTTTTGTTATGGTGAATTTTGTTAACAAATTTTCTACATATACAGTCGTGCATCACTTAACAATGGGGATACGTTTTGACAAATGTGTCATTAGGTGATTTCATCGTGCAAATATCATACACTGTATTTATGCAAACCTAGATGGTTTAGCCTACTACACACGTAGGCTCTATGGTATAGCCTATTGCTCCTAGGCTACAAACCCGTAGAACATGTTACTGTGCTGAATACTCTTAGCAATTGTAACACAATGGTATGTATTTGTGAATCTAAACATACCTATACATAGAAAAGGTATAGTGAAAATATGATTTAAAGGTAAAAAATGGTACACCTGTAAAGGGCGCTTACCATGAATGGAGCTTGCAGGAATGGAAGTTGCTCTGGGTGAGTCACTGAGTGAGTGCTGAGTGAACGTGAAGGCCTAGGACATTACTGTCACCACTGTAGACTATAAACACTGTACACTTAGGCTACACTAAATTTATTAAAAATTATTTTTCTTCAATAATAAATTAACCTTAGCTTACTGTAACTTTTTTAGTTTATAAATGTCTTAATTTTTTTTAACTTTTTGACTCTTTTGCAATAATGCTTAGCTTAAAACACAAACACATTGTATAGCTGTACAAAAAATTTTCTTTCTCTATATCTTTATTCTATAAGGTTTTTTCTATTTTTAAATTTTTTTATTGTTTTTTACTTTTTAAAATTTTGTTAAAAACTAAGACTCAAACACATACATTAGCCTAGGCCTACACAGGGTCAGAATCATCAACTTCACTGTCTTCCACCTCCACATCTTGTCCCACTGGAAGGTCTTCAGAGGCAATAACAAGCATGGAGCTGTCATCTCCTATGATAACAATGCCTTCTTCTGGAATACCTCCTGAAGAATCTGTCTGAAGCTCTTCTTGAGGAAGTGTAACTTTTTTCAGAAATATGTCCATGGCTGTTTGCTTAGTTTCTTTTTTTCATCATAGATTTGCTTGTAAGCAGATAGTGCACCATGAACATTCCTCTCTATTAATGAAAACCTTTCAGTGTTGGGATCCGTGTTTTCAAAATTTTTAAGGAACTTGTTGAGGTCTGCAAAAGCTTCTTCTAAGCCCTTCACTGTGAATTTTCTTGGGGGTTCTTCTTCTTCTTCTTCTCCTGCAGTTTTCTTTTCCCTTGCCTCATCTTTAGCTGTGAATTCTTGTTCCAGTTCCTACAACACTTCATTAGTCAGTTCCTCAGGAACCACCTCTAGGAGCTCCTGAATGTCATCCTCATCCACACCCAGGTTAAAGTTGTTTGATATCTTAATGACAGTCTTGTTGATTTTTGCAACCTCCTCATCCTTGGAAAATCCTTTGAAGTCATGGATGAATCTCTTTGTCTTTTTCCAGAGGCCATTCATACTCTCCTTGGTCATATCAACCCAAGCTCAAGCACGTTTCTTGATGCAGTCATAGATGTTGTAATCTTTACAGAATTGCACGAGTGTTTTCTTAGTGTCTTCCTCAGTTGCAGCAATAGCGTAGGCAAAGGTCTTCCTTGAGTAGTAGGCCTTAAAAGCTGCTATACTCCATGATACATTGGTTGGATCAAAGAGGTGGTGTTTGGAGGGAGAAACAAGACTATGTTATTTCCAAACAGTGCTTCTCCATCTCACTGGCATAGCGATTCAGGAGGGCATCTTGGAAGAGGAGCTGGGTCATCCATGACTTCTTATTGCTCCTGTGGCACACTGGCAGTGTGTGCTTGTTGATATGCCTGAAGGCCCTGGGGTTCTCACTGTGCCAGATCACAAAGGGTTTCAATTTGTAGCCTGCAACGTTGACCCCAAGCAAGACTGCTATCCTGTCCTTAAAAGCTTTGAAACCTGGCATTAACTTGGCCTTATGGATGAAACTCCTTTCAGGTGATGGTGTTCAGGACAGACTGCCCCAAGATGTGCCACTCTGGTATGCAGATTATTTCGAGCTCAACAATAAAGGCTCAGAATACTCAGGAAGAACATTTGACCTTCCCTAACACTGCCTAAAAGAATTCAACATAGAAGGCCTGTTCCGGGAAGGAGCCACTACCATATGATAGCTGTAGTATAGTGTAAAATAGATGTGATAAGAAAGGCACCCACAAGCCCATTTTATCAAAATTCTGTCTCTCAGGCCACATTCTCTATAGGTGGCCCAGTAAAGGGTCATCTGACAAACATTTGCATTTCCATCTCCATGTGAATTGTCTTCCTCCCCTCTGAAAACCCAAACCACTACCCCCAACATCCTCCTTGTCTTTAGCAGAAGATACTTAAGCAGTTCAGTTGTTGGAAATGAAGATGGGCAAGTTGCTCAGTTTTTCCTGAGTTTCTCCCATGTATACATGTTATTAAACTTTGTTTGATTTTCTCCTGCTAACCTGCCTTTTTAATTATTTGACCAGCCATAAGAACCTTAAGGGAAAGGGCAGGGGTGGGGTCTGCCTCTTCCCCCAACGCAGGCATCCATTTCCAGAACAGGAAGCTTTCATCCATATTGAATATTTGCTTAGGCAAGAAATTTTCCTCCATAATCAACTTATCTAGAGCCTCCAAAAATTCTTCAGCTGCTTCCACATCAGCACTCACAGACTCACCACTCATTTTCACATTATGTAGTGAGTAATGATTCTTGAATCATTTAAACCACCCAGAGCTCGCAGTAAATTCAACATCATAGTCAGGTCCAGCCTTTTCTTTTAACATCACAAACAAAATTTTCGCTTTGGCCGTGATCATCATGGTGCTCTAGGGATACGCTTCTGCTTCTGGTCTTCCATCCAGGTCATTAGAAGTTTCCTCATGTCTGATACAGGTCCTTCTCAAATTTTTGCTGGTCTTATTGCCTTCAATGCAGTAGATCCTTTAACAGCTTCCATCACTTCATTCTTGTTCTTCAAGATTGTAGCTACAGTGGAATGCCTGACTGACAAACAATAACCATCACTGATTTTCCACCTTAATAGTCCTTAATCACTTTTAATTTTGTTTTCAAGTCAATCACTAGATGTGGCCTCTTACTGGCAACACTAGCAGTGGATTTTGTATGCGTAGGGGTCATGATGCACAAAACAACATGAGATGAAATCAAGTACAAGAGAAAAAGATGCAATCAAGAGACATGATAAACATGAAATGTACGAGGCTGCTACCCACATAACACAGTAGTTTTACAGTAAACTATTGTTTTATAAGTTGAAAGAGTACACTCTAAAATTATGATAAAAAGTATTGTATAGTAAATACATAAACCAATAATAGTCATTTATTATCATTATCAAGTATTATGTACTGTATGGGCTATACTTTTATATGACTGGCAGTGCAGTAGGTTTGTTTACACCAGCATCCCATAAACACGTGAGTAATACATTGCACTATGACATTATGACAGCTGTGACCTCACTAGGCGATAGGAATTTTGCAGCTCTGTTAAAGTTTTATGGGACCACCATCGTATATATGGTCCCTCATTGACTGAAACTTCAATATGCAGTACATGACTGTAATTTATTATTAGACTCCTTGGGAGGAGAGAAACTTAGATAGACATAATGTATACTCAACTTTTTCCTCTGCCTGCTTTTAAGATTTTTCTCTTTACCCCTCATTTTAAGCAAGTTGATTATGATGTGACTTGGTGAGCCTCTGTTTATGGTTTTTATGTTTGGAGTTCGTTGAGCTCGTTGGATCTGTAGCTTTCCTGCTGTTTTTTGAAATTTGAAAAGTTTTCAACCATTATTTTTATGGACACTTCTTCTGTCCCCTCTTCCTTCCTTCAGAACTTCAATTACACTTATACTAGGTTGTCTGAAGTTGTCCTGCAGCTAACTGATGCTCTGTTCGTTTTTCTTTTTCAGTATTTTTCTCAGCTTGTTTCATTTCGAATAGTTTCTTTTGCATGTCTTCAAGTTCACTAATCAATTTTTCTGAAGTGTATAATCTGCTGTTAATCCCAAACATATAATATTCATCTATAGAAGTTGAATTTTGGCCTCTTTTATATCTTTTGTCTTGGTACTAAATATGCTCAATTTTTCCTCTATGTTTCTGAATATATTTTTTCCATTTTTCTTTTGTGTCAGACAAGAGGGAAAATGCAGCCATTGTTACTCCATCTTTGCCAGGAGCAGAAGTCCTCTATACTCAATTTTCATTCTTCTGTAAAGAATCCCAGATGTCCATTTAGAAATATAATTGGACTACAGTGTTGTTATTCATGCTCATGTTAATATTATGAAATCAATTTGAAATATTTACATTTTTAAATGCTCTAAACAGTGAGGATCAATACTAGAGAAACATAAGCTCTCCTTAAATCAAAATGCCACTAAGTTATAGAGTGGTGCTGGAGGAAGATTTAATAAAGTTATCCTAAAATATATTTGGAAAAAATAAATAATATACAAAGAAATATTGAAAAGAAAAATAGAAATAAGTGTGTTTACCCTAATCATATTACTATCTGACATAAGAATAGAAAGACCAGTGAAATAGAACAGAAAGCCCAGAAACAGTCACTAGTAAGGCAATGATTTAATATAAGAAAAGAATAATATACCATAAATGGGTAAAAGAAGGATTATATAATAAATGGCACTGAAATGAATGGTTAAAAGTAATAAAACTATTATTGCTATACCTCATGCCACTGATCAAAATAAACTCCAGAATGAATTATGTAGTTAAAAAGTAAAATATAAAGAAACTAGTAGAAAATTCAGATGAATGTCAGTTATTATAGTAGGAAATAAATGTCTAACTGTAAACTCAAAACATGAGAATCATAAAGGAAAATATTAATAATTTGAAAACATGATATTTTCTCCGCTTGGAAGAATTCATAAATAAGATTAAAAAATGACAATATATGAAAGAAAAAAGAATTAATTCCTATAATAAAAGAGAGCTCTTATAAATCAATAATAAAATTATCGAAAACTCAATATTAAAAAGCAGCCACTTCAGCTGCCCAGGTTTGGTTCCCAGGCACAGACCTACACCACTCATTGGTGGCCATGCTGTGGTGGCACCTTACATACGAAATAGAGGAAGATTGGCAACAGATGTTAGCTCAAGGTGAATCTTCCTCAGGAAAAAAAAAAAAAGTGGCCAATGTGTGTTTTTGACAATGCAAAGAACCGAAAATAATTAATAAACATATGAAACATATTTATCTTACTAGTAATAAGAAAAACCAAACTATAATTCAAAAAGCACATTATCACCTCAAAAACTGTAAAGCTTAACAAAAAAATCACAGTGTGGTGAAGGTAGTGGAAAAAGGCATATCTATGCTGCTGATGGAGGCGATATTTTAAAATTTTGAGGTAGTAACCTGGTAACACGTATATTAAGAACCTTAACAATGTTGTATCATTTAGCAAATTAAAATCATGTTCTTAGAGCCCATTTAAGGAAATAGAACACTTAGAGTTTAAATAAAAAGAGAATACAAAATGCATATACTAATATACCAATTTAATGAGGAAATATACTAAAGTATAGACAGTGGCTATCTCCAAATTATGGAATTGTGGCTGATTTTTATCAAACAATATTAAATTTATCATCCTAAAATGATTCAACACTTATTCCTCTTTAATCTATTTATTCTCATCATAATGCAGACACTCCACTGAGGTGTTGGACGGGGCTTCTTTTCTGTAATAGTCTGTGGATTAAAATAGCCACTCCCCAGAATACTAGCACCCATTCTAGAAGGGCAAAAACTCTCTAAAGAATTCTGAGGCCAAAAGAATTTCTCTTTCTCTCTCTCTCTGTAAGTCTGTCACTGTGAAGTTTAATCCTTCTGCTGATAGTCAGGCAATTTCAGTACTAACTTCTTAAAGCAGGACAGAGGCGGGGGATAGAAAGCTTTTCTCTGGACATATGTTCCTCATTATGTCAGTCCCTTTATAACCACTGCTTCAGGGTGACCTTGAAAGCAAACACCCTGCAGAGCCAGAAGTTTGGTAGCGTTCACTAGAGAACAGTGTTGCAGTGTTAAATACGTAAGGTGAAGTTACTTTATTTCTCAGAGGTGGTGCAGCAAACATCTCTGTGTCTATAAAATGAGTAGAGATGCTTGTCTGTACATAAACCTTCAGAAGAAGTCCCACCACTGCAGAAAAGTATAACAACTTCATGTGGTTCTTAAAAGTATGTGGGTTAAGTACTCAGTAAATAACTGCTAAGTACTCAATAAATAGCTGCTAAACAAATAAATGGAGAATGAATGAAGTACTGCAGACTCCTTTGCCTGGGGTCTATTTCAGAGCTTTGTACCCTCAGTTCCTTGAGCATCACTTGGGGAGATTATTTTTTCCAGCTTTATTGAGATATAATTGACATATAACATTGTGTAAGTCCAAGGCAGACAATGAACAGCACATCTCCCTTGAAGGTTTGCCCAGACAACAAATGATTCTTCCTCCTTAGTAGCAGAAAGGGTAGGGCAGGGAAGAAAGCTATGAATATTTATGAGTTAAGTCTTTTTTTGGGGGGGGAGTATTTTGACACAAACACATCAAAATATTGCCACATTTAACTATCCTGCTTCACCGGGAAAACACTGAAATGGTCTAAAAGAAGAATGATAAGGGATCTCAGCAAGTGTAAAGAGTGCAATGGCAAGAAAAAAGAAATTCAAGGAAAGAGGATCAATAGAATATGTAATTAACCGGCTCTGGAGAAAATAGGAGGACTCACAAATGGACATGATTATGAGCCTTATAAACTAGGAGACACATGGTATCTCTGATGGAATTTGAGAGATTCAAAAGAGAAGGAAATTTGATGGGACAGCAGGACATCAAGTGGAATGTACCACAAGCAGATTCGTAGCTGTAGAACTCAGGGGGGAAAAAGGCTGGATTAAAAATAAGGACCCATTTTAGAGATTATTGAAGACACGAGAATTCATAAGAATAAAGGAAAGAAAACATAAAACCAGAGTGCAAAGTACGTGGCGTTGTGAGACATCACAATTACAAAACGGAAGGAGGAAATAAAAGCAGTTAAAAAAAAAGGAAGAGTCAGAAGAGGTAGAAAACCAGGACAGTGAAGCATCATATTAGCCAAAGGGAGTGAGGGAGATTTAAAAAAAAATACAGTTTCCCAGATTCCATCCTCAGAGATACAACTGCATCTAGTCTAGATAGGGACCTGACAGGACCTCCTCAGACAGTTGTATAGGCTGTTCACTGTACAAGACTACTCAGGCATGGAGGCAAGTGGAATCTCAAGTCCAGCCTGGGCTTTTGAAATAGGCTAAGATTGCCCAGAGGAGGGGATGCTTTTTTTCTAATTCACACGAAGGTGTGTCTGATGGCTAAGCCACCAGGGCCCAGGGATACGTCTTCGCAGAGATATTGCCTTTTTCTATTCATACAAAGATGCAATATAGACTACCTAGAGCCCTGGGTCCAGGCATCAGGATTTTGTGTCAAGTTCCGCAGGTAAAGCCAACAAACAGTTATGGTTGAAAACTGCAAGGCAACATCAACTGTTGCCAGAGCTGAGCTCAAATTCTTTCCTGAAGAATCTGGTTCCCATTTTTTCCCTACTTACAATTCTTCCCCTCTGTAATCTCTGAGCATCCCCTCCACCTGTGCTTCAGCACCCCCTCTCACATACATCCCACCTCCCCTTCCCACATTGTTTCTATGAACTATGGTTCTATAGTTTCTGTATAGTAACCAAGTTCCGAGTTTTGAATCACATATTAAATACCACAGCTTACAGGAAACTGGACTGCCACGCTGCAGAAAACATGTAAGTTGAGGTCGGGAGGGCTGTGGCTTCCCTCCAGCCCCAGGTTTGTCACAGTGGGAATGCTAATGAGACTGGGGAGGGTAATGGGTAAAGAATCTGCTGCCACGTGGCTTTCAAAAGATATTTCATTGTCCATAAAATTTAGATAACATTATTCAGTTCAGTCCAACCAAATATGACATATATTTTTAATGGTTTTCTAAGTGTGAGGAAATCTGAGTAACTAAATCTAAGTAAGACATAGCCCTTACCACTGGAATCCATACAATCTAAAGGTGCTAAAGACTCCCACTTAGAAGCTCCCCTTAGTTTCTCATCACCATACCTGGGAAGGTTCAGAAAAAAAAAAAGACAATATCAAAAGCTGAGATAAATATGCATCAAATGTAACATATATGGAAGAATAAATCCAGAAGGAGGGAGAAAAGGTAGTGCATAAAATTGTCGTCTGAATAATGTCTTAACAGGTGAAGCACTGTAGGAAAGAACAGAAACAGGAAGCATTGTGGTCTTGTACATGTTGGGCACTGTAGATTTCCAGAACTCATTTTAATAAGAGTGAAAGAAAGAGAGAAAAGTAAAGAAATTACTCTTCCATCAGGCATGAGCATCCTAAATGTGTTTCTTCCAAAGAGTGGAACCTGAGCTGAAGGCCGTGCACGTCTACGTCAGGATATAGATCTCTAAGCGGGAGCCTACGTGCATTCATGCGTATGCTTGAAGATGTCTTGTGTTTACTTGGATAACTCAGCAATTTGGCTTTCTGTCCAAGGAAAAGGAGATGATCTAGAGGGACTTGTTTGTGAATATATACTCACTTTCTGGAATTTTGTTTGAAATCATGTGAAAAAACCCTCCCAAGTTGCAAAAATAAGAACTGAATAGATCATTTCTGAATTCAGGATGAGCATATGGAAAGTTTAAAAATAAAACACACACCAAAAAAATCACGTGTGAATAATTAAAAACCAATGTGAATCAGAGAAATGACACATTATCCTGTAGTCAAAAGGGAAAATAATACCTCTGAATAAGTTTGATAAAGGAAACAGAAGAAAAACACTACAATGCGATACAGTATACACTCATCATAATGGCTAAAATTAAAAGACTGACAATACCAAGTGTTGATAAGAATGTGGTACAACTAGAACTCTCATAGATTGTTAAAGGGAGTATAAAGTGATACAGCCACTTTGGCAAAAGAGCTGGCAGTTCCTTGCAATTTTAAAGATATAATTGCTGTTTGACTCAGCAATTCCACTCCTACATCTTTCATCCGGAGAAATAAGAACATATTTCTGCCAAAAGACTTGCACAGGACTGTTTGTGGCAGTTTTCTTCATAATGGTCCCCAAATAGAAACAACTCAAATATCTATCAATGGGTTAATAGATTTAAGAAAAATTGTGGTGTAGACATACAGTGGGAAACTACTCAGCAACAAGAAGGAACAAACTGCTAATAAACATAACTAGTGGATGAATCTCACAAACACTACACTGGGTGAAAGAAGCCTTACAAAAATAGTACATGCTCTATGATTCAATATGTGTTAATTGCTCAGACAAAACTAATCTGTGATGAAAAAAATCAGAATAAAAGTTATCTCTGGGATGAGGCAGAAACTGACTAGGAGGAGTTATGAGGTAACTTTTTAGGTTTATGATAGGTAGGGATTTGGATTAATAAGTGTCTGTATTAGTTAAAACCCAATAAATGCCTTATTTAAGATGTATACATTTCATTGTACATAAGTTTAGCCTCAAAAAAATAAGAAACAAATATTGAACTCTACTTATTTTTCTAATTAGTTCTATGCATGCTGAAGTGTTTAAGGATGAAGTGCTATGTTAGCTATCTATTGCTCTGTAACAAATTACCCCAAAATATGGTGCCTTAAAACAACAAATATTTATATTACAGTTTTTATAGGTGAAGAATTTGAGAGCAGCTTAGTTGGGTGGTTCTGGCTCAGGTTCTCTCAGGAGGACGCAATCAAGATAATAGGAGAAGCTGTAGTCATCTGAAGGCTTGACTGATATTGGAGAATTCTCTTCCAAGCTCACTCATATGGCTGTTAGCTGGAGGCCTAAGTTCCTCATCATATGAGTCTTTCAATAGGGCTATTCATGACATGATAGCTGGCTTCCCCTAGAGTGAACAATCCAAGAAAGATTGCAAAGGGGGAGCCTTGGTGCCTTTTATGATCTAGCCTTAGAAGTCACACACCATCACGTCTGCTATATTCTATCAGTCACATAGACCAGCTCGGATACAATGCAGGAAGTGACCGCACAAAGGTGGGAATATCAGGAGGTGAGGACCATCTTAGGGGCTGGCTACCATAAGGGTAGTGATGTCTGGAGCTCACTTCAAATATTTAAATGCATCCAAAACAGATGAATTGATAGATGGCTCGTTGAATAAATACATTGATAGAAATGAGATAAAACATATAGTAAAATATTAACAATTGTGGAATCTAAGTGGTAGGTGTATGTGTGTTTACTGTGCAACTCTTTCAATTTTTCTATATGTTTGAAAATTTTCATAATAAAGTAAAATTTGGGGAAATTCACTTAATCCTAAGGAGATATGAGAAGACATGACCTCCTGTAAATAGAAAAGGCTATCTATAAGAAGAACTCATTGCTGGCCCCGTGGCTTGGCGGTTAAGTGTGCACGCTCCGCTGCTGGCGGCCCGGGTTCGGATCCCGGGCGTGCACTGACGCACCGCGTCTCCAGCCATGCTGAGGCCACGTCCCACATAACAGCAACTAGAAGGATGTGCAACTGTGACATACAACTATCTACTGGGGCTTTGGGGGAAAAAATAAATAAATAAACAAAATTATAAAAAAAAAAAAGAAGAAGAGCTCAATCTAATTTGAAGGCAAAGATTTTGAAGAGTGAAGGTTGAAATAAGACATGGATGCTTTTCCAGGGGGCTAAATTGGAAGAAATGTTTGCACTGGGTGACCAGCAGACAAGCCAAAAGGAGCCTCAGAGTGGACACCCCCATTTGCCCCCTAAAATGTCATGGCAAAGAGCAGGATACTTGCATGTGTGTAGGTGGACACAGATTGTGGCAGAACAGAAGCTGCTTCAAGGTTGGGATTCAAGAGATGACAGCAATGGCCTGTCTCGCTGAAATGTGACATCTGAAGCCCAGATGAGAACACGGACAGTTCAGTGGATGCTGGTGCAGATTAATGACAAACTCCTAAATTAGATACAAACCCACGCTCACTCCTGGATCCAAGCACAAGCCCAAGGAGAAGAGCATTGGAAGTGATATTGGGGAAGGAGGTAAGAAAGAATGGCTAGAAATACAGGAACTCATAACGATTAGTGGTTTTCCCTGTGCGTTGGTGTCAAATACTTTTATGTGTCTTTCAAACTTCCAAAAGGGATAGAAATTATTTTTGTACAATTGGCATTGATAATAATCTAATTACTTTTAAGGACATGATAGAAAAAATTGTACAGATGGGGAAATAGCCTCACTCGGAAGTTACTAGCAGTGTTATTACAACCACAGTTCAGTTTTTTAAAGGTAATATGACTTTTCCTCAAAGAATATATTTCAAAGGATTTTCTTAGGAATACAACTGTTCATACATAAAACACAATAAACAATGAAATGTAACTCCACAGTCTATATTTGACTCTGAGTGCCTATTATAAAAAAAAAAAACATAATGTGAATCATGCCATATGATTAAACCACATATTAGTAGGGACAAACAGAAGCTCGAAAGTAGGTGCACCCACACACAGTCTCAGAGACTGAAATGGGAAGAGAAGCAAGCCTAGAATTTCTGAGAAATGGGGAGCAACAGATACAAGCCAAATATAGTGCTTGGGCTTTAGTTCTGGTTGTATGGGCCCTGCTCCTAGGTCCTCTCCAGCATCTAGACAGGAGACCTTGGTGGCAGACAGCAGAAAGAACCATATGCAGACAGAGCGATTCAGAACAACATGTACAGGACAATGTGGAGACTTAACCTGCCCCTCCCCTCTAATTGTTAGCAACTTAGATGACACATCAGGAATCTGGGTTGACAGTGGTTGGGGGAGGGAGGGGGCTGGCTCAGGCTACCTCTAAGAGGCCAAACCTCACTCTCAGAGGCCTGTCTCTCACTCCTCAAGGGATTAAGGAGGATTTATTATCTTGATCCAATGTACTTTTGGGAAAGTGTAAACATCAAATGAAAACAACCACCATTGAGTCTGTGTTAAGGCCATAGCTTACTTTTTAAATTTTTTTATAAAATATTTTACTTCTCTTTCCACTTTTGTCAAAGGACCTGCATTATCTCCTTTTGAGCATGTAATGGAACTTCAGAGGATATCCGTTTCCTACATTACCTTTGATAAAGTGCAGAGCAAGACGGGGAGGAGAATGTCAGCCTGGTACTGATGAGAGGGCAGTGTGCCCAAGCAGCTGAGAGAAAATTGAGTCTCCATCCGGATGTGTTGTTCTGCTCACAATCCGCAGCCCCATGAGGATGGCATTCCCCAGATGTGGCAGGATTTCCTGGAGCCCAGCGAGCATGTCCCTGGAATAACAGAGAAAAATAAATCCTTACCGATTAAATTGTTCTATGGAAACAGAAAGAAGTATACTATTTAAGAATCTCAATTTTTTTTGTTGTTGTTAAAAAGTAAATTCTTTTTGTAACATAACAGATAATTTGCACATCCTGGCTTTCAGATGTTAGGATTTCTTAAAGCAGGGCCTACCTGTCTTTAATGATGGCAGATGCTACAGGCAAGTCTCACCTTCTCACACCAAGACAAGAACAAGATCACCCAAGGAGCATCCCGGCCACGAACTCAAGTGTATAAGGACACTTTTAGGCAGCTGTCTGTTCAGAAGACAAGCAATAAAATATTCTACAAAGACACCCAGTTAAATTTCCAATTAAAATGATTCAGGGCCTTCATTTTTTAAGTTTTCCCAAGGTTTGCTGATGACTAAAATTATGTAATGAAGCTTTCAAGGTTTTAAATCTGCTAATTAATCTCTGCACCTTTACAATAACCCAAAGCAATAAAAGGCACAATGAAAAGGAGTAGATTAATGTATGAGTGGATTAACCCTTAGGAGGCTGGTCTCTTCCCACCTTGCCAGCTGGTGCTTTTTAAGTGGGTGGGACTATCCCTCGGCTCTGTGGGGAGGGAGCAGCGTCATGGGCTGTCTGTCTACGGCAGCTGTGTCAGAAGTGATTCTGCTTCTACTGCTATCCCTGCCCTGACTCCCGCTGCGGGCCAAACCTCTGTGATTCAAAGTAGCAGGCAAGTGGAGGTGCAAGGGGGACAGAGGCACCGTGGAGGCCTGAAGGGTATAACTTTCAGACACCGAGTTCAGTGAAGGATTTAAATGATTCTGAAAAAGCTCAAGGGGCAAACTCGCTAAGAGGGATCCAGGAAACCCCAGTCTGTGTGATGAACTCATGTGGATGTGAAGTAGAGAGCTCTGTTAACTGGCAGAACAGGTCTGAGGAGTGGAGAGATACTTTAGGCTAAAAGAACATTCTGTGTTTGTGACACGAAGCTGAGTTGTGCCCAAAGGGAATGTTTGTTATCCCAGACTGGAGTTAACAAGGGGCTCAGGTGTATTTGCTCGTTCTTTACTTATTGTCTCTCAGCTTCAAGACCACCTTCTATGCTGCTGGGGCTGGAACCTGCAATCTATATTTCTCAATCCCCTTGCCAGAAACTGCAGGCTTCTGTTTAGGTTCTGCTAATGGAAGGCACTAAAGGGAGACTGAAATAGGGAAGTAGAGGAAGAGGAGTTCCTTTGCATTTTCCAATCCCCATCAGCATCATTCAAGCAGCAGACACAAGCTACTTGCATATTATTGCCGATAAGAGACAGCTGGGGTTGAGACTTGGTTCTGTTTGGCTACAAATATTAATGTTTTCTTTAGTCCCACACTGGCTCTCGGGTAGGAAAATTGGGAGAGAGCAACATCAGAGAACCCTAAGAAGGATCAGGAAAGTAGTTGGCAGTGCTCCATGCCATAGAGAGAGTGAGAACTGAGAAGAGGCTGCTGGACTTAGCCATTAGGAGGACAACAATGGCCCCATGATGATAGTTTAGGTAGAGTGGTGGGGTTTGCGGTAGGTGGAATTGTATGATTGCCCCCACGATCTTTATCCCCTTGACTGCTGGTTAGAACTTGTAATTCTCTTCTGGCCAATAGCATGTGGCAAAGGTGAAGAGACTTGGCAAATGTAATTAAGGCCTCATTCAGTTGGATTTGAGTTAATCAAGAAGGAGGTTATCCTGGGTGGGCCTGACCTAGTTAGGTGAGGCCTTTAAAAGGGAATGAAGCATCACAGATATTCTCCTGCTGGCCTGGAGGAAGAAAGCAAACTGCCATATTATGGAGAGGCATGACCCCTAGGAGCTGAAGGTCTCAATCCTACAACCCAAAGAACTGAATTCTGCCAACAACCATGTGAATCAGAAATAAATAAAACCTCAGATGAGGTGACAGCTCTGGGTGACACCTTGATTTCTGCCTGATGTAACCCTGAGCGGAGGACCTAGCTAACTCGTGCACAAACTCCTGACCCATGGAAACTGAGAGATAATATAAATTTACGTTGTTTTAAGTCTCTAAGTTTGTGGTAATTTGTTATGCAGTGATAGCAAATTAATACAGGGACAGAGCCAGACTTTAAGCACCTCCCCCACACACCCCACCACACACATACACTGTTTCTCCAGCCACTGGCTGAACAGAATCCTGATACCAAACAGAGCTATCATTTGGAATCATGCTGTCATCGCCCACCTGCCTAAAACAGCCTCTGCTAAAGCCCGGCCAGCCGACTACATCCCACTCGACAGCAGTCTCATCCCAGAGCACGCCTGGTTCACATGCCCTTTGGGAAACTTGTGTTGAATTTCTGGCTGTACCCTCTGTGCTCCAGTTCCATGTTCTTATCATTCTTACAATATCTTAAGGAAAGAGAATAAGGTAGTGCCATCTGAATATTTTTATTGCTGTCATAGCTGCAGACAAAAAAAAGACTAAAAGTCTTTAGTCTTTTAATTCAATTATGGTATAAAGACTCTCACTAAACAATAACAAAATAAAACCTGTGAAAAGAGAGTCAGTAACAGCAGTATGGAAACAAAAGGTCACCACTATAATTTTGAGGTCTCAGCAATTGAGATGCAAATTAATGGTGTTCATGAAGCTTATTTGGCGACTGTTAGTTTGTTTTCTCTACCAGACAGTGCTTCCCTGTGCTAGACGTGATGGCAAAAGCATCCATGACAAATTCACAGAGGGATACACAGCTACCTCTGTAATAAGCAAGCCGAAGCAGAAACTGGTGGCATCATCATGTACAGCGGAGCTGCAGCTCCTTGAGAAAGCAATCTGAATAACCTTGTCGCATCCATTTTCCACACCTTTCCTTTGGCAAGTGCTCTATGTTCCCGTGAAGCCTCATTTCCCCATCTATTGCCAAAGGCTACCATTTCATATCACACATCAAAGCGGAGAAATGTCAAGGTAATGAAAACTGACACCGTGGCAAAGAGAAGGTGAGCCTCAGCCACTTTGGGGAAAGCAGGGTCAAGGTCCTTCTCAGAAGAGCAGTGCATCATCCTGGCTTTCCTGTGCCTGCCCAAGAGCTGGACTCTACAGCAGGATGACGCCTCTCAAATAGTAGCCACCGAACACGACTTGGGATTCAAAATGAATTCAATGGCAAGATAGGCAAAACAGCTTCTATATTCAAAACCAAAATCACTCTTGACCTTGAAAGGTGTATTATGCTTCCGAAATATCCCTGGCTTAACTTAAGAAGCTGACTATTGAGCTTTTATCCATGCATCTGGCCAAATGTATTTAAATCTTTCTCAAAATTATATGTTAAGTCATGAATTTGGCTTACTAGCCACCTCTTGCAGAAACAGAGCCATATAATTAAAGACTTTGGGAGTCTGAAGGCTTTGGTTTGTGTACAGATCAAGCACTGTGTCTTTGGCCAAGTCATGGAATTTCTTTCCTCAATTTTCAATTTCAAACAGCAAACTCGATTTCAGCCCTTGAACTTATTTCTAACCCTACTGCCAGCGATTCTCTTTTGCAAAGAGAAATGTTGGCACTGAGTCCACAAAGGACACCAGGACTAGTGATGCAGTCGAGGTAATCAGAGATGGTCATTTGGAATTTACTGATTTCAACACTGAATTCACACACTGTCACAAAAGCATCCAATGCTGCACAGGTGCAAAAAGCCACTAATTAGATATAATGTTTACTCAGAAACAAAGTACCTCTGAACGAAGGATAATTTTAGGGCTAAAAAGGTTAGTATTCTTATCTAGAGTGAGGAATGCCTCCCTCCTGATTGAATGTTTAGAGGTTGTATCTGAATGAAATAGTATGTAGTAATAGGAGTGAAGATAGAAAATTAACCTGCCAAGAGTATGTGCTTTTTAAAAGAGGGTCTCATGCCATCCTTTTCATTAGTCTTCTCTTGAAACATTGTTATTTGGTACTTTATTGGGATTGTAAATAGTACCAAACTTCCTGTCCTGATGCATTTCTTTGTCCTGTCCTGGGTTGAGTTGAAATCCACATCCCTATATCCTTGGTACTGGATGTAGAACAAGGCACAGGAAGGTGCTCCATCTCATGTCATCTATACCAATTCACCTTTCCTCAGTTCCCCCCTCATGCATGGTCTATGACGTCAGCAGTGCCATGCAGACAGACTTGTCACATCTCTTCCAATTCTGAGTTAATCCCTCTCACCAAACATTCAGTTCTTTTTTTTTTTAATTAAGACTTTTTTTTTTAGAGCAGTTTTACTTTCACAGCAAAATTGAGGGGAAGGTGCAGAGATTTTCTATATACCCTCTGCCCCCACACGTGTATAGCCTCTCCCGTTATCAACCTCCCCCGCTAGAGTGGTATATTTGTTACAACTGATGAACCTACATTGACACATCATAATCACCCAAAGTCCATAGTTTACATCTTTCACTCTTGGTTTGGACAATTATATAACATGTGTCCATAAATATGGTATCATGCAGAATATTTTCATTGTCCTAGAAATCCTCTGTGCTCTGCCTATTTGTTTTCCTCCAACAACCGGTGGCAACACTGATCTTTTACTGTTTGTATAGTTTTGCCTTTCCCAGAATGCCATGTAGTTGGACTCATACAGTGTGTAGTCTTTTCAGATTGGCTTCTTTCACTTAGGAATATGCATTTAAGTTTCTTCTATGCCTTTTCATAGCTTGATAGCTCATTTTTTTTAGTGCTGAATAATATTCCATTGTCTGGATGTACCACAGTTTATTTATCCATTCATCTACAGAAGGAAATCTTGGTTGCTTCCAAGTTTATTCAATTATGAATAAAGCTGTGGACATAAGTTTTCTAGTCTTCTGGGTAAATACCAAGGATCACAATTATTAATCATATGGTAAGAGTTTGTTTAGTTATGTAAGAAACTGCCAACCTGTTTTCCAAAGTGGCTGTGCCATTTTGCATTCTTATCAGCAATGAACGAGAGTTCCTGTTGCTCCACATACTTGTCAGCATTAGGTGTAGTCAGTGTTCTGAATTTCGACCATTCTAACAGATGTGTAGTAGTATCTTATTGTTGTTTTAATTTGCATTTCTCTAATGTCATATGATGTCAAGCATCTCTTCATATATTTATTTGCCACATTTATATATCTTCTGTGGTGAGATGTCTGTTAAGGTCTTTGTCTTATTTTTCAATTAGGTGGTTTTCTTATTATTGCGTTTTAAGCGTTCATTGTATATTTTGGATAACAGTCCTTTATCAGATGTGTCTTTTGCAAATATTTCTCACAGCCTGTAGCTTGTCTTTTCATTCTCATGATATTGTTATTCACAGAACAAATGTTTTTAATTTTCATGAAGTCTAGCTTATCAATTATTTCTTTCATGCTTCATACCTTTGATGTTGTATCTAAAAAGTCATCACCAAACCCAAGATCATCTAGATTTTATCCAATGTTATCTTCTAGGAGTTTTATAGTTTTATGCCTTGCCTTCAGGTCTATGATCCACTTTGAGTTAATTTTTGTGAAGGGTGTAAGATCTGTGTTCCTTTGTCAAAGATCAGTTGACTATATTTATATGGGTCTATTTCTGGGTTCTCTATTCTGTTCCATTGATCTCTTTGTCTATTTTTATGCTAATATAACACTGTCTTAATTACTGTAGCTTTATAGTATGTCTTGAAGTTGGGTAGAGTCAGTCCTCCAACTTTGTTCTTCTTCAATATTATATTGGCTATTCTCCATCTAAACTTTGGAATCCATTTGTCAGTTGGGATTTTATTGAATCTATAAATCAAATTTTTAAGAACTGATATCTTGACAATATTGAGTCTTCCTATTCATGAACATGGAATATCTCTCCATTTATTTACTTTGTATTTGAGTTTTTCTCAGCGTTTTGCAGTTTTCCTCAAATAGACCCTGTATATATCTTGTTAGATTTGTACCTAAGTATTTCATTTTTTGGATGCTAATGTAGATGGTATTATATGTTTAATTTCAAATTTTACCTGTTTATTACTGTTGTTTGGAAAGCGATTGGTTTTTGTATATTAACTTTGTGCCCAGTACTTTTCTATAATCACTCATTAGTTCCAGGAGATTTTTTGTCAATTTTTTTTTATTTCTTACATAGACCATCATGTCATCTGTGAACAAAGAATTTTATTTCTTCGTTTCCAATCAGTATACTTTTTATTTCCTTTTCTTTTCTTATTACATTAGCTAGTACTTCTAGTACAAATGTTGAAAAGAGGTGGCAAGAGACGACACCAAGAATTCTTGATCAAATAATAAGGTGTTCTACCATAACTTACAGAAATTGCTACTCTGATCCACCTGACCTATGAGTGTGCTCACTTCTTGGGTTTTCAAGTATTCCATTTGCACGTGCCATTGCTGTCCTTTCTCCAGGGCCATGACACTATGCCATGACTGAATGCCCCTTTCTCCCTACCATCCACTGCAATTTCCTTGCTGCCAAAACCACTATTCCTTTTACTACATCAGTCCCCTCTTTCCTTTTTTACGTCTGGGCTCACTGAACTTCCTATGTCTCACCTACATGATATTATGGGATTTCTGATAATTTTTATTCAGCATTAAACAGAAAAAATGATCATTCTAAACATTTTTTTTAAATGAGGCCCAAATAGGCAGTCTCATGTGGGTGCTCACCTAAATGGTGGAGGCACAAGTTGAGGATGAAATGGAGAAATCAAAAATAATATTAGGGACAAGTGTCTTCATCAGATATATAAGAATGACTACTACTCAAGTAACCTTTGTAAAGAGTAGAGGCCACGCAGATTGAAAGCAATGTGAGTGAAGCCTGGAGGCCAAAGCAAACCAGAGGTTGCATAAGCTTCCAATGACTACCTTGGCTAAAATTCTCTACTAGAGAGTGTTTTATCCCAACACAAGGTGATTATAACATGCAGCTAGAGTTGGTAACTACTGAGTTACCCAAACTGTTGAAAATTCTCCCCAAGGGGAATTAAGTGTATGTGTAGATAAAGACAGAAGAAATTAGTTATAGACAAGGCACAGGAAACAGCTCTTCATAGCTGACTCCTTTTTTGTTCTCCTCATTATTTCACAAATTTTACTAAAATGAAACTTCAAAGGCAAGTGAGATGGAACTTTGGGTATTTGGCCTTTTCAAATATTTCAGAAGATACCTTTTTTTGTAACATGTGCAAATGAGTCCAAAAATCTCTGTTTCAATTCTCATGTGTGCATTTGTCGAGCAAAATAGCAAAAATATACTTATTGGCTGAGAGGGATATGACCATAAACATAATAAAAATTATGATGATCCCAAACGTGAATATACTTACTAATCATGAACTGTGTGAGGGATACACTTAGAACAATTGGATAAATCATGGTGAGTGACTGTAATGGTTAGTTGGGTGCATTTGTTTCTGTTTTTTCTAGGTAATAGCCAAAAAGAAGCTTCTAACTTATGAATTTAATTGAGAAAAGCTGAGCCTGTATAACAGAATAAACTATGTACCAATAATTAAATTAAGGATATATGTTTTAAGAATGGGATGAAGCTATTTTGGAGTCCTTGCTTATGCAGTAGGTATCTGGAGTCAGTCCTTCAGTAAATAACAAATATTCTTCATTGTTCTCCCAGCTTCCTGCCATTCTTTATTGAATCATAATCTGCAAACTCTTTTTATTAACTCAAATGTAGGACATATAAAATTTCAATGTTCTAATCCAGAGGTTGGCAAACTATTGCTGCCAGGCCAAATCTGGGCTGCAGTCAGTTTTTCTAACTAAAGTTTTATTGGGCTGCCTTTCATTCATGTATTGTTTGTAGCTACTTTCATACTACAAGTACAGAGTTGAGTAGTTGCAACAGAAACTATATGGCCTACAAAGCCTAAAATATTTACTACCTGTCCCTTTACAGAAAAAATTTGCCAACTACTGTTCCAATCCATCCATTCTATACATGCAAATATCAGTTCTAACAGAAATCATTCATTAAAGCCCAGATTCTTCTATGCACATTAGCATGTCAAGAGAAGGTAAGTGGGAGATTTCCCTCACAGTCAAAAATCAATGGGAAGATGAGGGATTTTTTTTCTTGTACAAAATGTCCAGTACTGAGATAACTTAGACCCTTACGCTGAGACCTTTACTCTGTGTCCTAAGTTGCCTATCCAGGCAGCAAAACATTGATAAAAATTATATAAGTTGCACAACAATGTGAATGTATTTAATGCCGCTGAACTATACACTTAAAAATGGTTAAAACTGTGGAGGCTGGCTCGGTGGCGCAGTGGTTAAGCGTGCGTGCTCCGCTTTGGTGGCCCAGGGTTCGCAGGTTCGGATCCCGGGGGTGCACTGATGCACCGCTTGTCAAGCCATGCTGTGGCAGCATGTCATATAAAGTAGAGGAAGATGGGCATGGATGTTACCTCAGGGCTGATCTTCCTCACAAAAAAAATTTTAAAAAGGTTAAAATTGTAAATTTTATGTGTATTTCACTGCAATTAAAGGTATACTTATGAAACTGGAGTTGAAGCAGTCTTTGCCATCTTTGAAATTAACCCAGGTCTCTAAGGTCTTATTTACCAAAAGAGAGGTTTCTGGTACCAGCAATGGAGTAACTGGTTAACAAATTAATGTAATAATCTGTGGTTACAACTATAGAGGAGAAAGGAATCTTCCTCTACCCTGTAGGTTCTTCTGGCTGGTGTAAGAATTAAATTGACATGAGACAGAATAAAAGGAAAAAGTCAAAGTCTAATAACACGTATACACGGGAGAAACCCAGCAAAACTGAGTAACTTACCAAAATGGCCAAAGCCACCACCTTAAATACCATCTTCAGCTAAAGACGAAGGAGGATGTTGGGGGTAGTAGTTTCGGAATTCAAAGGGGAGGAAGGAAATTCACATGGAGATGGAAAGCAAATGTTTGGTAAACAAATGTTTGCCATGCCAGGCAGAGACAACGGGACATAGGGAGGACTTTCATCAACTGGGCCTTTAGGTTCTTCCTTGTCAACCACATCTAGTCCATTTTATACTATAGGTATCTATGGTGATAGCTCCTTCCTGGAACAGGCCTCCTATCTTCAAGTCTTTTAGGCAGTTAGGGGAAAGGTCAAAGTTTCATTATGAGTCTTTGTTCTTAAAACTAATCAATCAAAAGAGGCACATTCTGGGACAGCAAATTCTGATACCCCACACAACTAATTTGTATATTTAATTCTCTCAGGAAAATAATCTTTCAGGATTTTATCAGCCAGTAAATGAAACAAGTTAGATAAACAATATCCTGATAGACACAAATTATCAAATCAGACCAAAAAATTGATGAATCTGAATAACCACATATATATTAAAGAAACTTAATTTGTAACTAAAAAACCTTCTCAAAAACAACTTTTGGCTCATATGACTTTTCTGGTGAATTCTTTATACATTTAAGAAAGAACTAGTAGTAATATTATATAAACTCTACTGGAAAATAGATGAAGAAGAAGTACTTTACAACTCATTTAGTAAACATTACCTTGACACCAAAATCAGAAAGACATACATGAAAGGAAAATTATAGTTGACTATCTCTGATGAAAATATATATATACACATAAATTCTTAACAAGATACTAGCACATTGAATTTAGCGATATGTAAAAAGGATAATATATCAGGACCAAGTGGGGCTTAGATCCAGTATCCAAGGCTAGTTTAATATTTGAAAATTATCAATTTAATTCACCATATTAAAAGAATAAATAGAAAGACCATATAATTCTCTTAATTGATTCAGAAAAAGCATCTAACAAAATTCAACATATGTTCATAATAAAAACCCTCAGCAAAGGAGGAAAAGAATAGTACTTCAATCATAAAGGAGATCTGCCAGAAAACTATAGCTAACAGAATACATAATAGTGAAAGACCAAAAAACAAAATAAGAAGGAGGCAAGGATATCCACTTTCACTGTTCTGTTCAGCACAGTACTAAAAACAAGTACACTAAAAACTACAAAATATTACTGAGAAAAATTAAAGATCTAAATAAACATAAAGACACACTACGATCATGAACTGGCAGACTCACTATTAAGATTTCTATTCTCCCCAAGATGATCCATATATTCAGCGAAATCCCAATCAAAATCTCAGCAGGCTTTTTTAGAAATTGATGAGCTAAAATTTGTATGAAAATGAAAATGAACTAAAATAGGCAAAGCAATTTTGAAAAAGAGAAAATTGGAGGATTTACACTACCTAATTTTAAAACTTACTATAAAACTACAGTAATCAAGATGGTCTGATATAGGTATAAGTCTAGAAATAGAACCACACATATATAGTCAACTGTTTTTCAACAAAGGCATTACAACAATTCAATTGATAAATGATAATCTTATCAAATCGTGCTGTATAAATTGGGGAAAAATGTTTTGATCCTTACCATACACCATACACAAAATTTACCTCAAAATGGATCATAGGCCTACCTGTATGAACTAAAACAATAAAATATCTAGAAGAACACATAGAAGAAAATCTTCATGAACTTAGGGTAAGAAAATACTTCTTCAACCTCATTCAAAAAGCATGAATCATTTAAAAAACATATTGAAAATTCAATTACATAAAAACTAGAAACTTTTGCCCTTCAAAAAATACCATTAAGAGTAGGTAAGCCAGAGACTGGGAGAAAATATTGGCTATACATTCATCCAACAAAGAATCCTCAAGTTCTCTGTGAATATGCAAGAGAACATACAAAGAGCTGTCTCAGTTCTATAATAATACATAACACAGATTTAAGAAATCAACCAAACATTTCAACAGACATTTTGTAAAAAAAGATAAACAAATGGGCATTAAATACATGAAAGGTGTTCAACCTCCTTGTGTTACTAGTTCCATAGTTACTATGGAAATGCAAATTAAAATCATAGTGAGAGACCTCTACAAACTCACTAAAATGGATTAATTTTTAAAACATTATTAATATTGAGTGTTGGCAAAGATATGGTGTAATTGGAACTCTCACATAATGCACCATCTCATACATGGTGGACAAGTAAAGTAGTACAAACACTTTGAAATATAGTTTAGCACTTTCTTATAAAGTTAAGTATACACTTAATATATGAGTCAGCAATTCCATTTCAAAGTGTTTACCCAAGAGAAGTGAAAACATAGATCGACAAAAATACTTGAGCACTTTATTCATAATAGTCAAAAACAGGAAACAATGCAAAAGTGTATGAATAGGTGAATGTATATACAAATGGTGGTAAGTTTGTACCTTGGAACACTAGTCAGCAATAAAAAAGAAACAAACTACTAATACACGCAAAAACATAAATGAAAGCCAAAGATATTATGCAAAGTGAAAGAAGACAGAACTGAATACATGTGCTATGATTCCACTTACATGAATTTCTAGAATATGCAAAATTAATCTACAGACTGAAAAGCAGATCAGTGGCTGCCTGATGCTCAGGGTAAGGGTCAGACTGACCGCAAAGAGGCATGTGGGGAATATTCAGGGTAATGTAAATGTTCTCGATCTTGACTCGAGTAGTGGTCACATGGATGGTTAGTGGTCACCTAAATGTGTACATTTCTCAAACTCATCAAACACTTCACATAGAACAGGTTTTTTTGTTTTTTTTGCTTTAATTTAGACTAGTTGTTTATTAGTTATAATCATGCTTGGGCAGTTGTTTATGTTTGCAAATGGATACTTTTAAAATTGTGGTAAAATATATATAACATAAAGTTTACCATATTAATCACTTTTAGATGCACGGTTCTGTGGCATTCAGAACATTCACATTGTTGTGTAATTATCATCAGCATCCATCGCCAGAACTTTTTCATTTTCTCCAACTAAGATTCTTTAAACATTAAATAATAACTCTTCTCTCCCCACTACCCCCAACCCCTAGCAACCACTATTCTACTTCCTGTCTCTGTGATGTTGACTACCTTTGGTATCTCATATAAGTGGAATCATACAATAATTGTCCTTTTGTGACTGGCTTATTTCACTTAGCATAATGTCTTTAAGTTTCATCCATGTTGTAGCATGTATCAGAATTTTCTTCCTTTTTAAAGCTAATATTCTAATGTAAATATATATTACAAACTACATATATATATTAAAGCATATATATGTACTAGGATATATATATACACACAAAATATTTTGTTTACCTTTTCATCCATAGATGGACACATGAGTTGCTTCTATCTTTTGGCAATTGTAAATAATGCTGCTATGAACATGGGTGTACAAATACTTGATTGAATCCCAAATTTCATTTATTTGGGGTATACACCCAGAAATGGAATTGTTGTATTATATAATAATTCTATTTTTAAGTTTCTGAGGAATGGCTATATTATTTTCCACAGTGGCTTCACCACCAGCTCTGCACAAGGATTACTATTTATCCACATCCTCACTACTACTTGTTATTTTCTGTTTTCCAATAATTGCCATTCTCATGGGTATGAGGTAGCATCTTATTGTGGTTATAATTTGTATTTCTTTAAAGATTAGTGTTTTTGAGCATCTTTCATGTGCTTATTGGCCATCTCGTATATCTTCTTATTCTATTCAAGTTCTTTGTCCATTTTTATGTTAATTTTTTAAAAATTATTTTATTGAGGTCATATTGGCTTATAACATTGTATGAATTTCATTTCTTTGGGCTATACACCCAGAAATGGAATTGTTGGATTCCACTGTTGGAATTCCATTGTTGGATGTACATTATTATATTTCAGTCTCTGTGTAGACTGCATCATGTTCACCACCAGTAATCTAGGTTTTATTTGTCACCATACATATGTGCCCTTTTACCCTTTTCACTCTCCCCCACTCGTTCCCCTCTGGTAACCACCAGTCTGTTCTCCTTATCTATATGTTTGTTTATCTTCCACATATAAATGAAATAATATGGTATTTGCCTCTCTCTGTCTGATTTATTTCACTTAACATAATACCCTCAAGGTCCATCCATGTTGTCATAAATGGAACAGTTTTGTCTTTTTTTTTATGGCTGAGTAGTATTCCATTGCATATGTATGCCACATCTTCTTTATTCATTCATCCCTTGATGGGCACTTGTGTTGCTTCCATGTCTTGGCTATTGTGAATAATGCTGCAATGAACATAGGAGTTCATATATCTTTTTGAATTATTGATTTCATGTTCTTTGGATAAATACCCAGAAGTGGAATAGCTGGATCATATGGTATTTCTATTTTTAATTTTTTGAGAAATCTCCATACTGTTTTCCATAGTGGCTGCACTAGTTTGCATTAGCCCCAGCAGTGTACAAGGGTTCCCTTTTCTCCACATCCTCTCCAACACTTTTTATTTCTTGTCTTGTTAATTATAGCCATTCTGATGGGTCTGAGGTAATATCTCACTGTAGTTTTGATCTGCATTTCCTTAATAATGGTGATGTTGAAAATCTTTTCAGGTTCCTATTGGCCATCTGTATATCTTCTTTGGAAAAATGTCTGTTCACATCCTCTGCCCATTTTTTGATTGGGTTGTTCATTATTTTGTTGTTGAGTTGTATGAGTTCTGTATATATTTTGGAAATTAACCCCTTGTTGGATATATGATTTGCAAATATTTTCTCCCAGTTAGTGGGTTGTTTTTTCATTTTGTTCATGGTTTCCTTTGCCTTGCAGAAGCTTTTTAGTCTGATGTAGTCCCATTTGTTTATTTTCTTCTTTTGTTTCTCTTGCCTGAGTAGATATGTTACCCGAAAAGATACTGCTAAGGGGCTGGCCCAGTGGCGTAGTGGTTAAGTGCGCATGCTCTACTGTGGTGGCCCAGGGTTCGGATCTTGGGCACACACGGACGCACCACTTGTCAAGCCATGCTGTGGCGACATCCCATATAAAGTAGAGGAAGATGGGCACAGATGTTAGCCCAGGGCCAATATTCGTCAGCAAAAAGAGGAGGATTGGCAACAGATGTTAGCTCAGGGCTAATCTTCCTCACCAAAAAAAAAAAAAAAAAGATGGGAAAAGATACTGCTAAGACCAATGTCGAAGAGCATACTGCTTGTTTTCTTCTAGGAGTTTTATGGTTTCTGGTCTTACATTCAAATCTTTAATCCACTTTGAGTTAATTTTTGTGCATGGTGTAGGATAATGATCTCCTTTCATTCTTTTGCATGTGGATGTCCAGTTTTCCAACCACTGTTTATTGAAGAGATTTTCCTTTTTCCATTGTATGTTCTTGTCTCCTTTGTCAAAGATTAGCTGTCCCTAGATGTGTAGTTTTATTTCTGGGCTCTCAATCATGTTCCATTGATCTGTGTGTCTGTTCTTGTGCCAGTACCACACTGTTTTGATTACTATAGCTTTGTGATATATTTTGAATTCAGAGAGTGTGATACCTCCAGCTTTGTTCTTTTTTGTCAGGATTGCTTTGGCTATCTGGGGGTCTTTGGTTGTTCCATATAAATTTTAGGATTCTTTGTTTTATTTCCGTGAATGTCATTGGGATTCTGATTGGGGTTGCACTGAATCCATAGATTGCTTTAGGTAATATGGACGTTTTAATTATGTTTATTCTTCCAATCCATGAGCACAGAATATCTTTCCATTTCAATATGTCTTCTTCAATTTCATTCAATAATGTCTTATAATTTTCAGTGTATAGGTCTTTCACCTCCTTGGTTAAATTTATTCCTAGGTATTTTATTCTTTCCATTTTGATTGTAAATGGTATTGTATTCTTGATTTCTCTTTCTGCTTGTTTGTTATTAGGGTATAGAAATGCAACTAATTTTTGTTGATTTTGTACCCTGCAACTTTACTGTATTCATTAATTATTTCTAATAGTTTTTTGGTGGACTCCTTAGGGTTTTCTAGTTATAGAATCATGACATCTGCAAACAGTGAGATTTTTACTTCTTCCTTTCAAATCTGGATCCCTTTTATTTCTTTTTCTTGCCTAATTGCTCTGGGCAAAACTTCCAGTACTATGTTGAATAAGAATGGTAAGAGTGGGCACCCTTGTCTTCTTCCTGTTCTCAGAGGAATAGCTTTCAGTTTTTCACCATTGAGTATGATGTTGGCTGTGGGTTTGTCATATATGGCCTTTATTATGTTGAGGTACTTTCCTTCTATACCCATTTTATTGAGAGTTTTTATCATAAATGGACGCTGGGTCTTGTCAAATGCTTTCTCTGCCTCTATTGAGATGATCATGTGATTTTTATTCTTCATTTTGTTAATGTGGTGTATCATATTGATTGATTTGTGGATGTTGAACCATCCCTGCATCCCCGGAATAAATCCCACTTAATCATGATGTATGATCCTTTTAATGTATTATTGTATTCAATTTGCTAATATTTTGTGGAGGATTTTTGCATCTATGTTCATCAACGATATTGGCCTGTAATTTTCCTTTTTCGTGTTGTCTTTGTCTGTTTTTGGTATCAAGGTAATGTTGGCCTCAGAAAATGAGTTAGGAAGGAGCCCATCCTTTTCAATTTTTTGGAAGAGTTTGAGAATGATAAGTATCAAATCTTTGATTGTTTGGTAGAATTCACAAGAGAAGCTGTATGGTCCTGGACTTCGATTTTTTATGAGGTTTTTGATTACTCTTTCAATCTCTTTCCTTGTGCTTGGTCTATTCAGATTCTCTGTTTCTTCTTGATTAGGTTTTGATAGGCTGTATGATTCTACAAATTTGTCCATTTATCCTAGGTTATCCAATTTGTTGGCATATGGCTTTTCACGTTATTCTCTTATAGTCCTTTGTATTTCTGTGGTGTCTGCTGTAATTTTTCCTCTTTTGTTTCTGATTTTATTTACTTGAGTCTTTTCTCTTTTTTTCTTAGTGAGTCTGGCTAAGAGTTTGTCAATTTTGTTTATCTTTTCAAAGAACCAGATCTTAGTTTCATTGATACTTCTATTGTTTTTTAAGTCTTTATTTTGTTTATTTCTGCTCTGATTTTTATTATTTCCTTCCTTCTACTGACTTTGGGCTTTGTTCTTCTTTTTATAATTCTTTTACATATAGTATAAGGTTATTTATTTGAGATTTTTTTTTCTTGAGGTAGGCCTGTATTGTTATAGACTTTCCTCTTAGTACCATTTTCGATGCATCCCATAAGTTTTGGTATACTGTGTTTTCATTTTCATTTGTCTCCAGATATGTTTTGATTTCCCCTTTGATTTCTTCATTGATCCAATAGTTGTTTCACAGCATGTTGTTTAGTCTCCACATATGGGTGACTTTTCCAGCTTTTTGCTGTAGCTGATTTCTAGTTTCATACCATTGTGGTCAGAAAATATTCTTGATATGATTTTAATCCTCTTAAATTTATTGAGGCTTGCTTTGTTTCCCAACATATGATCTATCATTGAGAATGTTCCATGTGCATTTGAGAAGAATGTGTATTCAGCTGTTTTTGTATAGAATGTTCTACATAAATTTATTAAGTCCATCTGGTCTAGTGTTTCATTTAAGGTCACTGTTTCCTTGTTGACTTTCTGTCTGGATGATCTATCCATTGACATAAGTGGGGTGTTAAAGTCCTCTACTATTATTGGGTTGTTGTCAATTTCTCCCTTTAGGTCTGTTAATAGTTGCTTTATATACTTTGGTGCTCCTGTGTTAGGTGCATGTGTATTCATAAGTGTTATGTCTTCTTGATGGAATGTGCCTTTTATCATTATATAATGCCCTTCTTTGTCTCCTGTTATCGTTTTTGTCTTGAAGTCTGTTTTGTCTGTTATAAGTATAGTTACACCTGCTTTCCTTCAGTTGCCGTTTGCTTAGAGTATCATCTTTCATCTCTTCACTCTGAGCATATGTTTGTCCTTATAGCTGAAATGGATCTCTTGGAGGCAGCATCTTGTTGGGTATTGTTTTTTAATTCATCCAGTCACTTTATGCCTTTTGATGGGTGAATTCAATCCATTTACATTTAGAGTTATTATTGATATATGCAGGCTAAATACTGCCTCTCTATCTCTTGTTTTCTGGTTGTTCTATATTTCTGTTGTTTCTTTTCCCATGTATTTCTGACTGCCATTTCAGTTTTGTGGTTTCATGGGATGTTTTTCTCAGTTTTCTCTTTATTTGTGATTTGTGACTCTGCTCTGATTTTTTGTTTTGTAGTCATCAGAGGTTTGTGTAAAAGATTTCATACATGAGATATTCCTTTTTTTGATAGCCTCTTATCTCCCTTAGCCTATGCAGGTTCCATCTTTTTCCTTTTCCCTGTCTACGTTTTTGTTGTCACAAATTATTCTTTTTTGTGTTGTGAATTTGTGACCAAATTGATGCAGTTATAGTTATTTTTGATGCCTTCTTTCTCTTTATGTTACAATTAAGTGTTTACTAACCTATTCTGATATACAGCTGCAATTTTCTGATTCTCTCTATTTATCTCCTTGCTCAATGCTTTGTACCTTTGCCTTTTTGTTTCAGGTATGAGGGTTCCTTTCCACATTTCTTGTAAGGCAAGTCTAGTGGCAATGAACTCCCTCAGCTTCTGTTTGTCTGGGAAAGCTTTTACTTATCCATCATATCTGAAGGATAATTTTCCTGGATAGAGTATTCTTGGCTGATAGTTTTGTCTTTGGGTATTTTGAATATACATTCCACTCTCTCCTGGCCTGTAAGGTTTCTGCAAAGAAATTCACTGAAAGGCTGATGGGAGTTCCTTTGTAGGTTATTTTTTCCTCTCTGGCTGCTCTTGATATTCTTTCTTTGTCATTGATTTTTGTTAGTTTTAATATCATATGCCTTGGAGAAGGTCTTTTTGCATTGATGTAATTAGGACTTCTATTAGCACTATGTACTTTCATGTCCAGTTCCTTCCCCAGGTTTGGGAAGCTCTCAGCTATTATTTCTTTGAATAAGCTCTCTTCTCCTTTCTCCCCTCCTTCTCCTTCTGGGATACCTATTATCCTTATTTTACTTTTCCTATTTGAGTCAGATATTGCTCATAGAATTTCTTCATTTTTTAAAAATCTTATTCTCTCTCTTCCTCCACCTGAATCATTTCTAGATTTCTATCTTTGAGCTCACTAATTCTCTCTTCCATATAGTCTGCTCTATTTTTTATGCTTTCTACTTTATTTTTCATTTCATTGATTGTGTTATTCATCTCCAGTATTTCTTTACGATTTTTTTTTTTTTAGAGTTTCAATCTCTTTGGTGAAGTACTCCTTCTGTTCATTAATTTTATTCCTAAGCATATGTAACTGTCTTTCTGAGTTTTCTTGTGACTTGTTGATTTCTTCATGACAGCTATTTTGAATTCTCTGTCAGACTGTAATCTTCTGTGACTTCAAATTTGGTTTCTGGAGAGTTATCATTCTCTTTCTGTTCTGCTGTGTTACTGTAGTTCTTCACAGTGTTTGATGAATTGACCCTCTGCTGGTGCATTTGTGGTAGTAACCATCTTTCTTATTTGGGTACAGCTTTGGTGACTTTGGTTCTCCTTCTGGTTCTTTTGAGAGCCTACACTTTCCACACTCCTCTGCCTCTGCTAGAGGCACCATCAGTGCCCTCCTTGTGCTGCTTGTGCCTCTAGGGTTGCTGGTGCCTTGCTAATTATGATGTCACTACAGTCTGAGGTATCACCACTGGAGTCACCAGGCTGCAAGCACTTCTGCTGCTTCTGGGGTCACCCAGGTCTTGTGTTCACCTCTGGCTCTCTGCAGGCTCTCCACAGGCTTGGGTACTGCTGTCCCACGCACCACCTGCACTGCTGCTCCTGGATTATACGGGGTTGCTGGCAGCACTGCTTCCAAGGGTGCTGGGTTCATGGATATTGCTGTTGCTGCCAGGAGCCTGGGTTCTTGTATGCAGCCCGCACTGCTGGTGGAGCTAGTGTCAGGGGTACTGCCACAGGGGCTGGGTCACAAGTTCTGCTGTGGTTCCCAAAGCCTCAGGTCACAGGTTCCACCTGCCACTACTGGGGGGGTGGGTGCTAAGCCACAAGTGCTGTTGCTGGTCTTGCAGCCTCTCATCACTGATGTGCACTGATGAGCTTTTTGAGACCTCAGGTTAGCACACCTTGGACCTTCTGGGGAAATCCACCTTTTGGTTGCTGTCCCCACTGCTGGAAAGACTGGCATCAGTGCCAGGGGAGGAGGACAGGGCTGGGTCACCAGCACAGGTCTGTGTCCTAAAGCCTCAGGATGTGTGCACTGTCTGCCACCCCTGGGGCACAGGAGCTAAGCTGAGAGTGGATGTCATTGCTACTCAATAGCTTCTGGTCGCTGGCATCTGCAGGTGTACTCCAAAACCTCAGATCAGGGCACCCCAGACCCACTAGGGAAGTTCACATTTTGGATGCTGTCCCCCCTGCTGGAAAGACTGACACCACTGCTGGGGGAGGTGAGGCGGCTGGGTCACTGGCTCTGTTCTGTGTCCTGAAGCCTCAGGACATGTGTGCCACCCACCACCACTGGGGACAGGGCAGGGGCCAAGTTGTGAGTGCCTTGTTTTCACTTGCAGCCTGTGGTCACTGGCAGCACCAGTGTGAGAATCCATATTTTGGATTGCTGCCACCAGGGGAGTGGGAGTGGTCTGCTCCCATACTTCCACCGCCTCCCAGAGGTCTGATCCACCCACCTTCAGATGTATAGATACATGGATTGCTCAGGCCTTCTGGTATGCTGTGCAGGGAGTCCTTTGTTGGTCAATGGATGTCTGACTGGTTATAACTTAGAAGGGAGAGACAAAGGGAACAACTCACTCTTCCATGATGTGACATTACTCTGATTTTGTCCATTTTTTAATTGAGTTGTCTGTTTGTTTTTGAGTTGGAGGAGTTCATTATATAGTCTGGATATCAACCCTTTGTCAGATATATGATTTGAAAATATTATCTCCCATTCCATGGGTTGCCTTTTCACTCTGTTGATTGTGTCCCTTGGTTCACAGAAGTTTTTAATTTATATGAAGTCCGAGTCACCTATGTTTTTTTCTTTTGTTGCCTGTGCTTTTGATATAATATCCAAGAAGTCATTGTTAAATCCAATGTCATGAAGTTCTTCTCCTGTGTTTTCTTCTAAGAGTTTTATAGTTGTAAGTCTTTTGTGTAAGCCTTTGATTCATTTTCTGTCGATTTTTGTGTACGGTGCAAAGTAAGGGTCAGCTTCATTTTTCTGCATGTGGATATCCAATTTCCCTGATAATGTTTGTGGAAAAGATTGTTCTTTCTCTGAATAGCTTTAGCATTCTTATTGAAAATCATTTGATCATATATGCAAAGGTTTATTTCTGAGTTCTCTATTCTCTTCCATTGGTCTATATGTAGGTACTATATAGTGCTATAGGTACTATATTTACACCAGTACTATACTGTTTTAATAATCATAGCTTTGTAGTAAGTTTTGAAATCAGGAACTGTGAGGTCTCCAACTTCATTCTTTTTTTTTCAAGATTGTTTTGGCTATTTGGGATCCCTTGAGGTGCTACACAAATTTTAGGATGGATTTTTCTATTTCTGCCAAAAACCATCATTGGGATGTTGATAGGGATTGCATTGAATCTGTAGATAATTTTAGGTAGTATTGACATCTTAATAATATTAAATCTTCCAATCCATGAACACAGAATGTCTTTCCATTTATTGGCCTCTTCTTTAATTGCTATCAGTAAGGTTTTGCTGTTTTAGTGTACAAGTCTTTTGCCTCCTTGGTAAGGTTTATTCCTAAGTTTTTTTTTTTGGTTTATTCTTTTTGATGCTATTATAAGTGGAATTGTTTTCTTAATCTCCTTAACTGTTTGCTTAATTTTGGATTGTACATTGTTAATGCATAGAAACAACTGATTTTTGTTTGTTGATTTTGCACTCTGTGACTATTATGAATTCATTTATTAATTTATTTATTAGTTCTAACAGTTTTTATAACCTGAAATCTTTAGGTTTTTCTACATATAAGATCATGTCATCTGTGAATAGAGATAATTTTACTTTTTCTTTGCCAGTTTTTATGAATTCTTCTTGCCTAATTGACCCAACTAGGACATCTAGTTCTACATTGAATAGAAGTATCCAAAGCTGGCATCATTTTATTGTTTTTTATCTTAGAGGAAAAACTTTTTATTTTTCACCATTGAGTATGATGCTAGCTACTGGTTTTCTATACCTGGTTTCCTTTTATTATGTTGAGATACTTTCATTCTATTCCTATTTTGTCAGGAGTTTTTATCATGAAAAGGTGTTAAATTTTGTCAAATATTTTTCTGCATCAATTGAGATGCTCCTATAGGTTTTTTTCCCCTGTTCTTTTTGGTTAATGTGGTATATTACATTGATTTTTGTATGTTGAACCATCTTTGCATTCCAGGAATAAATCTCACATGTTCATGGTGTATAATCCTGTTAATATGCTATTGAACTCAGCTTGCTAATATTTTGTTGGAGATTTTTGCATCAGTGTTCATAAGAAATATTGGTCTGTAGTTTTATTTTTCTTGTAGTGTCTTATTCTGGCTTTGGTATCGGGGTACTGATAGCCTCATAGAATTAGTCAGGAAGTGTTCTCTCCTCTTCAATTTTTTGGAAAAATTTGAGAAGGACTGATGTTAATTCTTCTTTAAATATTTGGTAGAATTACCAGGGAAGCCATTTGGCCCTGGACTTTTCTTTGTTGGGAGGGTTTTGATTGCTGATTCTATCTCCTTACAAGTTGTTTGTCCATTCAGATTTTCTGTTTCTTCATATTCAGTCTCAGCAGGTTATATTTTTCTAAGAATTTGTTCATTTCACCTGGATTATCCAATTTGTTAGTGTACAATTGTTCATAGTACTCTCTTATAGTGCTTTTTATTTCTGTAAAACTGGTAGTAATATTTCCTCTTTTATTTTTACTTTTTTGTTTGTGTGTTTGTTTTTGTGAGGAAGATCAGCCCTGAGCTAACATCCATGCCAATCCTCCTCT
Organism: Ceratotherium simum simum; assembly: GCF_057802395.1. Lineage (NCBI taxonomy): Eukaryota > Metazoa > Chordata > Mammalia > Perissodactyla > Rhinocerotidae > Ceratotherium > Ceratotherium simum. The sequence goes on along the minus strand of NC_141910.1, from coordinate 8,208,639 downwards.
TTTTGCTGAGGAAGACTGGCCCTAAGCTAACATCTATTGCCAATCCTCCTCCTTTTTTCCCCTTTTTCTCCCCAAAGCCCCAGTAGATAGTTGTATGTCATAGTTGCACATCCTTCTAGTTGTATGTGGGACACCACCTCAGCATGGCCGGACAAGCAGTGCATCGGTGCGCGCCCGGGATCCAAACTCCGGCCACCAGTAGCAGAGTGTGTGCACTTAACTGCTAAGCCATGGGGCTGGCCCCTCCTCTTTTATTTTTGATTTTAGTTGTTTGGGTCTTTTTTTTTCTTAGTCAATGTAGCTAAAAGTTTGTCAATCTTGTTGATCTTTTCAAAGAACTAACTCCTGGTTTCATTAATTTTCTCTATTGTTTTTCTATTCTCTTTTATTTAGCTCAGCTCTAATCTTTATTATTTCCAAAATAGGTTTATTTTATTGCATGAAATTATATCTCAATAAAGTTTATTTTAAAAGTAGGAAAAAAATCACCATATTGCCATTCAATAACTGTTACCTAGTTCAGGTCTAGTAAAATATTTACCGTGAATGAGTGAGTGAGTGAATGAGCAAGCAATTGAGCAAGTGGCTTGTATTTCAAAACAACACTTTTTACCTCTCTATTCTCAATGGCAAAAGCATTTTCAATGGCCATTGCCTCTTGATTGATATAACTATTATTGTTTATACTAAGCAGCTATTAAATGGCATATACTATTCTAGAAGCATATGCTATTCCGAACATTACCTCATTCAATCCTCTTTGAAGCTGCTGTTAGTTTCCTCACTTTGCTCATAGGGAAATGAGATTGAGATGATACGTGAGCTCAAACAGCTAATGTACAACAGAGGCAAGAGTCAAATTCACTTCTGTCTGATTCCAAAGCTATGCTCTTTTCCATTCTACCTTTTCTGATTTTTTTTGTTTCAGGAAATAAAATATCTATCTACGTGACTCAGTCTCCAAATTTTGAGAGAGAGAGACATTACCATTGGTGATGAAGGTTTATGATAAGATATACAGAAATGTGGTATAGCACACAAATGTGATCTCAGCAGCAGCAAAGTTACCTTGCTTCCACTATCAACCCAGGTTGGGAACTGGAAAGCCTTTCAGTGTCACTCAGTTCAACAAACTGAGCCCAAATGGCCTATTTTCTCTTTGTTTACCTAGCAAACATACTTCTCAAAAAAAATAAATAAATAAATAGCTTCAACTGGGCGTGATGATGGCTGCTATTCAACATGAAAATTCCTTTTGGGAGGAGTTAGCTCTAAGCCACGCCATTGGGGACTGAACTCTCTCATCCCAGATCATATATGGCTGCCTCCACAACCTAAGTTACTCTGGCCTTAATATCTCAAGATCTACCTCGTGCAAAAAGTACATTGCATGAATTATAGCAACTAGAGCCTTAGAAAACTGATAGTTGTCTCATTTCTCCAAAGGGCCCACATGCCCCCAGTAGTCAAGGCTAGCCTGACCAGTGCACCAGGTCACTAATTCAATGTTTCTGGAGAGCTGATGGCAATGATTCCTGTTCTAAGAGATTCTGAACTCATAGAACCAGAAAATATTGACACTAAGAGAGTAGTATTAATGTTCCCTTGAGGGATGTGTCCTATTTGTGTGAACTCCAACTACCTACTTAAATATTTAATTCATTAGTCCATCAAAATATTTAGTGAACACTTATCAAACTAGAAGAAAATATTTTTTACTCATGAAGAGAAAACTTTGTCTTAAAAGATATGTGCCCAATGAGGGGCACCAATTATAAATAATATATTTGTCCAGAGGATTAAGCACTCTGAGTTGGAGTGTTCAGAGCAAGTTTTGTGAGAGGAGTCGAGTATAGAAACAGGACAGGGGAAAGCATTCCATGAAAGGCAGAGTGGTATTTGCAAAGAGGAAGGATAAGTCAATTTGGCGATCGATCCTCCACCAATCCTTCTCGAGCTTTCCTCCCTGCTCGGTGTTTAACAGCTTCTACAAACCAACTCTTGCGTCTCTTTGTAGGTATGAGACACAAATCTTGACCACTACTTACTAGCTGTGTGACCGTGGGCAAGTCATTTCACCGCTCTGAGCTTCAGGTGATGAATTTATAAACATCAGCTAGGACTTCGTTCTGGGGATTAAAGGACTCTATGTGTATAAAAGAAACACAGCACCTGGAACATAGAAGCCAGTCAAAAAACAGGATTTCCTTTCCTTTGGCCTGTTCAGAACATTTCTTTACCTAGTGCCAAGGCATTATAAATGTAAGGGGAAAAAGAGTAACTGATGGAGGAAGACCTGAGTCTCACTTTTACCACATAACCTGCTGTGTGGTGTAGGGTGAGTACTTTTGGTTTGCCTCAGTTGCTTCTCTGAGAAACGAGGATGTTGGCCATGAACTCTAAGGTTTCTTCCAGCTCAATGATTCACGACTTTGTATTGCTGAGCAAAACCCAGGGGATGTTTTATCACCAAAAGCAATGAAGAAAGATGAGCAGCACTGACAGAGGCCTTGCGTTCCCCTATCACCTTTTTCATCACCCGGAGAGTGCTTGGAAGATACTGTTTTTCTGGAGAGTACGCACTTCAGACCGGCATGGCTCTGACTCAGGCGTCAGACCAGTGCTCTCCGCAGAGCTCTCAGAAATCGGCCCTGTGAGATGGCAAGGGCGCCGTGCATTACCAGGACCGTCCCACCCCAAAAGCCAGGCACTCTGGGAGTAGGTACTTCATCAGTCCTCTGCAGCTGTGTGGAGAAAAGAACATGTTGATGAATTTCCACCTTTCACGGAGCAAAGAAACATTTTCCTGTTACGTGTTTTCAGCCCGAGTGGGGACTTCTCCTGAAGAACGAGCTCTCCTCTCACAGGTGGGGACACACTGCCACCTGCTGGCTCTCTGCTTTTTTACACCAAGGAACACTTGCAAGGGCAAAGCAAAAGAGACTTTCCCAGACAGCCTATTTAGATATATCAGAAAATACCAATAGCTTCTAATCGATTAATTCTAAACATATGATCAAATATTGAGAGCCTTAGTGACTAAAAAGTTCAAAATAATTCCTCTGTGGATATTCAAGATCACACATCTAAAAGAGATGTTGTCTAAAATTAGTAGCCGAGGATATTGAAGGATTTCTTCAACAACAATTTCAGTAACTGATTTCTGTGGACTAGGCATTTTTTAACATGGAGGAGCATTTTCAATACATTATGTCATGTAATGTTGTTGAAAGAGCTTGATTTTACTTGGAACTTATTCATTTACTATTTACATACACGGCAAGAGACAATACAACTGTGTTCTTGTTAAACACTTCTGGCATTTGGTACTATCAGTAATTCAGATTCGCCCTCATTAATTTACACTATTAGGCTCTGTGATTAGTCTTCTACTATTGGAATGGTGCAGAGGTTAAAAGTTAATACAGATATAAATGGAACAAGCTCTGTAATTTTGTCAGGAAAGCAGTTTGAGGCTAAGAGTTCAGGATCATTTTATTCGAAATGGCTTTTGTGTTTCTCCATCACTGACAGCGTTCTTTGGGTCTGAACCTCTAATTGTTTTTACCCCCTCCCCTCAATTGTTCAGTGTGTGTGATTGGTATGTGTGTCTGCTCTAGTGCATAATATTTCATAGTGAAGTGGCCGTCTTCCCTTTTCACCTTGAAACTTGGTCCATAATAGAAATAATATTTAGATTTTTATGCAGGCAAATCATTTAGTTCCACATTGTCTTGACTTTCTTCATTTTGAAGCTAGATTTTGGCTTTGCATTTTCATAACCAAAAGGTCCATTAAAATGTTATATTTGGCTCTGTTTTTTGCTCCATCCCTAGAGTGACAAGAAGAAAAAAACTTCTTGGCATTACTAGCCAACAAGGCTTTTAACAATATTGATGTCCAGTCTCAGATCACACCATTTCATAAGCCTAATGGGGCAAGAAGAGAACTCACCCCCCTCCAACTTACCCTCCCCTTGGTGTGCCCTTTCCCTGTCTTTCAAGAGACGGTATTCTCCAAACTTTTTGAAACATAAAAGAAAGGCAGACGGATAGATGCTCCTGACATGAGTGAAGAGGAGACCAGTGGTGCTGAGATCCTGCTTCCTCCACAGCAGAGCCTCCTCTGAGTGTCCCAACAAGAGAACACTCTGAGTGGATGGTCAAGCCACTCACTGGACTCATTCCACACACACTGCCTCGTGCCCACATTTACCTCCTAATGTGTGCCAGCCTCTTAGTCCAGATGAGGCTGCATACACTCAAGTTTGGGAGGCAGGGCAGTGGAAAGGACATAACCTAGACTTTGGAGAGCCGCACACTGAGTTTGCACCTCCTTCTGCCATCTTCCTGTCTCTGCAGTTCTGGCGAAGTCACTTAGCCCTTTTATAAAAGGAGGACAACCGATCCCACCTTGCACAGTCATTAAAGGCACAAAGGTAACGTAATTACACATCCTATCTATGGAACACTTGTGTGCCAAGCACTGTGCTAAACACTTGTGTGAATTCTCTTAACTGATGCTCACAATGACCTCTTTATTATCAACATCCCCATATTACAGATAAGGGACTGAGACAAAGGACAGGTTAAGTCATTTCCCCAAGGTTACAAAGCTCAGAGATGGTAGAGCCTCATTCAGAAGCAGATCTGACTCCAGAGGTGGAGTTCATTTGGTCACATGGACTCCTCACTCCAGATACTGCCTGGCAAATGGGAAACGAGAAATAAATCGTAAGTATTATGTTAGCCAAGCACATGGACCAAGTTTCAGATGTCTGACTTTCCCATCATTCTTGACATTGCACTTCATACAGAGTGGGCTTCAGGGATTGTGTGTGGCTTGCTTGCTTCAACAGATATTCCAATAATACACACACACATACACATGCACTTAACCCAAGCATTTCTTCGAGTTGCTATCACAAAGTATCACAAACGAGGTGGCTTAAAACAATGGAAATTTATTGTTTCACAGTTCTGAAGGCTCAGAGTCTAAAATCAAGGCATCAACAGAGCCATGCTCTCTCTGAAACTTCGTGGTTTGCGGGCCATCTTTGGTGTTCCTTGGCTTATAGATGCAGTCCTCCATCTTCAGGTCACATCCTCCCTGTGTCTGTCTTCACACAGATTGTCTTCTTATAAGGACACCATTCATAGTGATTAGGGGCCCACCCTACTCCTCGTCTTAACCTTTTACATCTATAATGACTCTATTTCTAAGTAAGCACTGGGGGTTAGGATTTTAACTTATCTATTTAGCTGAATACAATTCAACCCGTAACAGGAGCCATCTCTGCTTATCCACCCCACAGATGATCTCAACCGAGCAACTGAGCTCTGAGAACCCAGAATCAGAGAGGCCTGGGTTCGAATTAGGTGTCTGTCCTTGGAAAAGTTACTTACGCGACTAAGGCCTAGTTTTCTTATCTGGAAAGTGAGGATATTTACAACACCTACCACAGAGAGTTGCTGTGATCTTTAAATGAAGTAAGATTCATGGAAAACTGAGCCCTGAGCCTGGCACATGGTATTCCTTCAATCTCACTACTAGTAGGGGCTGCATTCTGCCTGGGGTCTCCACTGGGAAGTACCACCACTGAAGTGGCTCCAATTCCCTGTGCAGACTGATACCCATAGCCTTCAGTTAGGCAATCATATTCTCAGCCTGTCATCCAGCCTCCTCTGCTCTCTTTTGAAAAACAGCAAATGACACCCGTCTACCCATAACACAGAGCCAGAATAATCACTCTGATTTGAAACTTAGAAGTTTCACTAGCTCGGCATTATCCTCGGAGATTTAGCAGCCCAGACTAAGTCGACTTTGCCTGTCATCGTTGTCAGACCCAGCTTCTGAGCACCCCACCGTGTGACACAGGAACTGGCTGCAGCGTGGAGCTATCACTGGAGCAAATGGAGCGATTGTAAAGCAAGAGAAGGGAAAAACAGTGGCTTCAGAGATGGCTGCTGCAGAAGCCAGCGGAAGAAAACTAACCCACCTCTTTAATCACAGTTTTGCATCCCAGAATCTTCAGCTGACAGAAATGATAATCATTTGGTTCATCGATTCTCAGATTAATCACTGAAGTTAATCTTGGCACGTATTGATTCCATTTCTGCTGGCTGTAACTAAAGTGTTCAAATTACTTATTCCAAGCCTGACAGCAATGGGTTCCCAAAACAAAGGGAGTCAGAGATGAGCTATTACACCTGACAGCTCTGCACAGCACCTAGTGACAGCGTTGACTACCCAACCCTCGGCAAGAGCAGCCCCTAATAGGGAAGAATCTAGCACCTGTTCTTGCTGTTATACACTGGCGTTTTATAAAGTTGATCCATCAGTGTCTAGAAGAATTGGAGGCAGTTTTATCTCAAAGAATCTGAACTCACAATTTGGCTGCAAAGGCAAGCAAATCACATAGACAATGCAGTAAAACAGATCCATTTCACCAACCTGGCTTCTATCGGAAACCCCAGCATCCATAACCTGGAAATCCTCCAGAGTTTCACAGTGCTGACCATTAGCCAACAGAAGATTCATTGCAAAAGTACAATTTGCAAAATGACAACACGGTGTCTTCACCCCTTCCTTAACTTGTCATGTGAACTTCTGGCCTGATAAAAGCAATGGACCATTTTTTTTTATTAAGCATCCTTTGTAAAGCCTTCTGAAAGAGATATGAAGAGACCTCCATCCTGGTATTATGGTTGACTGGGGGTTCCAAGTATCCCTCTCGCTACAGCACAACTAAAGCCTAGAAAGGAAACAATATTTGTGGTAGGGCTGGTTTCACAAAATGTAGGGAAATCTCAAAACAAAGTAGGAGTACACAGAGGCAGAATGATAAGAATGATGGGGGTGGGAGTGGACAATTCTCTGTTTGAGGGGCTCTCCTGTGTGTTGTAGGATTTTTAGCAGCATCCCTGTCCTCTATCCACTAAATGCAAGTAGCACTCCTCCATCCCATTTTTTTGTGTGTGTGTATGGAAGATAAGCCCTGAGCTAACATCCATGCCGATCATCCTCCTTTTTTTCGCTGAGGAAGACCGGCCCTGAGCTATCATCTGTGCCCATCTTTCTCCACTTTATGTGGGATGCCGCCCCAGCATGGCCTGACAAGCGGTGCGTGCGGTGCGTGCCCGGGTCCGAACCTGGGCCGCCAGCAGCAGAGCATGCGCACTTAACCGCTACACCATGGTACCAGCCCCCGCATCCAATTTTAACACAGAAAAGTGTTTTCAGACACTGCCAAATATCCCCCGAGGGGCAAAATCACCTCAAGTTGAGAACCACTAATTTAACTTTACACTTTTTAAAGCTAAACATATATAGTAAAATTTCAAGGATAACTGCTAAGATAGAAATACCCTAAATAAATTGCAAACAAATTTAGAGAAAACATTCAAGAAATGATTTTTTTTTAGAAAGTCCCAAATAAGGTAAAACACTTATAAAACTGGAACAAATATACATCATAAAAAATGATGACAGAAAACAAGTCCAAATATGTCCATCATAATATAGAGTTCACCTTCCACATAGGCGGCACAAGGAGCTCATTTCCAGTGAAACAACCGTAACTGGTGAAACTTATTAACACACACACACACACACACACACTTAAAGTCTCTGAAAAGTGTCCTAAAAGCACATAGCAAAGAAGAAATATTTATTTAATAAAATCTACTAAATCTCAGTGAAAACAGTGAGAGTCTGTAACTCTTGAGCCAGGATATGCTCCCTCCCTCCCCCTCGCCTCCCAACTCAGCATGATGGAATCATATGGAATTGGAGAGCATGTTAAATAACACCTTGGAGATGCAATCAGCCAAATCCGGAATGTTAGAAATTTATAAGACAAATGGCACTATTTCTCAATGTAGAAATGGCAAGTAGAAAAGAGGAAGGCAACTGCTTGATTTCCCTGCCTGATCCACATTGTTTCAAGGAATTTGATTCATTCCATTCTCAACTGTCAGGATGGAGTCCTCAACTTTCGCAAAGCCAATCACCCCAATCCTTTCTTCTGGTTCCTGTGAGTGGTTCACAGGTGGTAAGTGATTCAAGGATTCTAAACAAATAGAACCAAATAAATTTTGAGACTCCTGCTGGGAAATATAAATCAATGGTACATTGTACTCACTTGGACATGTCAGGATGCACATGTAAGATTTGGAATTGCTGCAAAACTTTGAACCATAACAGAAACAAATCTGAGGAATAAACTAATAAGCATAGAGAAATGACAGAGCTGAGAGCATCAGAGAAGAAAGGAGCTGGAACTTGAATAAATTGTCCTTGAACCCTGTAACATAACTCTTTTCACTTATGCTAGTTAAAGCATTTCCTTACCTTGCAAAAATCCTGCTACTGGGATTTGAATGTACATAGTCTCTGGAATCAGAGAGACTGTGCTCTAAACCGCTAGGCAATACCAGCTTTCCAAGGAATAAGTCAAGAATGAAGAGTCAAGTATGCCATTTATCAGACACCAGTTTTCCTGACTGATTAAGTCACTCATCCATTTTAAGGAGGAAGAGAAAAACAGGCATTCAAAGACATGAAAGACATGGCTAAGTAATCAGACATTAGACTCATTGTTTTTAATTCACGCCTGTGTTTGATAACTTTTCATTCTTAGGCGCTCCTTATGTAAAGTTATTGTATCCATTTTTATGGTAGTTTTTATTCTTGTTTTCAGATGAATTCAAGTGTTTTGGTCAGTAAATGTGTATCGCTTTCCTACTGTGAGGAAGTTGACAATGTTCAAAGTGCTGTCAGCTCAAAGAAAAACAGGACTGGGCTCTTTCTTAAAGGAACTCATGGCCTAAAAACAACATACAAACCATATCGAAAAAAAATCCTCAAACTGTATTCTAACTTGTATGAAAGAGTTCCACCCAGAGGAGAGGAGGTGGGGATCCTGACAAGTGTGCACCACTCAAGCCTCATAGTTTATGCCATTATTTTCCCACAAATTGGCCCATCAGCTGATCCCAACAAAAAGCAGTAGGATGAAAATATGACACATTACATGTCATTACATGTCATTACATGTCATTTTTCATTTGGACAAGAGCAGCCTGCAGTACTCATAGTAGATACTATGTAATTAGGCAAAATAAACTTTTTCCTTAAAAGAGGGTAGGAAAAGGAGAGGCAACAACATAAAAATTTGCCTCAATTTCCGAGTTTCCTCTGTTATCAAAGGCATCTCTGACCATTTGGACCAAATTTTTATACTCTGCCCTAAACCCTGCTATATTTACAGTTTCTGAGTCTTGGTTTTGGCTTCTGGCCCCCTGAGGTCAGAGGACATGCAGTTCTTATACTTTCATTCAATTAGTAGTAATACTCAACTCCACCTCACCTTCAGAAAAAGAAGGGCCAACATGGATATCTATCCCAACACCCGTATGCTTGTCTGTTCTTAAAACTTCTCAATCATCACATAATTTATTCTGCAGAGATTGATGGATTTAATCATTGGTAAGATTTTCTAATAATGCAATTTTATGTAAACTTTATAATTTCCTGTTATTTCTAAATGTCCTCTCCCTAAAATACTCTAAATTATTATTTTTCAAACATTTGAAAGCTACAATAGATTATTAGTTTTGCGTCACAACCGTATATAAACACACACACACACACACACACACACACACACACACAACAAAATATCATAGAACGTTTGCTCTTACTACTGATATTTGCTGTGTTAGTCAATGTTTTTAAATTCTGGCTGCAAACCACCAAACGAATTTCTCCACCCATAATCTTTTGACAACACAGCTCTAAAGAATCTAGCAAACTACATAACTGTAGAAATCTCCTCCAAGATTTTAGTTTCCAATTTCAACTTGGTTATTACTCTTCTCTAATTCCTTCTATTATCCCCAAAGGGTATATGGGGAATTTCTCAAACAAAATCTAAAATGTCTATGAAATAAAGAGATAGTGTTGTACTACTGAGTCCTCACTACAGGGAACTATTTGGATATACTCTCTATATGTAACAAAATTTAGTTCATTCTACTAATTTTCTACAAATGGTTCTGCTGATTTCCAGTTACTGGTTACTCCCAGTTGCTCATAATATTAATTCACTGTCCCTTGCTCTTTAATCACTTTAACATTACTAGTATTCTGCTCAGTTTTCCTCAATGCCCACATATCGTTAGTGACATGGACGTGGAATCCAGAGGGTGATTTTCATTTTCATAACCCCATTGCCTACAGTTACAAAACATTGCTGTCATAAATTTAATTTACAAATATTTCAGAAATTCTCCAATCCACAAAGTGGCTGCCCTTTTCTTTTTAATTTCATCTAACTAGATGTATAAACAGTCCATAAATCTGACAAAGTACACAAAATAAAATATTCATTAGAAACCCTAGCTGTGTGCCAAACTTTGGTTTTTAGCCATATGGTCCAAGATCTCTAACTTCTTTAACATTCTAAGCTTCATGTAAATTCTAATATTCTTTCCAAAGAAAAATACTAATCTATTTCTAAATTAAATTTAAAAATAAATAGAAAGCTGTCAACTACATTCTTGGCTCCTAGGCCTGCAGAGTAAACAATAGTCAAGCAAATTTGTAGCTGATTGGCTAAGCAATGGTTCAAAGGGCTCTTATAACCACTAAGAGTCTAACAGATCCCAAGACCCTGGTCCCTAGAGGAGGCCAAGGAGTATGTAGTGTCCAAGAGCAGGTTCAGATGGGTCTCTAGCTCCATCTGACAACCCTTCGGTCATCCCTGGAGGACTTGTTCTTCTGTTCTCAATAGCAACTTCCCAAAATTTGACTTTTCCTTCCAGCCTCAACTCGCTTCTTTCAATAACTCTCAGCAGATGATCTAGTTTTAGATTTTAGTACCAGTGTTTTTAATGGCAGCTAACATGTATCGGAGGCTTACTATGGCAAGGTTCAATGTTAATTAATTTACATGTAGTAATTCACTTAACACTCCTAACAACCCTAGGAGGTAGGAACTGTTAGTATCTCTCTTTTAAAGATGAGGAAACTAAGGCACCTTAAGTTTAAGCTAACTACTCAAGATCATACAGCCATTACACGGAAGAACAGAGATGTAAATCAGAAAATGTGATTCCAAAGGTAGCATTCTTGACAATGACATTAAAATAAATGCTCCAGTCAAGAGCTTCCTCAATCTTTATCCTCTTTACATCTACGTATATCTAAACTGTACCAATGATTATACCCCATCTATAAATGGCTAAGGTCATCCTTCAACTTCTATTCTAGAATTTGCCCCTTGCTATAGCCGCTTGTCTTCTTTTTCGAACTCTTCCCAATTCTTTATAGCTCATCAGCGTAAAAGGTAAAGCTATCATTTTGTCAATGTGAGGTATCACATTGATTGATTTGGGTATGTCAAACCATTTTTGCATCCCAGGGATAAATCCCACTTGGTCACAGTATATAATCTTTTTAATGCATGTAAAATTTGGTTTGCCAGTTTTTTACTGAATATGTTTGCATCTATGTCCATCAAGTATATTGGCCTGTAGTTTTCTTTTCTTGTGGAATCTTTCTCTGACTTTAGTATCAGTGTGACCACATTAGAAAGAAAAATAGTACATGATCATCTCAAGAAACATGGAAAAAGCTTTTGACAAAGTTCAACATCCATTCATGATTAAAACTCTCAACAAAATTAGTATAGAAGGAACTTACCTCAACACAATAAAGGCCATATATGAAAAGCCCACAGCTAACATCATAATCAATGGGAAAAAGCTGAAAGCTTTCCTTCTAAGATACAGTACAAGGCAAGGATGCCCACTGTCACCACTTCTATTCAACATAGTACTGGAAGTTCTAGCCAGAGCAATTAGACAAGAAAAAGAAATAACAGGGATCCAAATTGAAAAGGAAGAAGTAAAATTATGTCTGTCTGCAGATGATATAATCATATATTTAAAAAACTCTAAATACTTAACAACAAGAAAAAAACTGTTAGAGCTAATAAACAAATTCAGTAAAGTTGTAAGATGCAAAATCAATGTACAAAAAACAATTGCATTTCTATCACAAACAATGAACTATCTGAAAAGGAAATTAAGAAAACAATTTTATTCACAAGAGCAAGAAAATAATAAAATACTTAGGAATAAACTTAACCAAAGAGATGAAAGACTTGTACCCTGAAAATTATAAAACATTGATAAAGGAATTAAAGAAGATGTAGATAAATGGAAAAACGTCCTGTATCCACAGAACGGAAGACTTAGTATTGTTAAAAATGCCAATACTACCCAAAGATATCTATAGAGTCAATGCAATCCCTACCAAAATTCCAATGGCATTCTTTACAGAATTAGAAAAAACAATCCTAAAATTTATATGGAATTCATAAAGAACCCAAGTAGCCAAAGCAACCTTGAGGAAGAACAGAGCTGGGGGCATCACATTTCTTGATATCAAAACATATTACAAGGCAACAGTAATCAAAAGAGTATGGTACTGGCATAAAATCAGACATATAGACCAATGGAACAGAATAAAGAGCGCAGAAATAAATGCACACATCTATGTTCAACCTATGTTTGATTAGAGTGCCAAGAACACATAATGGGAAAAGGATAGTCTCTTCAATAAATGATATTGGGAAAACTAGATATCCACATGCATAAAAATGAAATTCCACCCTTATCTCACTCCATATACAAAAAGTCAACTCAAAATGGATTAAAGACTTAAACATAATACTTGAAAGTATAAAACTACTAGAAGCAAACATAGGGGAAAAAACTTCTTGACATTGGTCTGGGCAACGATTTCTTGAAGATTACCCCAAAAGCACAGGCAAAAAAAGCAAAAATAGACAAGTGGGATTGCATCAAACTGAATAGCTTCTGCACAGCAAAGAAAACAATAAACAGAGTGAAAAGGCAACCTACAGAATGGGAGAAAATATTTGCAAACCATATATCTGATAAGGGGTTAAAATATATAAGGGACTCAAACAACTAATAGCAAAAAAAGTAAATAACCCAATTAAGAAATGGGCAAAGGAGCTGAATAGATATTTCTCAAAAGAAGATATACAAATGGTCCATAAGTATATGAAAAGATGCTCAACATCACTAATCATCAGGGAAATGCAAGTGCAAACCACAATGAGATATCAATTCATACATGTTAGAATGGCTACTATCAAAAAGACAAGAGATAACAAGTGTTGGTGAGGACGTGGAGAAAAGGAAATCCTTGTACACTACTGCTAGCAATGTAAATTGGTATAACCATTACGGAAAACAGTATGAACATTCCTCAAAAAATTAAAAATGGAACTACCATTTAATTCATCTTTCCCACTTCTGAGTATATATCACAAGGAAATGAAATCCATATCTGCTCCTCCACGTTCATTGCAGCATTATTTACAATAGCCAAGACATGGAAACAACCTAAGTGTATGTGGATGGATGAATGGATAAAGAAAATATGACACACACGCACACTCAAACTGGAATATTATTCAGCCTTAAAACAGAAGGAAATCCTCCTATATACAACAACAAGGATGGACCTTGATGATATTAGGCTAAGTGAAATAAGCCAGACACAGAAAGATAAATATTGCATAATCTCACTTATATGTGGGATCTAAAGAAGTCAAACTCATAAAAACAGAGAATAGAATAGTGGTCGCCAGATGCTGCAGGATGGAGGAAACGGGGAGATGTTGGTCAATAGGTACAAAGGTTCAGTTACGCAGGATGAAAAAGTTCGGGAGATCTAATGTACAGGATGGTGACTATAGTTAATAATACTGTATTGTATACTGGAAATTTAATAATGGAGTTGATCTTAAGTGTTCTCACCACAAAAAAATCCTTTAACTATGTGAAGTGATGGTTATGTCAATTTGATTGTGGTAATCATTTCACAATGTATACATATATCAAAACATCTCATTGTACATCTTAAGTGTATATAATTTTTATTTGTCAAGTACACCTCAAAAAGCTGGAAAGACAAAAGGTAAATCTAAAAAATACAAAACTTATTTTCAACCCTACCTAATCCTGAACTTAGAGATGCATCGCCTTTCCCTTCACTATTGAGCTTCTTGAAAAGCAGTCTATTCCTCAATCCTCAATGCTTACATTTATTTGCCTCAAATTTACTCCTAAATTTACTGGCAGCTATCTTGAAAGGGCCCTAAAGATCTCTTCCTTTTGAACTCGGTGTTCACTGACCTGTTCTAACTTTTCAGTATGGTAACAGAATCAGGCATAGTTGAGTGCTCCCTCCTAAGAGTAGCTGCTTTGATTCCCACGGCCCTCTCTGGCTGTTCCCGTCCTGTTTCCCACAGAGTTCATTATCACAGATTCCTCCAGCCCCTTTTACTCTACTCATCCCTTAACTATATTGGTGGCCTCAGTGTCCTAGCCTCAGCTTCTCGTCTTCTTGACGTGGATACTGCTCCATAGTCTCAATTACCATTCTCAGACTGCTTACTCCAAAAATCTGCTTTCCCAGGCCTGATCATCTGCCTCTGAAACAAATCCATGTGGATCTTTTGCAGGCAACTGAATCTCAAAGCTAGAGTCAAAGTATCCCCTCCATCCCCTAAATGACTCTTTCTCCTGAGTTCTCTGTCTGGCTAACAACACCACCATAAAAACCATCCATCTTAAGCCAGTACCTCCGAGTTCTCCCACTTCCTTCTCTTCCTTACTCTCTCCCCCTTTTCTAGACAGGCTTCCGCTGCCATGTCTCTTGAATCAGCCTCCCCAACACCAAGAACGCAGTAAGTGAAGTAAGTGATGACGCCAGGAACAGACACTAAGTTCCCAACTCCAACTGTTAATGCCCTTTTCACAACTACACCCTAGCAGTGGAGGTTCTTACCATGTGCCAGGCACTATGCTGACCACTGTATATACTTTATTTAGTTGAATCCTCCAAACTATTATTACAGAACAGAAAACCTACGAAAAGAGAAGTTAAATAAGTTGCTCCAAATCATGCAGAACTAGAAGAATTCCAAGCTGGGGTTTATCTGACACCACAACCATTCTCTTGGTCACTGAATGATTCTGCCTCCCACAATGCTACTTAAAGCTTCAGCCGCTCTACCTAAACGATTGAAACAGCACCCCAAGTGGTCTCCCAACTGCCAGCCCTGCCCTACCTCATCCCTAAATCTATTCTTCATAGTGCCCTGAGTTCGCAAAAATAAATAAATAATAAAGCATCCCCAATTATGTCCTCCTAAAAAACTACTGGTTCCCCCTCCTTACAGAACAAAATCAAAACTCTTTGGCCTGACGTATAAAGCCACATGTATCTTTTCAACACCATCTCCCCACCTTTTGTTCCTGCCTTCTCTCTCACACTCTGAGTTCTAGCTCTAATGAAATGCATCCCATTATTTGTACCAACTTTGTATTTTTTATTCGTCTGTGCTGTTCCCTTTCCTGGGAAATGCTCAGCATCAAACCTTTACCCTCTCTCTATTTGTTGTGTTCACCCTTCAAAATCCAATTAAAAGTGTCAATACTACATCTCGAGGGTCAAGTCATACCTCCAAGACAAATGAAGCTGTCCCCTCCTGGATCCTTGGCTTTCTTTGTACATCTCTGTGCTGATTTATGTAATACACCTTACTGCAATTAGGTTATACATCCATCTCCCTCACTAGTGTTCTGACCTCAGCCCCTAATTCACAAAAAACAGAGTCCCAATGTTTTAAAAGCTGAAGGATAAATAAAAGAAGTGATCCCAGTTGAAGGAATTAAAATGACAAGGGCCAGGATGTTAAACTGAAATTAAAAGCATCCAAGGAAGATTGCCACTTTTTCAAAGTTACAGAAACAGTGAGAGAAAGAGAGAGATTGAGGCGCCACGGGAGGCCCAGCACAACACTGCCTCACTTTCTGCTTCCAGATTCTGGCGGGAGATCAGTAAAAAGAGCAGTGGGCTAAAATTCAGGTGAATTAGAGGTTTAGTCCACAGAGCATCACTGATAATTTTTATCTTCTTAAGAAAGTCATTTAATCTGCGATTCTCAGTTTTCTCATGATATCGAGCTTTAGAGCCTACCCCATGTTCCTGAAGGGCCCAGCGGAAAATAGTAGGGGTGGGCAATGATGCTAAGGCCTAAAGTCATTTTCACATGAGCTTCAGATGGCTAAGGTGAGGAACAGCCTAGAGCTCCCGCGATTGAGACACAAAGTGAGCAGACAAAGGTAAATGACTACTGGATCAACACCAGAAAAGAGGACGCTGGCTCACCTGGGTTCCCCTCCCAGGGCTGCGTTCCTTCCCAGGGCTTAGTTCCCCTGTCAGGGCTGCCTTCTCATCTCAGGGCTGCGTTCTTTTTGCAAGCCATGGCCCAGGGAGAAAGTTCTTTCTCAAATTGTGCTAGAGAGAGGGTGCGCGTTACCTCTAGCCTGAGCCCTGGACCAAAAACTCTTCCTCATATACTCCGTGTTATTTGCCCACAAGTTATTTTAATGAGACAGACAGTTGGTTAACGTCCACAATTTAGTTAAAATGGCATTTTGGTCAAAAACTAAAGTCCCCACTGGCTTGTTTTACTGATACTACGCTTTGGATGTCCCTTGGGGTTTTGGGAATGGGGTGGTTTTGCGACTCTAAGCATTTGGCTATTTTTCAGAATGAGTGGGTCTACTTATTTTGTTTTCTTTCTTAAATTTCTAATTTATTTCCAGCCAATATTCTGCTCTGTGTCGTGTATGATAGTTACAACTGGGAACAACGTATCAGAGCATGTCCCTGCAGTCCTGGAGCGCGGCGTTGCCATGGGAGGCGGGCTGACCCTCAACCTCGGATTCACCAGGCCCCGCCTGTCAGCCTCGGAGGAAGGCAGGCCAGTTCCCTCTGGATCCGCTTCATAACAGCTTCCTCCTGCTGGTTTTCTCTCTCCTTTACCTCCCAGAGATCCTTTCTCCCTTCTCCTTCCTTAGTCTCCATCTCTCTCATCCTACGCTACTCTTCCCTTTTCTCTGTCAGTCCTTTGCTCTCTTTCCCTTTGTATGTTTGCTTTTCCTATGTGAATATTGGAAATGTTTCTGCGCTCTTCTGAACGGCCACCAGAGGGGGCCCTACAATCCGGCCGTCCAGTCTCCGCAGCTCTGCGACCCCGAAACCACCCTGCTTTCCAAGGCTCTAATCGCTCTACCGATCCTAAATTCCCTATATGCTACCCTGCTGCTTCTCTAAGCCTCACCCCTTATTCTGCTCCCCAGCCTCCCACCAAGGACCTTTTGTTTTCGACTTCGTGGAACACCCGCCTTGCAGGACCCAAGTCCCTGCACCGTGGTTTTCCCGCTGTCTACGTTTCAGCCTCCAATCCTAGCGTCCCCGTTTCTGCCACTACATGCCCCAACTCGCCAAGAAAATGTCCTTGGTGGCTGTCAAAAACCCACACGGTTGGGCTCTTCTCGGTGGCGCTGGGTCCCCGCTCCACATCCTTCCCGTTTTGGTCGCTGGACCTAAAAGCCTGCCCCCCTCCCCCCAACCAGGGGAGCTGGCCTGGGACCCAGCTAGGACTCACCTTGAACAGCTCTCCCTCCCTGCTCAGAACCCCCTCCCGCCAGATGTCACTCAGACACCGAGGACCAGCCCTCACTGCCACCCCCCTCCCCGATGCTGCCCCGCCCCAGGCCACGCGGGGCTCCCGGGCGCGCGGCTCTAAACCCAGCACAGGGGCGCGGGCGCTGCGGCTCCGAGACCCTCCCACGCCCTTCTCCGCGCCGCGGGGCCCCGGAAGACCCCAATCTCGTAGGCTCTAGTCAGTCCTCTAGGGTCTGCCCGACATCCCCTCCGATTCCCCCCGAGATTTCTAAGCCGGCCAAGCCTTCCTAGAGGACCGCCCATCCGCATCCGGCGCTGGTCCCCCGCCCCGCTCCGCCACCTGCCGAAGCCTGCGCCAGAGGCGCCCTTTCCCGGCCGATGGTCCCGCGGTGAGCGAGACCCGAGGGGGAATGGTTCGAGGTTCCAAGCTCCTGCTGTCCCCGCTCTGTGACGCCGCACTCCCCGGACTCACACTGTGCTCATATCTCGGACGCCCTTTGATACTGCCCCCAACACTCCCCTGTCCGCGTTGCTCCAAGGACCTCGCTTCCCCCGGCTTCTCGCTCTCCTCGGTGTTTCTATTCAAAACCCGTCAGGGACGCTCTATCCTGCTTCTCCCTGGAATCCCAGCCCCGTCGTTGGAGTCCGAGGGGCCCCACTCTCTTCCCCTAGAGGAATGGGGTTGTGGGTTGCATCCTTCGTCATTGTTACACCGAGTGGGCTCCTCTCCGTATCCCTTCGTGCCCTGCTAACAGCTTCTGGGGACCCCCAGGGCTCCCCCCCTCCCGTCAATTCTCAGGTGCTCTCCTCGGCACCCGGAGACCCTCCGTGCACTAAGCCCGGCCCCACCGCGGCGCCCTCACTGGGCCCTCCTGGTGCCTCGGCAGCGCCGGTCCTGGCCCTGTACATCACTGTCCGTCCCCAAACCTCGCTCGCTGCCCCATCCGGGAGGCGCCATTCTGAACTACTTTTACAATACCCCTCCCCCGAAGATGTCAGTCTACCGCGCTGCACCTCCACCCAGGCCCCATCCCAGGAGATCAGTCTTCTCACCTGTAGAATAGTACGCTAACCACTCCTTCCTCGTAAGGGAGTTAGGAAGATTAAACGCAAGTAATTTGCACAGAGTTTACAACAGTGTCTGATACATGATGTGTGAACTCCTTCCTCCAGCACCAGGGGGCGCCCCCGGGCCACTTCCAGTTTTCTCCGAAGACACCAGCTCTTTTGGCCAACGCCTCCCTTAGCCTACGAAGTCCTAAATGCCCACCTGTAAGAACTCTTAATCCTCAAAGCCCACTCCAGGGAATATTTTTGTGCGTCAGTGAAAACAGGAGCACACCCCTCTGGTTCTCATTCTGAATCTAATTCTGATTCTAAGAGGGGCCTGCCCTTTCCCTGTCTTGGGAGCTATTTCACTACTTTGTAAAATTTTAGATAACTGATCATAACGTAAATGATTCTTGTCTATTGATATACAAAAAAATTCTATTGGGGCAAACCTCTCCCCTAAATCATTTGTAAATATGATTTGTTTTGCAACCATTCGCAAATCCATTTCAGTATTCTTAATCTAGAAACAGCTTTCCTTTTTGACTTCTTTAAACCGCTCCTAATATCTTCCTGGTTCCCTCACTTAATAATGAGTTAAATAAAATATTTGACACCTTCACTTTATGTCTGTAGTCATTATTTTACCTAGTTTAAATATACTCTTTAATAAACCCTGTGAGCCCATTACTATTAATTTTCCCTCTTTATGGAAGATAAAACCGAGATTGTGATTTGATCTGAGAGGAAACCCTACTTGGGTGACCCTAAGGGAGACTCTCCCCAGGTGCTTCTTCACAAGTCCAAGCCTTCTTTTTAGCACAGCTGCCTCTAAAGGACCCCCAAGGATGCCCTGTGGGGCTGCCGCCCTGGACGCTGTGGGGCAGCGAGTGCCAGCACAGGTGCTCTGTGTCCACCCAACCCCACAGAGCCTTCCCCATAACCTGCAACCCAAACCAACCTCCTCCAAGGTGGCTCTGCATCCTGGATACTTAGAAGAATCCTGCATCTTGGATACTTAGAAGAATCCTGCTCTTGTTCTGCTTTTGTTCAACCCCAATCCACCCACCTCCAGCCCTCAAAAGACTGTATGGATCTAGGCGTCCAGAAGAGGGCGCCCTGGACCACTGTGAGATGCCACCAGCCTGTTCGAGGGGTTCTTCTGGGTAGAAAGCACCCTCTCCCAAGTTCTACATCCCCAGCGTCCTTCTCAGCTGCTGTGGTACCCACCACTTCTCTTCCTGCTCACTGTCTCCTCTGTTCCATCCCTGTGCTCTTCCCCCGGCATCATCACATCCCATGCTGTCTCCTTAAACCCCATCCATTGTCTCCCTGCTCCACTCCCAACTCCCCATTTGAAACCAGCTCTGTTGGGCTCCTGATCATATGCTCTTTTCTAAAGTCTAGGGGCTGGCCTGGTGGCTTAGTGGTTAAGTTTGCGTGCTCCCGTTGGATAGCCCAGGTTAGTGGGACCTACACACTGCCCATCAAGCCATGCTGTGGTGGTGTCCCACATACAAAATAGAGGAGATTGGCACAGATGTTAGCTCAGGGACAATATTCCTCAAGCCAAAAAAAAAGAAAAAGTCTAGAGCTGAGGGTGGATTGAATTTTTTTTCTATGAAACAGAAGAATCACAACACCTTAAATTTGGGACGGTCTGTGCAAGAGCCCCACTGGTGAGCCCCACCGCCGGAGGAGAGTCTCCTCCGGCGGTCATCCAAACTTTGGAGGTGCAGGGTCGAGGAGGTCACTCTCTGGACACTCCCACAGCCTCAGGAAGAATGTGAGTAGTTGAAGGTGATAGCCATATTAGAGGCTCTGCCTCACTCTGAGCCAAACGTGAACTATAATCCTCACAGAACCATCTCTGGTAAATCAATAAAACCACTAGTAAATGTAGAATGAAGATCTTTCATTAGGTTAAAAAAAGATATATGTGTGAGGAAGTGAAAGGCCTGAGGAGACAAATCAATAAAACCACCTCCTTCATTCCTGGCCGAGGCCCTCCTTTGGAGAACAACGATGTTACCTTCAGCTCCGTGTAGCCGTCATTGCCCAATCCCGTCTCAAGCGGAGTGAACAAATGTCACTGTCATTAATCTGAAGTGCAGCCTCCTTTCTCGGGTAATTAAAGAAACAGAAGATGAGGTGCGTGAGCTTAGACGGGCATCCTAGGAAATCCGGGTTACAGGAATCCCCTGGGAGCAGTGCGCAAAGTGCCTTTCTTTCTCCTCACCGCACCTTCCCTTTCACTCCACCTCCAGTTTCTTCCCTTGAAGAAGGCAGTTCCACACGGCCTGGTGTAGGGAGAAATCCCCCCTTGTCCTCCAGCATTGAGGTACTTGAGGATAATGCCTGCCACATGGGGCCACCCTTGTGAGAAGACACTGGATGTGCTACAGGAAGGGGGTCTGCAGAGTGATCGAGCACACACGTGCACACACCTTCCTCGCTCACTTGCCGAGGCCCCAAATGCCTTCAGAGTGGGAGACAACTCTCCCTCTTGGAGAATTATGAGACTTAACATTCAAATACATTTGGGAGAGAAAATAGACTCAGCAGCAAGATTGAGGCAGGGGAGATAAGAACATGGTACTACCTGGGTGACTTTTAATTTAGTCTCACCTCTGTTTACTCCTGGCGTGGCCTCTAACCTCTCAGAGAATCAGTTTTCTCACCCTAAAATGGAGGGGTTAGAGCGGACCGGGGATTGGCACATTTTTTTCTATAAAGGGCCACATATTAAGATTTTAGACTCTGCGGGCTGTACAGTCCCTGTTGCCATGACTAGACTCCGCCTCGGGAGCGTCAACAGCAGCCACAGACAGTACACAACCAACGGAGGGAGGCCGCATTTGCAGGCCATGGTGGGCCTGCCCCTGGACTAGACAATCTCTCAGCTCAGATCAACATTTCTATCCCAGGGTTCAAATTAACTGAGGCCCAGCAGCCCTTGGTGGTTTCCGGTTCTGAGAGCCCTGCTCTGACAACCTCTAGACCCAGGGTCCTGCCAAGACTGGCATCTTGACACTCTCTTGCCTCCTCCAACTGGAGGCAGGGGCGCCATTACTGATGCGACAACATGCCATCCCATCAGCAAACAGAATTGGAAGCAACACAGTGCGATCACCCTAGAATTGTCTCCACCCTGGACCCAGCCCCGCCTTGTCCCTACCCCCATCCAGGGCTGCTGGGGCCATTCACCGCTGTGCCTTGGTCCCTTCTGTGCAAGGGTGGTCTGCTCTGTACTCCACAGCCTCGGCTTCAGTTGTCAAGCAAGACCATCCCTCAGTGCTGTGGTTGTTCTATCTCCCACCCCTGAGCTGCCCCAGACAGGGCTTGTTTCTAGATCTTGCATCCTTCTTCTCCTTCTCCTATCCGATACAGACCACCAGACCTTTCTCAGCCAAGTCTTAAGATGTATCACTTATCAGGACTAAGATTCAGATACATGAGCAAAGTCAGGGATTTCTGTTATAGAACTGGAGAGAAAGAAGAGGTCTTCAGACCAGGCAAAAGCCCACTTAGTAGAATTATTGCACAAGGTCATAAGTGGACGAAGAGGCAAGCTCCACACCCCCGATAAGCTGTCCCATGTTAACCCCTACACGGAGAGCATCAGTGAGGCAGAGTAACACAGAAGTCTAAGCATTAAACCAGAAAGGAAATTCCTGCTGCAGACGCTTTAGCATGGGCTTATCGCGCCCTCTTGTGGTTAATTCTGAGAAATGCAGGCTACCGAACTAGGCTGTTTTCTGACATCCTTTGCATTCCCATTTTTAAAAGATCATTTGAACTGTCTGATTCATTCCCCAGAAAAAATTGTGAAGAAAACAAAAATTTGAATTAGCCCATCTCAATCCCAGATTCACCTCAAATCACATTATCTCGTTTTATTTTCAAAATATCCATTTGAAGAAGGCTACACACGTATTGACTCCATTGGAAATAGTGGAGGCAAACAGCCTTGCCTGAGGTCACAAAGCTAAAATCCTGGCTACTCTTCTCTGGTTGTTTCACAGCGCTTTTCATGTTGACCACAAAAATCCACAGTTTCCCTCTGTCCTGGGGTCAGGACATCTTCGAAGCAGGCAAGGGTCAGTGGTCTCACGGAGTGTGTGTAGGGTACAAAGTAGGAACCCAGGGCCAGAAACAAGACTGAGCCAGAAAGGTGCAGGCAGGCGGACTTCTGCATCCTTGCCCCCGGCCTTTCCCCCCTGTGCTGGGCAGCAGTGTTCTCCACGGCAGGGGCAAGGTGGGGCCAGCACTTGTCTTCTGTGCAGCTGAAGGGCCAGGGATTGAGCAGGGACACCACCGCTGAAAGCTGAGTAGCCTCACCCCGTGGAACCTTCCCCCCACGCCCTCTCCCCACGCTTCCTATGTTCCAGCCACGCCGCTTCTCCACGACAACCGCGTGTATATGTCCATACTCCTGCGTCTCTTCTCACACTGTTTATGCCGCCTGGAAGTATCCCCTGCTCCAGCCATCAAAATCCTACTCATCCTTCAAGGCCAAGTTCATATGTCATCTCTTCCCTCTGGCTTTCCATGACCTTCCCTTCCTCTCCTGTTACCCCCTTCCCGTCATACTCACACCTTTCCTCTCTGGACTCAACGTTCTTTGTCCACCTGTTCACAAGACGTGCATTGTTCCATATTTATTTGTCTCCCCCATGGTCTGTGAGCATCTTGAGGGCAGAGACCACTCAATCATTTTACTTGGAATTGATAGAAACCCCCAGGGAACCGTAGTAGAAAAATGCATGAGCTTTGGACCAGACAGACCTGGATCCAGATCTTGACGTGACCACCTGGGGTAGACGTTAAATTTCCTATGTCAAGTCTCATGTCTGCAAAATGTGATAACAACACCTTCAGGGAGTTTGTTAGGAAAATTAAGTGAAATAATATACACAAAGCCCTTATACACAGAAAGCAGTAGCTTTAATATCATCCAGGTCAATGTCTGCTATAATAAATCTAGAGAAGGAAGTGACTTGCCCAAGGTCACACAGGACTTCTAGGACCTGAACCCAGAGCACCCGGTTCCTAGGCCAGACCTTTTCAACCAACTGAAGTCCTGTTCATCTCGTTTGCTATTCTGATCCCAAAACAAATAAAATTGATACCAACACACCCTGCTTATAGTTACACCCTGTCTTAATCTGTTCAGACTGCTTTAACAAAACACCACCGACTGAGTAGCTTATGAACAACAGAAATTTATTTCTCACATTTCTGGAGGCTAGAAGTCCAAGAACAAAGGATCAGCATAGTCTCATTCTGGTGAAGGACTCTTCCTGGTTCAGAGCAGGCACCTTCTTGCTGTGTCCTCACACTGTAGAAGAGGCGAGAGGTCTCTCTGGAGCCTCTTTTATAACACACTAATACCATTCATGACATTCTAGCCTCAGGAAACAAGAACTTCCTAAAGGCCTCACCTACCGATACTATCACAGCTGGCATTAGGAATTCAATATACGTATTTTGGGAGGACATAAACATTCAGACCATAACATCCATACTATATCTCTGCCTATTGTCACTTTCTTCTTTCAAATAACGCTGAGTTCTCCAAAAACAGAGACTGGCTGTTGCCTTCCCTGTCCTCTCCATGGCACAGCCTAATGCAAGAAGAGGCACACGGTAGGAATTGAAACATACTTGCAAAACCGTGAGTGATCCCGAGCTTCCTCAGTTCTCCTCAGATTCAGGATCCACGTCATCATCCTGTCCTAGACCAACCCTGAATTCCCCATGCTCCTCAAATCCCTCCATCTTCTCCTCATTCCTATTAGCTGAGTTCATGACTATTCACTTCTCACCTGCACTTGTCTGGTCCCTTGGGGGTGACAGTGTGGCAGCACAGACACACAGGGGTGGCTTCCAAGGACCAGGCAGGACCAGGGTGGTATTTAGAAGCCACTTTCTAAGGCCAAGTCTGAGGGAGAACGACATGGCTGAAAAAGAAAAGCGAAGTCAATTGGGTTAGAGGCCAAGCTGACACAGAATAGAGAAGGAAGTGAGTGGAAGGAAATTCTACAACTGAGTCTGGGGAGACAGAGGCTCATTTATTTATATATTTGAGGGGGGGCTGTGTCCACATAGCGAATGAGTGGCTGGCCTGAGGTAACACAGAAATGTTTCTGCCCTAAACATTGCCAGCAGACTCCAAACATGACCCTGTCCCCAGCAACGCTGTCCAAACCTCTATCTTCCCTTGGTCGTTAGATCAGAAGTTACTCCAGGTCCAGCCTCCTTTCTATCCCTTCAAGTCATCTCTGAGTCGGGGCTCCGGGCTGCACCTTGCAGGCTGTGCAGCTAGACAGTCTCTTTCCAACCCATGTCCTCAGTGTTTCTGGCTCATGAGCCAGGAATTTTCCCAGAGAAGGCTGCCTCTCAACCACCTCTTTGGACACTGAGCTCAGTCCCATAGAGAGAGCTAAGTTGTTCCCTAAGCCCAGGTCTGACCCTGCAGCCAGGATTCCATCCACGGTCCAGGAGTAGAGCATGGGTCCCTGTATTCCTAAGACAAAACCCCTGTGTATTACAATTTCCAGGACTTTCCACTATTCTAGTCTCCAAAGCGAGGGCAGAAAAGTGGTAGCCTGGGGCGGCATCCCAGCTGGGTACCACCTCCCTGCTCAGAAGCTCAGTGCACATCTCCCAGAAGTGGACGTGGCAGGGCCTCACCGTGGCACCCAGCAGCCCAGATGTGTGAAGTCCTCTCACCGCCATGAGTACTTGGTTTGCTGTTGCTCAGTTGCGCTGGGCCTGGCCTCCTCTGACGGGAGATGACCAAAACTGTGACCTAACTAAAACGGAGGTCCAGCCGACCTTTCCTTCAGCTCTTCATGCTTCTTTGTATTTTCCAATTATTTTTAATGAATACTTACTGCTTACGTAATCAAGGAGAAAGCAATCAGAGTCATTACAAAGATCAAGATTCTTTTCAAAGACCACGTACTCCTGGAAACATTTCCTGATTTTCTCAGAACATACACCCAGAGTATTTTGTAGAGTTTGCTCTTGGAGCAGTTCAAAGGTAACAGAGATTCAGAACTTAAAGCACAGCCCTCTAGCGTGGCAGCCCCTGAAATCCACTGAGGAGGGCACAGAAGGCCACCAGACCCCGAAGGACTGGAGCTGGAGGCCAGTTATCTCCCCGCATCTTGTCCGATTTGAGAGGTCGTAACTAGAACAGCTGAAGTATTGCTCGTCTAGAACCCTGCTTGAAGCCTGGCCTTTGACGAAAACCAAGGAGATGAAGATAGTGTTTGCAATAGTAACAATAGCAAGCATATATTGAAGGTTTATTATGAACCAGGCACTCTACTAAAATATTATCTTATTAAAGATACTGTTGAGCCTGTGATGTAGGTATAATTTAAAAGATAGAGCCAGTATACAAACATCGTCTGACAGATGGCAAAGTTCATGCTTTTAAACAATATGCTATATTATCTCTCATATAACAGCATTTATATAAGAAAGGGCTAAGCCATCATGAAACCTAAATACAGAGACTCACCTCCTCACTAGATCGCTAGATGAATCCATGACAGATAGGTAGGTAGGTAGGTAGGTAGATAGACAGATAGATAGATAGAAAAATAGATGATAGATAGATGATAGATAATAGTTAGAGATAGATACTTAGATGATAAAATCATTACTTACACTTTAGTCCACACCAAATCCTCACCTGCTATTAAAATATTCATTTTAGTTGGGCTTCAATTTTAGAAATTTACATTAAGATATTAATCACAAAGATAGTCCCCTTCTCGAAGGGTTTGCTATTTGACATCCGATGAAACCTTACTGGCAGGATTGCAGGGCTGCTGGTTGATGTCAGGTAGGGCTGGAGATGCCCCCTTTTCTGGACATCAGCGTTCCTAGGGACAGGGCAGGCTAAAGCTTCAGGATCCTAAAATAAATCTCCAAATTGCAGATCCTTCCTCCTGGTTTATATGATCCCTCCACACTGTACTTTGAACTACTTTATCATCAAAGTTTTCCAATATAGAAAACATGTCTTTCTAGAGTTGAATTTCACAGGAAAAGCTATCTGTGATGAACTCCCTATTTTTCATTTTGAAATTCCATTATTTATTGGACCGAGACAATATTTTTCCAGTCCTCAAATTTAAAAAAAACAATTGTCCAATTGATTACGAGTATTTATCTCTTTACAAATACAGACGAAGCCATGAATCAAATGCCCTTTGCCTTTTTGTCTCTCATTCTTGTGCTTGTCTTCATTAAAGAAAACACACTATGAAAATGTATAGTTTTCCCACTTTGTTCCTCGTGCTTAATTGATTTCCAGCATGAAAAAATTTAAAAAAAGAGTATTAGCCAGGAAAAGGAAACCTCCAACCTCATGATCATCCTCTTAAGGACCATTTAATCTTCAGTTGTGTTCACCAACGCTAATTATAAACATCTTTAATTGTGCACGTCGCCCACACAGTTGAGTGCAATTCCATTTCTTGGACTTTGGCATAACGTTCTACTACTAGATCACCAGCCAAGGTACTGTCCCAGTAGAGCCTTTTTACTTTCTACTCAGGGAAGCAAAAGTTGTCAGCAATTCAAGCCTAGAAAATCAGCATCCTTCAGTGAGAAATGTGTCTTGGGATGGAGGAGCCCTCGCCAGGGCATGGGATAGGACCACTTGCAGCAGTAGCTCAGTATTAATTAATAAATCAATGGAATTAATTAATTCAATTACCATGTGCAGGGAATGGGTGTAGTTCTCGAGACTCAGAGATGAGTTAAGATACATTTCCTGCCTTCAGAGACAATTTACTTTAGAAAGAGAGACACTTTCCAACTTACTATGGCAAACCTTGCTAAGAGCTATGATACCAGCTCAAGCAAGCGATGGTGGAGAGCAGAGAATTCTTCAGTCATAAAAGGGGCAACGAGAGAGGGAGAGGGCACTCTAGGCCAAGGGAATAGCATGATGGTATCTCAGAGGTGTAAACTTGTTCGGGGTATTTGGGAGGGACCTGTATCCCTGTGGGGCTGTTGAGATGGCTATGCCAGGGAGGGCCACTGCAAAGACAGGGTGAGATCAGAGTAGAGAGGACCAGTGGTGTTTTCATAAGGGGTCTGGACTTCATTACTTAGACAGGGAGTCACTAAAGTACTCTGAAGATGAGAAGTGATCTTACTTGCAATTGAATGAGATCACACTTCCATTCACAGATGCTTCAGGCTGGCCAGGGGCTCAGTTGTGTAGGTAATGTTTTTCACTGGGGCCTCAAAGCTCTAGTTCGCCCCATTTCATGCCACTTCTCAGACCCAGCATCCCTGACTTCTGGCAGGAATCCAGCTGGAACTCCCTTCAGAATAGGCAGGCTCTCAGCAGATCCTGGCTCATCACCTCCAAAACAGGAACAGAAAACAACTCGGGCTCTCCTTACCTTCTCCCTTTACAGCATGCTTTCATTTCTGAAAATGAAATGGAAGTGAGTAACTGGTGTGGGCAGCAGCTCCCTGTGCGTGTGAAATCAGAAAGCCTCCGTCCACCCTCCATCTCCAGGGGAGAGTCAGAGGCAAAGCTGAAACTGCTGCTGTCGTGGAGCTGGGACTGACCCACACCGCCACAATGGAGGAAGAGGACAGATGCAATAGACTGAGTGCAAATGGAGGCCCGGGTGAGGAGAGACAGGGGACCGCAGAGAAGGAAAGGGGCAGAAAAGGAGGCCGTGGAACACAGTGATCAATTTGCTGAACACTATTCCCCTCTGTGACGTATTCCAGTGACATTCCATGAACTACAGTCAGAAGCAGAAAATCAGGTAGCTTTCTTCGTAAATCTCATCTTGTTCTTGATCCTTCATTACCAACAATGGCAGAAAGAAAGAAAAAAAAAAAAAGAAAGCTTAAACTTCCCAAAGATATTACATTTATTTGTAGTTTAAAACTTATTTTATCGGTAAATAGGCAATCAAGCTGTAATGATGTAAAAATGCATTTGCTTTTAGAGAACATTCATTTCTATTATTGAGGATGAATTTCCGTAAGATATTCATCTTTGGTAACAGAAATATTTTAATTTATGTTAAGTGTAGATAAGTGGTTGGTAAGTAGAACATGTGTGTGCTAAACATAGACAGGAAGAGATGGAAGGAGGAAAAGATACCTAATAGTCATGAGGGACCTAGGTACTAAGTGATTGTTGTACACTGAATATGCGTGAGATTTGTGAGGTACTAAATATACAGAGGCACTAAATATGTATGAGCACTTAATATATATGAAGTTTTAGTTGAGCTGCCCATTGGAGACTCCCATCCTGGCTGTATGTGTCCTCTGTCCAAGAAACATAAATAAAACAAATTAGCCAACTATTCACCTGGCTAACTGGCTGCAGCTGTTAACCAGGTACATTTATCCCTGAGTCTTTGGGATAGAACAAGTCTGTGTCATTGGCCCAGGGCGATTTCGGTCTGTGGGCCTCTTGCTGGAAGGTCAACTCTGGTCCTCCTAACCACATCACCAGTGGAGGAGGCTAAAGTTGTAGGGAGAGACAGGGTATGTCGACATGGTAAATCCCAGGATTCAAGGAGTGTGGTCCTTCTATCACACCTGCAGCCTCTCCAAAGTGTATTAACTTACTCCATCTTTTCCCCTTGCTTCTTTCTCATTGTGAGTTTCAATTGATTTAATGAAGTGTGTGATTCAAGAATTTAAATTTGCTTTGTGAGTCTTTCTGTTCCATGGCCTCTGGGATAGCCTGGTAGTGTATGTGAGGCTATCACAACATCAAGCTAATTTCCCACTCAGTACAAGTGAAAGTTTAAACTAACTGTGATTTTTCTACTGTCTCAAGAAGTTATTTTTTATCGTTCTTCTCAGGATAATCTCTGGTTGTAGGCAAAGACTGAGCAGATCCATGGCTGCAGAGGGAGGGCTGCTTGTCCACACGCTGCCTTTGGATCTGCCCTGCCCACCTTCTCTGGATGTTGAATATCCTCTCCTGGTGACTGAAGAGGTGTGGCTGCCCTGCTTGCCTTCTCTAGAGTTAACTTGGCTCCTGCTGATGGTGACCGTGTTCTGGATTTGCCACTTGCCTCTAGTCGTCAGATTGTCACATGCTGCAACATGCTCCTTCCAACCCCAGGTCTCCCCCAGTCCATCCAGTCCTCTCACACATCCTGCTCCACCCACAGACACACAGGGGAGCACCCAATGGAATCTATTATGCAAACGCAGGCTCAGGGCACCAGGAGGACCACGAGAGCTTCATCCATGTGGACGCCTCCCTCTTAGCGGGATGTGGGACTGCTCCTGTGCTATACAGAGCACGGCAGGAGAGAGATCACCTTGTTGAATACTCTCTTATTACCTCTCATCTTCCTGGGTTTTCCACCTGAGATTTTATCATCTGATCCCTAAAAACAGCCCAGGCCAAAGACTAGGGGAATAGGGTGCTGCATTCATTCTCAGGGCTCAGACTAAGTCACAGTAACTTAGTCTCTGCTGGAAGATTTAGTCCCCTTTTCGATTTAGAAGACTCTGCTCTGATGTTATATCCTGTATCTCCACATGCTATTTCTTAGAGTAAAACTCATCTCTAAGACCTCCAAGCTTTGCTATTAAAATTTTAAATTTAGAAAATCCTTTTCTCTTTCAATTAATCGTGGACTTTAAGATTATTGAATTGACATGGACCTTAAGCCTCAAAATGGAGCACTGATCTCTTTAGTTCTATGCTGGATCCATCTTCCTCATTGACCAGGGGTTGCTACTGAATAACCTGACCAGACACCTAAACAGAATTAAGGACAATCAGGAATGCAAATACATTGTTTTAAAATACCACTAATATTAACTCTATTTCAAAGGCATGCCTTATGTTAGCATTTCAAATGCATCACCATTAAGTTCAATTCATCTAACAAATATTCCCTGAAGACCTACTATGTTCCAGGAAATGGGCTAAATACACAGTGGTGAATCAGATGGTCATGGTTCCAATCCTAATGGAGCTTTCATTCTAGTAGGAGAGATTGAGAACAACTAAGTAAACATATAAATCAATAAGATAACTGAGGATTGTGAGAGAGAAGCACAATTGTTCAACCAATAACCTCAGAGATTCATTCCCGATAATCTGGCAAGGAATTAGCTGAGGGAAGTGTATCTCCCCAGCAATGGGAGGGACTGCTCTCAGACTCTTCTGATAATTCCTGTGGGGCCAGGGACCCCTGGGCAGGTGGGGCTTCCCAGCATCTACCTAAAGAACTTACACCTCAGCTCAGACTGCCTGGCGCCCAACCCATACTATAAAGTCACCCTCGTGTCCAGATAATAAAAAAGGAAAATGAGAGGAGGAGGGCTTCCACAGGGGCTGAAAGAACAAAGGACTCTGAACCTGCTGACCCCCTGCCTTTGAATGCCAGCTGGCACCAAGTGATGTCACTTGGATCACCTGAGCCTTTTACAAAACAGCTTTGAGATCAAGAAATAGGGAAATGTGATAGAAAGTGACTAGGGACAGACACTGTGTGTGCAGTACAAGACAAGTCCAAGTGGGCTTCATCTGGTAAGCCACATTTAAGTGCAGATGTGAAGGGTTAGAAGGAACAAGGGGTGCAATGAGCAAGGGGAGATTATGCCAGCCCAAGGGAATAGCAAGTGACAAAGCCCAGAGATGGGAACACACTTGGCTTCCTCATGATCCAGGGCTGATAGATGATCAGGAGCCAGCCCTCATGGTCTAGTGGTTAAGATGTGGTGCTCTCAGCTCTGCAGCCCGGGGTTCGTTTCCCAGGCAGGGAACCACATCACCCATCTGTCAGTTGTCATACTGTGGCAGTTGCTGTGATGCTGAAAGTTATGCCACTGGTATCTCAAATCAGGTTTCAGCAGAGCTTCCAGACTAAGAAAGGCTAGGAGGAAGGACTGGCCACACACACCAGAAAAAAATTGGCCATGAAAACCCTGTGAATAGTAACAGACCATTGTCTGATACAGAGCCGGAAGGTGACAGAGTGGCGCAAAAAGACCAGGCAGGGTTCTGCTCTGCTGTACACAGGGTCGCTAGGAGTTGGGATCGACTCACTGGCACTAACAACACCAAAAGAAGATCAAGAGCAAGTTGATGTAAGGTGAGGTTGGAGGCTCACGTTAGAGCAAACTAAATCAAGCAGGTAGTTTTTTATTTCTTTTTTTTTCTTTTGCTTTTCTACCACAAGTGCAACCAGAAGCCATAGAAATGAGGTAGACAGAGTGGGCTGATCTGATTTAATTCTTTGAGAGGTCATCTCAGCTTCTGTGTAAAGAACGGAGGCAGTCTGAGTAGAAGCCAAAAGACCTAATTGGTGGTTACAGTGTAGTTTCGAGGTGAGGTTGTCTTTGACCAGGACAATAGTGTTGGAGATGGAGAAGAGTAGACTGATTCTCGACGCATGTGGGAGGTGAAGTTGACAGTGGAGGAAATTAGGGGCATCAAGGAGCCCTCTCAGGTTTTCGCTTGGGCAACTAGGTGGATGATGATGTCACTTCGGGAGATGAGAAAAATAGTGGGAGAGACAAGTTTGAAAGCACTGGGGTGGTGGGGGGGTCAAGACATCTTGGAATGCCATTTTTGAGATGACCTCTGGATATCCATGTGCTAGAGAGACATTGTGTGAGAGATCCCTTCTCAGCTGGGACCCCTACAGGCCCCTGCACAGGGGCAACAGCCCACTCTCTGGGCATTGAGGGCCCCTTCCTACCACGCTGCTCCCTACTTCCTCTGAGGGTAAGTCAGTTGACAATTTGCACAGATGGCATCTCCTCCCATGACTTCCCCCGAGCTTGGCTACCACTTCCTGATTATTTCGGACATTTTTCCTTTGTCTACCTAAGAGTGTTCCATCATCCAGCCACCAGCCTGGCAGGAGGGGAGACGCTGTGTCTTCAGGCCTTCACCCAAAAGCAAAGGCAAATGGCAGCAATCTAAATTGAAAGCCATTCCTCACCCTCTGGAAGCTGGTCTTCTGCCGTCCAGGGGTCAGGGGGCTGCTGGCCCACTGCCCTGCCTTGCTTGGTGCTGCCCAGGTCAAGCTAGAAGCAGAGGATTGAGTTTACCTTTCAAATCTAGGGTTGTATTCCTTGTCTCCTTCCCAGATCTGGGAAAGGGGGCGATTCTGGGATGGAAAGTGATAAAGAATTGCTATCCACCCTGTATTTATTAGGTTCCCCCCGCCAGGAATTCCCTCAGAAGACCCTCCCCTCCTGTTATATGACCACTTTTTATACTTAGGATCTCAGTGACCCAATGAGGCCACTCATCTGTATCAGGAAATATGTTGATTATTTCCTAGGCAAATGCTTTCATTTATTTAAATATATTTAGTGAGTTTCAGCAGGTTGAAGGCAAACAGTCCATGATGATGACATGGCACTAAACCGGACAGGCCAGGCCCTGCTCTCTTCAGGTCACTCTCTTGTAGTGGTCAGGCAATAGAGAAACCAGAAAATAAAGGTAATCCCAGATAGTGATGAGTGCTATCCAGAAAATAAGGCAGCAAAATGTAGTAGATGGGGTGGGGAGCAAATTATATAGGGAGGTTAGAGGAGGGTGCTGAGGAGGTGACGTTTGCATCGAGAAGGAATTAATGAGCACAACTCTGAGCAAAGGGTGTTCCAAGGCATGAATCAGCAAGGACAAAACTCTCAGATGAGGTTAAATTCGGAATGATGGTAGCGAGGCTGCAGCCTGCTGGGTGGTGGAGACTGCAGCCTGAGGTCACATCTTGACTCTGCCTATGCGCAGCACACCCTAAAGCAGAAATCACATCTCATATATTTGCCATTTTCCCCACAGGATTTAGCATGGGATTCGGCCAAGAAGAAACATAAAAGACACAGTTGGGATGGAATTGAACTAGATTTAGGTGGAATTGGAGAGGACTGAGTTAGGGCCAAATAGCAATTTACACGAGTTTCTCCTCCTTGCCTCATAGATTGTATTTGAGGTTCACCAGACAGCTTGTTGCCCCTGCACACACCTGCTGAGCTCTCGATGCCCTTCCCCACTCTTCTTTGGATGGCTATCTCCTCCTCACCCTTTAAGTCTTCACTCAAAGTTATCTCCTCCAGAAGTTGTCAGTAGCACCTTTCCTTGAGTCGTGACAACCAAAAATGTCCTCAGACATTGCCAAACATCTGCAGGGAGGGGAGGGGTTGCCACCAGTTGATAATCACTGTTCTATTCCTCCTCCTATCCCCAATGTATCTTCCTCTGCCATTAGGGAGAGAGGGAAGGCGAGAAGAAGCAAAATGTTGGGAAACACAGCTGCCTACATCAAGTCTTCTTGCGTTATTACAAAGCAGTTCTGGGTTAAACCCACCTTAAATTAGCAAAGCCTGCAACATTTCATGTGCACAAAAGGCACTATTAAAAAATCAGAGAAAGAGAGAGACTGGAGAGCTGTTTAGGAACTAAACTCCATCACTCCAACAACACTGTTACACTTGAGGTTGGTGAGGTCAGGACTATACTAAAAAAGTGTTATTGTTTCTTAATTATTCTTCATTACTATCTACTATTGTTTGCATGTTGGTTGATTGGTTCAATGTCCTTGAAAATAATTGGAGTTTGCTGCCTGGCCCTGATAACATTTTTGTGTTTATCACTTCTCGCCAACTCATGTTCTGGCAGATTTTTTTACCCACACCCAGACAATTGGGGCTGTCTCCCCCAGAAAGAGTTGTAAATGTGTATCTAGAGGACACAGAGGTGGAGAGGCTGGAATCAGGACCCCAGGTGCAGGTAAGGGTTCCAGGGCTTTGTCCCTGACCATCGGGCTGGGGAAGGCAGGGCATTTAATTTAAGCCTGGCAGTTGTCACAGGATTAAGGGCTGTGTTAATAGGCTGAGCTGTTCACTTCCTCCTCCACATTCCCTGGGGAATAAGTGCATGTTCAGCCGAAGGTCCCTGGGTCTTCAGGAGAGTGCCCCCTGCGGGCCTTTCTACAAAACATCACAGACTCATCAACACTGGAGTGTTGGCAGGGTTTTCTCTGGGTTCCCACTCTGGTTTTTTTGCCTGCTCATTCCACCTCTAGGCTTCCCTCTCCTCTGAGATTTTAACGTTATTTGCCCTTTCTCTCACCTTTCTGGCCCTAAAAACCCAACAGGAGGAAGAGCTCAGAGACGCTCATTCCTAAGGAACTTAGAGCTGCTAATGGCTTAATATGCTGACCTTCTCAAATGAGCTCACAAATTATTCTCCCATAGTAGAATTTATCAACTGGGGGGAGGAGGGCAAATTTTCTTTTCTTTTCATTTTTTTAACATCTACATGATATTGGCAACATTTCGTCTTTTTGTAAGGCCCTGCTATTATATGATTAGAGCTCGGCTGTTCCATACTGTACCCACCAGCCACAGGTGCCTATTGAGTAATTGAGAGGTGGCTCGTCTGAACTGAGATATGCTGTAAGTATAAAATACAAACTGGGTTTTGAAAACTTACTGTGAAAAGCTATAACATATCTCAATTGATTACTAGTTGAAATGATATTTTAGATATATTAGGTTTAAATAAAATATATTATAAAAATTAATTTCACGTCTCCTTTTAATTTTTTATGTAGTTACTAGAAAATTTAAAGCTACATATGTGGTTTACATTTTATTTCCATTGGACAGTGCTGATATAGAGATTTGTACCTCATTAAAGTACTTTCATAGTCATTTAACCTGTAAGGAATTGATCATTATTCCATTTTACAAAAAAATTGAAACTGAGGTTAGAAATTTGCTCTTGATCACACAGCTAGCAGCGAAAATAGATCCTGAGTCTGCTAACTACAAAACTTGACCTTCTCTGTAAAAATCTAGGGACAACATTATTTCTTTTGACAAAACACTGGACTTAGGTTTCAGATAGGCAAAGTTCAACACAAAGCTCTTTCTTCTAAAACTTTATGTTTCCCTTAAAGCAATTTTTCACTTTTTAAGATGGAACAGCAAAGACAGATGGAAAGATAAGGAAATCTCATAGCTCTGGAGCTCAGAAGAGTTCTTCATGTCTGGTAAATGGTTCTGTGGGACAATAAAAAACAAAAAGCATTGGCAAAGAATGCTCTGTTGTAACAAACCAAAAAAAAAAGAAAAAGAAAATTTAAGTCCTTTTTGCAGAGAAAATAAATTAACTGAGCTGACCACCTGGTGATTTTGCCTCAAACTCTTCTCCTCTTCCCAGCTCAACAGAGATTAATTACTCACATCTTGCATTTTGCTATTACAGGCTCTGAGCGGAGACGTGCTTTGCTTCCCTTCCCCAGAACACCTGCCTCATCCTCCCTGCATCAACAGCGATGAAGCGAAGTTTAGGCTGTTGCCATTCCATCCCAAAAGTCATCCTCATGTGTCCTGCATCCCGGGCCAGAACCCGTGATGTCCTGTGCCATTGTACTTGGTGAGCCCAGAGGGTGGGACAGCAAAAGGCTAGGCTGGGATCAAAACACTTAGCTCAGGAGAGTGACTTCCCCATCACTGCAGGTACTTAAACTTTAGGTAGAATTGATTTGGATGAAATTTAGGATATCTTCCAACTCTGTCAATAATTCTATGGCAAAGAAATTCCACAGAGGAAAGAAACCCTTTAGAACTTCCAGCTGGTGGCCCCACCAATTCCCCACTGCCTCTGTCTTACTGTTGAAATAACCACCTTGACTGCTGTTGAGGTGTCTCTTCCTGGTCCCAGGATAATTAAATCTCAAAGGCTAAAGATAAATGCAGCAACTCAGGCTGATAAACAAGCGGTCCTGATAATGGCGCTCAATGGAGAGAGTTGTGCCAGGAAATATTTAGGTGCTAAATGCGATTTCAAAGGTCAATAAATATGCCAAGTGAATGCAGCCTGAAGCTGAACACACATTGATAGCAGGGTGAGAGACTCAATTGTTTTCCCACCTCCCTTGCTAAAAGAGTTTAACAGTCTACCTTTAAGTTATCATTGTATTTCTACATTTCTGCTGTGGGCTAACATCCTTTTTTTTTTCTTATGTTTCTTTCTTTCTTGTCTTTTAGTAATTGAAGATTTTCTTTGCAGCATGGCAGGAGAAATAAATCACACAGCCTTTATATTTATTTATATTATTTTACTTGTCACAGACAGTTGGGTCGAGAGAATTTCCAGGGACCAAGGAGTTATCTGGATGTCAATTGCCCCCTCACTTTGAAGTCCTCTGTACCCAGTCCTGCGCTAGGTACCGTGGCATATTAAAAAGGCAAAGACACAATTCCTGCCCTTGAAGGGTCTTGACATAGTTGGAGAGACATGAACAGGTGGATTTATGAACAGCACAGCATAAATGTGGGAAAAGAGGGCTATAAACAGAGCTTCCACCTGTCCTGCTGTCTCCCATGCCTTCTCCCTGACTCTCAGGCTCTGGCCGTTTCACTGCTATAGTTTAGTTCTCTCCTCCCGTCCCCACACGAATGGATTCAGGGATCATCTCAAATAAATGACTCCACTGTGAAACTCTAAACCTGACCTTGTTCCTAAACTTCAATCTCACATTTGCTCTTGGAATTACTGCCAAAAACTTTAACATATAAAATCAAAATCATCTCCACTTCCCATAATCAAAATTGTCTTCCAGTTGCACATATTACTGTTAGCTAGACTCTCACCAGGCTTTATATCTCACTGGATATGTGCACTTGGACAGGTTACATATTGTCTCTGAGACTCAGTTTCCTCACATGTGAATTTGAATTACTAACACCCTCTGACCCTATCTCTCCTTTGATCCATGCACTATGGAACCAATGGAAAAATGAAAAATTGATGAAATCAAGTGCAAATATCAAGCATCACTAATATTACTGTGATGGTAGTTTGGGTATACATTCTCTCCTGTCCATACAGCATTTACCCCCTAACTGGTCTCTCCATCTTTAGCAACTTTGTCACATTTTAACTCCTGTTCCTATCATTCCTCTACCAAGGTAAGCACATAAAGTTTATCCTGGGTTCTTGGTTTCAGATTTATCCCACCAAGATCAGACTGAGCCTAAGCTGTGCCTAGATCCTAGGTTCAGATATTTTTCAGCACTTATCTGGAAATGCTCTGGTCAATCAGAATCTTATTTATTTGTAGGAGGCTGAGGAGTCTTTAGGGAGAGAACTTACCAAGAAAAGAGGATCAGGCAGACAAGTCTGATTCTGTCACAAAGCCTGAGCCATGAGAGAAGTGATTCTGAATACAGTGTCATAACCATCACACAAAACCTGCCCCAGCCCCATCACCTGGATCCAAGTCTGCTCCTCAGGAGAGAGAGATGGCTGTCTAACCAGAAATAGCTGGTTCAGTAAAAATGCAATGGAACAGTAGGGCTCGGGCATGAGAGATCCCAAAGCAGTAGGAGACTTGGCACTGCCTTGGAAATCCTCTATGAATTGGGAAGATTCATATTCCCCTCCTCCACCCTACACACACTTTTTCATAGTCCGCAGCCAGAAACCATAGGACTCTCATGTACGCATTGGTGACATTGCCCATCTGCAAACTACACATCAGTGGTGGTGCCTGGCGGGAACTTTCAGTGGAGACTCTACTGGGAATTGGAATTGCAACATCAGAAGACCTGCCCACAAGCCCCTGTAAGGTAACCCCATGAACTTGCAGAAACTCTTTAAATGGCACAAAAGGATAGAGATTTTACAGAAGGCCCTGCATCAGCAAGAGTGGTCAAAAGTCAGTGAAATTCAAATTTTTATTCCTAATGGGACCCCATTCAAATCCACAATTAGAGAAATTTAGATTCCTGTTATATATCCTCCAAAGACACCCAGAAATTCCCACATACAGACAGACACAGTTTGACTATGATGACCTACCCATATATTTGCCAAATAAATGTTGAATGAGCTCCAAATCTCTGGTATCACATCAGCATTTCATGTGGCTCATTTTGAATGTCTGTGGAAAACCATCCCCTTCATAAATACCTAAATAAATAAATACACACACACACAAAAAAGGAAAATTTTCCCAGTCAGCTTGCCATGGTACATAAAATGAACACACTTGAGACTATTCTTCTTGCTTAAAGAATGATGTCTTCATAAAGACCTTTTTATTTTTCTAGTCTTATAACAACTCATTAGCAGTTAGTTTGAAAAATTACTTAATTTTTATCTCAAAGAAACAATAAAGGGACCTATAGTTCTGGGGCAAAGAATAAACAAATTATAGTCCTGGAAATAAATTTCAGCTGGAGAAGTTTGGACTAGATGGTGGAATGTGACAGATGACTATGGGCCTCAATGAGGCAGCACGAGCACCTTACACTTACACACAAAAAGGGGTGTAAGAAGGAAGAATGGGGGTAGAACGTTGGAAGATGTTTCATGATTCAGGAGCTGTTTGGTAGCAGCAAATTATTTGCTCATCCTAAAAAAAACCTGGATGGGAGATGTTGTTATCACCATTTTATAGAGGAAAAAAATTTTAAACTAAGGTTGAGATGACATGAACAACATTCAGACGCATAGTCACTAGGAGAGTGAACTAGAATGTGAACACTGGGATGATTGTATCTACAGGGCCGTGCCAGCCTCATTACCCATATGCTGTGCCGGGAAACTAAATGTTTCTCTTTGATTCTCAGAAGAATCGAGATATTGTCTCCATTTTATCACTGATGAAACAGATGCAGAGAAGTTAGGTTACTTGACTTATCTTATGTAACCAGAAACTGTCAAAGCTCATATTCAAACCCATTTCTGGCCTGAAAAACTCAGTTCTTCACTCTTCTACAAAACGTTGCTGTAGGTAGAACCTGGTGTGGCTCAGGCTGCTCCCCCAGAAAATAGCACCATATCCATGGCAGTCACTTGCTGCTGGGAAAAGTTTAGTGACTCTGCTGTTAAATCCCAGCCCCATGGTTGCTTTGCTTGCTGCATACTTGATTCTATGAAGTGAAAGAAAGAACCTGGACACTTTATTTAAAGCGTCTATAAAGTATATAACCAGAGGGACAAAACTACTTAGTACAAACCATCCCGCATGAGAGGATCAAATGCATTTTAGACCATCACTGAGATATCACTCGTGGTGGGGAGAGGGGTGATTAATGGTTACAATCACTGGTTCCAGGATCTCTGCCTTTGCCTTGAGCTTAAGCCAAGAACACCAAGGAAAACATGCTCTGCTAAATAATTCAAACACTTGGAGCTTTTCCTGCTGCCTCCTCCTTTTGAAAGCAATGGCCCTGACCACCCCTTAGTCCCCGCTTAGTGCTGAACTGTGAGTTATACCCTCAGCGGAGGACAAAGTTTTCTTGAGTCATACTCACTCCCTGCAAGTTGAGTGTCTGCATTTATGAGCAGCTGGTGGGGTACAGGGTCACATTTTTGACTTTCCTCAAACCAGACATGCTAAGCCATAGGAGGCTAGAGAACAAAAATCCAAAGATTCAAGTTCCTACTGGTTTATTCTCTTAATAAAATAGAGCAAGTAGAGCTGCCCACATGTTTCACCTAAGAGAAGAAAATATAAATGTTCACCACGATGAGCTCCACCAAAATTTTATATAGGAAAAATTGTTTTGAAGGAACTAGAAGCCAATTTCAGTTCTGCTGCTGACCTTGAGTGAATCATGAGTTGTTTGGACATCAGTTTATGTATATATATACGTATACGTATATATACGTATGTATATATATATGTGTGTGTGTGTGTGTGTGTGTGTATAACACACACACACAGTTGGAGTCAGATAAAATCCCCCTCCAAATGATCTCATAAAATGCAGTTGAATCTTGGAATGTAAAGCACTTTGAAAAGAATATTAATATCATCCATATGCTTGTCCGTGGTTACATCATAGTCTTTTCAAAGCATCTTACACCATTGGTTTCACTAGATTCTCATATCATACCTCTAAACTAGAAAGAGTCACGAGAGCACCATTTCTCAAGAATGAACAATTGACACCAGAGATGTTAAGTCCAAATTCATTGATTGTCCAAGCAAGCCAAATGGTGTTCTGGATTTAGAACACCAGTCTTCTACTGTAGAATTCTTTCTGCTATCAAGACTGAGACCTCACTGGATTAGAAGTCAGGAAACCTGGGTTCCAGCCTCAGCTCCAACAATTATAGTCACATGGCCTTGGGAAAAATCCTTTATCCTGTGAGTCTCAGTTGGCTCAGATGCAGGCCAGACCCCATGTTATATAGGTATAGAAGTAATCAAGAAAATCATAGTCTCTTCCTTCACTGAGCCCATAGCCTAGAGGGGAAAATAGGTGTATAGTAAATAATTGCAATAAAATACAGAGTCAATATGCTCTGGAAACACATAAGAAAAGAACCCTGTCTAGGTAAGACTTCAGGAAAGGTCTTCCTGAAGAAGTGATGTTTAAGCTGGGACCTAAATGATAACTAGGAATAAGCTGGGGAAAGTATGAAAGAAGGAGCAAATGAGTGTTTCACAGGGAGGGAAGAACCCATGTCAAGTGCTTGAAACTGGAGAGAACATGGTGGGTTCAAAGTATCATTTTCTCCACACTGGTTCCATCCATCTCAGACATACAGCCAATCCTAACAAAAGTAGCCAGTGTTTTAGTAGATCTACCGACTATCTTATGGAATCTGAACTTCCTCTTCCAGCTGCCAGTCTAGAAGCTGCTGAACTTGGAGTAAATCCTCAGGGTGCCCTTGAGACAAATTACTCTTACTCATACCATTAGCCTTTTCAGCTTGCCTGAGTTTCAGCCTTCGTTTCATGATTTTTCCCTGAGTTCATCAGAGGCCCATAATCCAGTTTTGAAAATCTTCCCTTTATGAATGACTACATGTTTCCCCAAGACTGCTGATATTTCCTTGTATTGTCTCATATCTCCCAAATTCAATACAAATTCCTGAGGCCTAAAACTACTGCAGCTCCCAGGGCTTAACATTTATCCTGAGTCCATCCCTTTGGATGAAGAAAGCTGCGTCTAATGGACTTCTGTTTGTACCCATCCCTAGGATTTGTGCTGATTTGGAAGGCTGTCCTCTTAATGAGTTTTTTCTGTGCTCTTCAGGCATGCTGATTATTATACCTCCCACTCCAGAGGAATTTCCCAGAATATACTGCAATCAAGCTCTTTTATTACCTACAGCTGGAACAATTGTGGAACAAAGTACCACTGAAAAACTCTTAAAACGTGTCTTAATTTACGCAAAGCAAAATCACTATTCTGAACCTACTTTTGCAGATATATGCACCTAAATTCACACTTCTGGGCACCTACACTTACCCAAGA
Organism: Ceratotherium simum simum; assembly: GCF_057802395.1. Lineage (NCBI taxonomy): Eukaryota > Metazoa > Chordata > Mammalia > Perissodactyla > Rhinocerotidae > Ceratotherium > Ceratotherium simum. The sequence continues at coordinate 8,166,726 of NC_141910.1, read as the reverse complement.
AATCCCAGTGACATTATTAAGGCTCATGGTGCAACTACAGACAAGAATGACTTAGAGAAATTACTAGTTGCACTCAAAAATTAATTAAAACAATAGTCCATGCAGTAAATATCTTTGTATAGAACGACATTTAAACTCTGCATGAGGCTTAGAAAAGGTAACTAACCAATCACCTGCTGAAAATTCCATTAGCAGAAAGCAAATAAGATGTTCTAAAATTAATGAATCCATCAACTGAGGTGATACCTTTCAAAAACCTATCATGTTAGAGAGCAATTAATTGGATCTTTTCAGAATTTAACTCATTGCTGCTAAATGCCTAAAGAATTTTAATTCAAATTAAATAGTGTGGGGTCTAGTACCAAGAAGGAAGAACTTGGGGGTAGAATTCAGTTCTTATCCTGACTTGGTCACTAACACCCAGTATGACATAGACTAATCAGGCTCCCTCTCTGTTCCTGAATTTCTTCATTGTAATATGGAGTTAATTAACACTTGCCCTGCCTAATATGCAGGGTAGTTTTGAGGATAAAAGTAAATAATGGATGGTAGTGGCATTTTAAACAATTGTCTAAATCAAAAGGAAATTTGAAGCCCCAGCATTTGAATGATTTATAATAAGGAAAACAAGAGCAATATCAGTCCTTTTCTAGAAACAAGGAATTGATGGTGTTGTATTTGAGTAAGTAAAGAGAATCTGATGACTCTACTGAATACATTCTTTTTCTTAGTGTCCATTAGGTTAATGTAGCTTAGCAAATAACCACACATGGCTGTTGGTCACAGAATTTCCTTGGTGTTTTTAATTCCCTCCATGTGTATCAGAAATCTGATTTTCTGGGCTTAGGTCTTCTAAATGTCAGACCCATTCCAACAGTAAATTAAATATCTTAGAAAAAATATTTTCTCTCTCGTGGTACAAAAGTTAATGGCCTTGCAGCAAAGGCCAAAACTCTATTTATTTTTTATGGGAAAAAAATCTCTTACCTCCAGAAGAAGCAGGGAACAGTGATTAAGAGCATAGCTTTGGTGTTTGGGTTTTAATTCTCACTCTGTTTCTTTTGTGGAACCATGACCAAGTTATTCAACCTCTCCAAAGTTTCATCTTCTTGTGTGAAAAATGAAAGTAAGCATAGCTGTCTCATTATGATGATCTGAATGTTAAATATGATAATTTATGTAGAGCTCTTAGCACAGTGCCAGGCACAAAATTAGTGCTGAATAAGTAATGGCTATAATTAGATGAGCTCCTGCACAAATTAGCCTGGCAATTCTCTAATAACACAGAATTTATGAGTAAAGTGCTTTCCTAAATTAGTAACATCTGAATGCCTTTTTAAAAATAAATATTGTTTCATTGTATTCGGGGGTATATAGAGAATGAAAAAGACTGGACATGCATTGCTCACTTGATGCCCTCGAGGGGTACTTGTTAAAGGTTAAAGAACAGATCAAAGTGATTGCACTAATAGGTAAGTACAGAAATGATTCAGAGGAGTCACTTCTCCATAATCTCCATCTGCAGACCATATTTATGTATTTATGTTATTCTACTGAAAATTGTTGAGCATCTATTATGGCACTACCAATCACAATAATATTATCATTAGCTGTCATTTATTGTGTGATTGTATGTGCTAGGCAGCACCATGCTTAAGGATATCGATGTATTATTTTATTTAATTGCCACTGCAACCCTATGAGACCGGTCTGTCTGAGAGCTCAAACCCTTAACCACATTTTGGGCTGGCATGGGGACACATGTGAATGGGGATGGGTGTCTGGAGGCCCAGGGGAACATCATGAGTAGGAAAGAGAGCACCACAACCTTAAAGCATCCATGGACTTGGACTCAGATAATGTCCAATTTAGAAATCCTATTGCGAATCCCAACCCTGTGTTTCCTCTACTCAACACACCCAGGTTTCCTCCTCTGGTTGAGTCACCTAATTCCAAATACTACCTAAGGGCTGGAGCTGGAACTTCTCACCATATCCTGAGAACATTGTCCACTTGAATTTGTCTTAGGAGTGTTCTGCCCCTTGATGAAACACACTGCTTTCCGTTGACCCTCCCCTGTTGTCTTAGATCAATCCCAGCTTTGAGACATACCATTCCTCTTCTGCCTACAGTTCACTTGGGAGTTTTGGTTATTTCACCTTCCTTACCTGATACTCCATCTCTATCTAATTCTCAAATTGGTGTCTTCATTTTGCTTCTGCCCCAACTCTAGTTCCTCCTTTCAATTACAATGGAATATTATCCCTGTCTCCATTCTCCCCTAGGCAACTAAGGTTGATCTATTAAACACAAAGAGAAGAGGAAGAAGAAGTGTGAAAATAGGAAAGTCTTGGATGTTACGCACTCTACTTTGAGTAGTATTTTCTATGGAATTCCTTTCCTCCCTATTGTTCCCATTTCGGATCATGAAATGTGAGGCCCAAGGAGCCAGTTTCCTCTACTCTAGGTTCCTAATTCCAGCTAATCCACAAGCTCAGATACCTTGGAGGATTTCAGATTATCTGATCTATTTTCCTCCTGCTTTTGATGCTTTTTTTTCTCTTTTTAAATTTTCTTTTAGTAAACTGGTCTCTAAAAACTGAACTTCAGAGCACTCTCCTCCATAGAACATATTTCTGTGTTGACCCGTGGTCCCTATTCTGCTCTTTGATTTAGCCCGAATCCCAATGTCTTAATGTACATAATCGGTCTCCCTACTGAACTCAAATTAACCACTAGAACAAAGAGGAATTAGAAACAGACAGCACTTATCAAGCTCTACTAATTTTTGAAAGATTTTCTGAAAGAATATGTGCTTTTGGTAATCAAATTCTTCCCTGATAATTTTTCATATATATGCCATTGCCATGTCAAGTATATTAAGCAAAGTGCTCTTTCTTCTAACACCCCATAGGGACTGAACTTACAGTACTTAACAAATTATTATGCTTTGAATAAAGTTATTTAATCTAAAATACTGTGTGATAATTCTTTAAGTATATTCTACTTATGCAAATATGCAAGAAGAGCCCAGTGAGTATATGTTTCCATTTTGGAAATATGTTGTTTCTAATAGCCATTATTAAATAATAGACTGAAAATTCTCTCTGTTGGCTCCATATCCAGAATGGTTTCATGATGGTTTACTCCTCCCAAAGCTTGCTCACAAATGACCCCTTGGATGCAATAAGATAAGAACATGGCCTCCCCACAGATTGTCTGAGATTTTAATATGGGAGCAGTAACTATTTTCCAGAGGGTCTCTTAACACATATTTATGATATTCCAGCATTCTAACCAACAATAAGAGAATATAGAATGTGCCTCAGAGGCCTCTTTGTTCAACATCCTCATTGGAAAATTAAGAAACACAGGTCCAAGAGAGGGAGGGGCTGGATAAAGTACACAAAATAACATATTAAATGGAAGAAATAAAATTAAAATCTGTCTTCTATACCTGTAAAATATTGTGAAGTTCAGCTGCCATAATTATTAATTCATTGTGAATAAATATATTAATTTATTCAATAAACATTATTGAGTTCTTAATGTTCTAGGCACTAGGAATACAAACTCATGCTTGAGCATTAGAGTACAGTGGACATGGCATGATGCCATTTCTCAACCTATTCTAAGAACACTGGCAGCGTCTGCTTTGCCTTCTGGGAGCCTTGACCAACAATGAAAGTCCTACTATCCTAACACCTCCATGCTATAAGAAGTCCAAGCCACATGGAAAGGCCATGTGTTGACAACTGAGCTGTCAGCCAATAGTCAGCATCAACCACATGTGTGTGATCACCTTTGAGGTCCAGTTCATTTGATCCTTCATATGACTCCACCTCAGCCATAATCTGCAAAAGAAACTCCAAGGAAGAATCATGTAAATAAACCCAGTTGATTTACAGAACCATGAGAAAAAGTAATAAATTATTTTTGTAAGCCACTAACTTTGGGATAGTTTGTTGTGCAGTGACAGGTAATCACAAGAGTAGGTAATGAAAAAATCATTGAAAGATTTTCAACAGGAAAGTGACGACAAATTCAGTTCGTAACTGAACATTTTGAATAGGTAGGGCCCTAGGGTTCTTTAAACAGTAGGAGATAAATGCCCTGTCCCCTACTCTCACCACACATCCAAGTTTATTTGAAGTTTGAGGGCTGCTGGATGGAATTGAGTGAAGTTGCTCCTCCCATGTACAAATGGTATATATTACATAGATTCAGAAGGATCTCCTGGGAGGAGAAAAATGATCAAGCTTCTTATGTAGAACTTCTGACCCGTGACTGATAAAGTGTCAGGTCCCAACTCTAGTAGCAAGCTAATATTAAAACAGCACCCAATGATCCCTACCTCTTGGTATTCACACCTTTGTGTAATTCCATGCCATATCAGGTAAGTCTGACCCATGTAACCAATAAGATTTGCGGAAATGACTACATGCAATGTCTGCAGTTATATTTTAGATTTGCCTTGCTCTCTTTTGGATCACTCATGCTGGAGGAAACCAATTATCATCTTATAAGGACACTCGAAGCCTTATGGAAAGGTCCATGTGGTGAGGAACAGAAGCCTCCTGCCAATGGCCAGCACGAATTTAGCATGTTAGTGAGTCATCTTGGAAGCGAATATTCCAACGCCAGTCAAGCCTTCAAATGACTATAGCCTGGCCAATATCTGATGAAACTTTTATCTGAAGTTCAATAATTAAGTTGATTTTTATGAGCTAACTCCAATAACTTAAAGACCATTTAAAATTATTTCTAGTCTTTCTACATTACTTGATTCAATAGAAATTAAGTAATTTTTCTTTAATTGTTATATTTTATATCTAGAAGACAATACATGTAATATGATTAAAAGAATATTTTTTAAAAGTTCAAGTATATACCACTCTACTTAAAAAATATGTAACTATTAATATATTTGAATCTTCTTGTGTCCATATTCCAATAATTTTCTTCTCCATTCAGAGGCAAGTTGGAATTTTGAGTTTATGATTCACCTCCTTTTAATATAATTTTATTACATATATACATATCTCTAAATGATATGTTGTTCTCTTATTTTTTTCAATTTTTCAAAAAGTGAAATTACACAGTATATAATCTTCTATATTTTGATCTTTGCCCTCAACATTATATCTTTGAGGTTAAACCATACTGATGCCTTTAACTGTGATTCACTTATTTTCACTGCTGTAATGTATTTCCTTGTTTATTTAAACCACAAAATATTTATCCAGTTTCTTGTTAACGGGCATTTGGATTATTTTTAGCTTTTTGCCACTATAAATGATGATGCTATAAATATTACTGTATACACCTCTTGGCATACGTATGCAAGCTGTATGCTCCTAGGAGTGGTATGATTGAGTGGTAGGGTAAAGAAATTGCTAGGTCTCCCAAGAGGATGTATCAATTTATACTACCACCAAGAGAAACATGAAAGACTCATTGCTCCAATTCCTCACCAAATTTTGGAAAGTCAAACTTTCATTTTGTCAGTCTGGTAGATGTACTATTATATTCCATTTTGATTTTAATTTAAATTTTATTGATTACTAATGAGGTTGACATATTGTCATATATGTATCAATCACTTTGCATCCTCTTTAGCGAAATGTATGCTCATGTTTTTTCACTCTTTTTTTCTAATGAATGTATTATTCATTTTTTGGTGGATTTGTAGTGTTATTAACATTCTAAATATCCCTCCTTTGTTAGTTATTTGCATCTAAAGTATTTTCCTTCATTTGTGCTTTACCTATTTGCTTTTATTTTATTTTTAATTTTAATTTTAATGTGGTCACATTTAGCAATATTTTATAATCTGTGCTTTTTGTATTTAAGAAATACTTTCCTACCCAAAGTCAAAACCATACTTTTTAATATTCTCTTCTAAAGTTTTAAAGTTTTGGTTTTCCCATTTAAAAGTTATCAATTCTCCTCGATTTACTTGGGGGATTGTTGCTTTGTTTTGTAGGGGAGCAGAATTTGCCTCCCAAAAATGTGTCTTCTTGGCTTGATTGTTTTTAAGTACAAAAGCTTCAGAAAGAAACTTTGACCTTCCCCCTAGCTGCCTAAAAAAATTTAAGATAGAAGGCCTGTTCCAGGAAGGAGCTATCACCATGAATAATTATAGTGTAATGTGAACTAGATGTGGTAGACAGGGAGGAACCTCGCAAGGCCCTTTTGATCTGTCTTCTCCATGTCCCATTGTCTCTTCGTGGCATGGCAAACATTTGTCTACCAAACATTTGCTTTTCCATCTCCATATGAATTGCCTTCTTCTTTGAAGTCCCAAACCACTACCCCCAACATCCTCCTTTGCCTTTAGCTGAAGACAAAGGCTTCGGCCATTTTATCAAGTTACTTAGTTTTCCTGGGTTTCTCCCAAGTGTACATGTTATTAAACTTTATTTTATTTTCTCTTGTTATTCTCTCTCATGTCAGTTTGATTCTTAGACCGGCCATAAGAATCTAGTTTCTGCTCTAGAGTTTCCATGTTTTAAGGGTTAGGATCTAATTTATTTTTTGTTCATACAGATAACCAATGAACTCAAATTATTTAACACGTTCTTTCTCACTGCTCTGCAATGACCCTCCGTATTTCAAGTTTCCATATATCATAATTATGTTTCTGGGCTCTGCTTCTGTTACACTCGTCAAATTTGCTATCCTCACATCCCTACTACTTTACAGTAAAAAGTCTTGATATCAGGTCACACAAAATTCTTCACCTTGTTGTTTTTCCTCAGAAATCTATTGACTATACTTGATCTTTTGTTTTTCCCTATGAATTTTTAAATTAGTTTATCAAATTATCAGGAAAACCCTGTTGGTATTCTAATTACACATCCATTGATCAATATAGTAAGAAGGAGCATCTTTAGGGTATTGAGTTTTTCTCTTTATGATAGATTTCTTCATATACTTAGGTCTTTTTTATAGTTTAAAATTTTTTATGGAACTTTGACTATTTTTACCAGATATACTCCTAAGTACTTCATATTTTTCTTCATATTAAAAAGTGATATCTTTCTTAAAAATACCTTTTATAACTCTGTTACTGGAACATAAAATTCAAATGGAATTTTTATGTTGTTATCATATTCTTCTTGCTGGTTGAATTTTCCTACTGCTTCTAACAATTGATCTGAAGATTCTTTTGAATTTTACATGGAGAAAACATATCATCTGCAAATAGTGATAATTTCATTTACTCTCCTTCCATGTTTTAATTTTCCTTTTCTTTTCTAAGTGTACTTTCTACAATATAATGTTGTTGAATAGAATCAGTGAGGGTGGGATACTTTTATGTTCCTGACTTCTAAGGAAATGTTTTCGATGTTTTACTTAAATCTTTGTGAGTTTCTTTATCATGTTAAGGGATTCCTATCTTCCCCTTCTGTATTAAGAATTTTTATCACTCAATAATAGGTGTAGAATTTCACCGAGTGATTTTTTTTTTCCTTTAAGATGATCGTATATTTTTCTCCTTTAATTTCTTAATGTGAGAATTACATTAATGTTTTCTCATAGTAAACTATCTCTACAATCCTGAGGTCAACTCTTCTTTGTCTTCATTTATTATATACATTGGTGAATTTGATTTGTTTGGTATTTTGTTGAGGAATTCTATATCTATGTCCTTGAGTCAGATTGGCCTTAAGATTTCTTTCTTAATTGTTGCTCCTCAATTCTTTTTTCCAAAACTTCTTTCCCAGTGTCTTTTGACAAATATTTAAACAAACCCAAAGAGAATAACACAATGAACCTCTATGTAGTCATCACCAAGAAACAACAATCATGACCTCATGGCCTCTCATTTCCCTTTCTTTACCCCTACCACATTGGATTATTTTGAAGGAAATCCTAAACAGCATATTTCATATGTAAGTATTTTACTATGTATCTCTAAATGATAATAACACTTTAAATAATATAATTACAATACCATAATCGCACCTAAAAATAAAATAATCTCTTTACATTTTCAAATGTTCACTTTTAGTCAATTGTCTCATAATTATTTTTTCCCATTTGATTTGTTTACATCAGGATCTAAACATGATACACACATTGTGTTCAATTGATACATCTTTCAGATGTTAAGAGGGTAATATTGCTTTATGTTCTTAAATTAATTTGTTAGTGAAATAGAGTGATTTCCTAAAGTTACCCACCTCCTATGTGTTGCTGATTGTATCCCTATGTTCAAACATAAAATCTGTCTCCATCCCCTATATTTCCTGGAAATTGGTAGCTCAGTGTTAATAAGAAGTTCTCAAGCTGTTTTTATCTCAGGACACTTTTACACTCTTAAAACTAATTGAGGACTCCTCATACACCTGTCAGAATGGCTATTATCAAAAAGACAAGCAATAGCAAGTGTTGGTGAGGATGTGGAGAAAAAGAAACCCTTGTGCACTGGTGGGAATGTAAATTGGTGAAGTCACTATGGAAAACAGTATGGAGGTTCTTCAAAAAATTAAAGAGAATTACCATATGATCCAGCAATTCCACTTTTTGGTATTTATCCGGAGAAAATGAAAACACGAATTCAAAAAGATATATGCACTCCTATGTTCAGTGTAGTATTATTTACAATAGCCAAGATATGGAAACAACTTAAATGTCCATCCATTGATGAAGGGATAAAGAAGATGTGGTATATATATACAATCGAATACTACTTAGCCATAAAGAGAAAGAAATCTTGCCATTCGCAATAACATAGATGGACCTTGAGGGTATCATGCTAAGTGAAATAGGTCAGACAGAGAAAAACAAACACCATATGATTTACCTTATATGTGGAATCTAAAAACACACACAAAAAACAAATAAACAAAACAAAACTCACGTATAAAGAGAACAGATTGGTGGTTGCCAGAGGGGAAGGTGTTTGAGAACTGGTGGAAATGGGTGAAGGGAATCAAGACATACAAACTTCAGGCCGCCCCATGGTGTAGTGGTTAAGTGCATGCACTCCGCTGCTGGCGGCCCGGGTTCGGATCCTGGGCGCGCACCGAAGCACCGCTTGTCAGGCCATGCTGTGGTGGCGTCCCATATAAAGTGGAGGAAGATCGGCACAGATGTTAGCTCAGAGCCGGTCTTCCTCAGCAAAAAGAGGAGGATTGGCGTGGATGCTAGCTCAGGGCTGATCTTCCTCACAAAAAAATAAATAAATAAATTAAATAAAAATCATTTAAAAAAAAAAGAGGTACAAACTTCCAGTTATAAAATGAACAAGTCATGGGGATATAATGTACAGCATGGTTACTGCAGTCAAGAATATTGTATTGCATTGCTAAGAGAGTAGGTCTGGAAAGTTCTCATCACAAGAAAAATAATATTTTGTAACTTTGTATGATGACAGATGGTAACTAGCATTATTGTGGTGATCACTTCACAATGTATACAACTGTCAAATCATTATATTCCACACCCAACAGTAATATAATGTTATATGTCACATTTACTTTAATTTAAAAATATTACTGAGAACTCCAAAGAATTATTATTTATGAGAGTTATTTATATTTATAATACTAGATATTAAAACGGGAGTTTTTAAAAATATTTATTTACCAACTAACATATCATTTTTAAGAAAATGTCAACAAAATGCCCATATGGGATTAATAATTTTGTGTGTTAATCCATATTTCATGTAAGAAATGTGTTCCATGAAAACTGTAGATTAAAACTCTGTTACATATGCTTTTCCTAAAGACAACCATTATACTTTACTATGCAGACTTCCCATTGAATCATTGAGAATATTAAAATAAGTGTATTCAAAGTTTAAGATTTACTAAAATTAATTATCTTTACTGCTTCCTCAAGTTTATCAAGGACACTTTTAAACGAAATGCCTGTTTTGTTTCTTCCAAGTATATGGATCTGAGGAATTCAGGTGGATGCTACTGCCTTTGTCAATGCTAAGGCACCAGAGCTCTTACCCACCTTTGCTTTTACTCCATCAGCACAAGTGTCAACACAGTGAAAAAGCCAAGTAACATTTTAGTACAATTACCAAAATTACAATTTCACAGATCCCCTGCAAGGGTCTTGAAGACCCCCATAGGTCTGCAGATCACAATCTGAGAATGCCACCCTGAAGAATCCAATTGCCAGCTCAGAATTGACCTGAACTGAGGAACTTTTCTCAGTCTTCCCACATAGAGGTGGCTGGAAGGCAAGTCTGTTTATGTGCCGTGCCTTCCGATCCTGGCTTGCCTATTGACTTACAAGATTATTGCACGTGTCCTTCACACCTTGCTGCAACCTTGAAGCAGCAACTCTGAACCATTGTTCCTTCCCTTCGTTTCAAGTGTTTCTTTTACCTGAACTAATACTTTGCCCTCGCCAATAACTCCATTTTCTATAACCACTCAATTTTTAGTTATTAATTGGCTTTTATTTAATCATAAAAGACACGTTTCTAAAAAAGATATGTATGCGCATAATTACATATATACGTATGCACGTATATGCCTTCAGGAGTAAGTCTTGGTAGATTGCTGAAAAATTACACTTTGAACATTTCCTTATCTCTCCGTGCCGCAATATTTTCTAAACTGTGTAACATCAGCGTTTGTGCCAAAAGGCTACCGTCATTCTGGTAAGTTTTCAGAACAAGGTATTTAGGGAAGGCTGCTGGGAAGTTCAAACTTCACCTGTTTCTGGGGAAAGTACTGCCCTCCTAATGGGAAGGAAGCAACATTGTGGCAATTCCCAGCCTTTGCCAGGAAGAGTCTACACCCCGCAGTGCAAATCTCCTTGAACCAATGCCAAGCCCTTCCCCATGAGCCCTGCTCTGGCTCTACACTCAGCGCCCCTCCCTCAGGTCCTCTTATAAAAGCCTAGTCTTTTCTAACTTGACTAACCATCACAGATCTCTCCACTAGGTAAGTGGGAGCTGAGAGAAGGTGAAATCCATGGCAAGGGTTTTACCTCACACATTTGCGGGACGGTTAGAGGAGGATTCCAGTCTTCAGAGCACATAGGAGCATTGTGCTGGTCCTGGGAGATCTGAGGAGGAGTAACTTGTACAAATTGTCTCTCTAGTTCTTCCTAGAACTGAGAAAGGGGGTGGATGTCACCAACATCAATTTATTCCTAGGGATTAGACACAGAAAAGACAAGAGGCAAAACAGAGGGCGCTCTGCGTACCCTTTCTCTGATCACATTTCCTTTAGTGTTCTCTGCCTCCTGAAGACACAGACACGATACTGCCTCTCATGGCCCTCCGCAGCCTGTCCTGGATGCTGCTCTCCTGCCTGATGTTCCTATCTCAAATCCAAGGTGAGATTTCTTTGCCTCTAGCACTGGGTTCTCCATGAATGCTCAGGGCCAGACAGAGGAGGAAGGCTCCTGTGTGACACATGTGGTCATGGCAAGGTACATCCCCACACAATGACCTGCCTGCCATTATCACCACTCCTTCCTTCGGGGTAACAGGTGGTGGGAGGCCTCTCAGTGGTCCATTCACACTGGAATGAGATGATTTCTGATTTTCTCAGTGGACTCTAATTTACGATAGTAGGTAGAAGAGGGAAAGTATAAGGGGTTAATAGTGAGGTATGAGGAAGGAGAATGAAGGGGGGGGAATTAACATAGAAACAGTCAGCCCAGAGTGGGAGAAGGATTGACATTTGAATAAAGGGGAAGGGTAAAAGAAAAGAGATGGTCCCTCATTAAATTGGGGTGGATTCAAGATCAAGAAATTCTGAAAGTGGTGACAATGGTGGGAGGTACTCAGGAGTTTGGTGTCACTTCCCCAAGCACTGGGCTCATAGATATTCTGCAAGTTCCCTTGCCCACCACAATCTCCACTGTTCATTTCTCTCTATCCCTCTCCCGTATTTCCTTCCACCCCAGGCGAAGACTCCCAGAATGATATGCGCTCATCACGGAGCAGATGTCCCAAAGGCTCCAAGGCCTATGGCTCCCACTGCTATGCCGTGTTTACAACACCAAAATCCTGGATGAACGCAGATGTGAGTAGTTGGATTTGCAGGTAGGGGTAATAAAGGAAAGTGTATTAGAGCCAAGAGATGAGGGAGTTTCCATTCTCCAGAGTTTCTTGAGGGTGAGAATGGCCACTCTCATCTTTGCAAACATGCCCCTTCTCATCTACCTCTACCGTGCCCTTCCCCCAGTGATGTCTCAGGCTCCTCCTCAGTCTCTCCCTTTCCCACACAGATGGCCTGCCAGAAGAGGCCCTCAGGATACCTTGTGTCTGTGCTCAGTGGGGCTGAGGCATCCTTTGTGGCCTCCCTGGTCAAGAACAATGTGAACACCTACTCATATGTCTGGATTGGGCTCCATGACCCCACAGAGGTGCGACTACATTTTCTCCTCTCTGTTACCTCTTAAGCTGCTGTGGCCCTCCACGGCCCTATCCCCTGTGTCTGCCCAGGAGATGCCATAGAGAGCTCTAGAACTCAGATATCTGAGGTGATATTTGGGGGAAAAGAAGGGCCTTGAGGCCAGCTAAAGAGCTGAGTTCTGCAGTGGTCCCTAGTCTCCAGCTGAGTTAATGTGCCTCTTGGCAAGCTTTGTACACAGATCACATATGAGGTCTTATAATTCAGTTCTCTGAGCCTCTCTGAGTCTAGCACATTCTGTGCTTAGGGAATCCTAAATGAAGATAGAATGCATTTTGCTCCTATAGAACAGACATTGTCTGTGAGTATCAGAGGGTAATCACAAATGCACCAACAATTTTTTTTCAGCCAGTAACATGTTACTCCAAGTGGTTCTGTTGGTGATTATCGACTTTGGGATTTTCCAATACGAGCAAGGAGTTAGGGACAATTCTTCAAAGGAAAACTCTGGAGCAGCATCTGGATGAGCAGACAAATTGTCATGGTCTGGGGAAGGGATGAGGCATTATAGCTGAGGGGACGATGCAATGAGAACTCTAGTGACCATTCAAACTCACCTGGCACCATCCTCTACTCCATAGGGCTCTGAGCCCAACACAGGTGGATGGGAGTGGAGTAGCACTGATGTGCTGAATTACTCTGCCTGGGAGAGAGATCCCACCACCATCTCAAACCCTGGCTCCTGCGGGAGCCTGTCACGAAGCACAGGTAAGAAACAGAGGAGCTACCTCGTGCCCAGTCTTTTCCACCCCCTTATCCCCCATTTCTGGGCTTGACCTTCAGGGAATGTTCCTGAGCTGAGAAATGTAATCTTGGCTTGCCTTTTCCCGTCTTTTCTCGTCTCTCCTCTCTTTGGATCTCCCTCCCCTGGAGTGGGACTCCTGCAAAGAAAAGAGAGAGGCTTTGGATTCTAGACCAGAGTCTGGGAGGCCTCTCCATTAGGTTCTCAAGCTCCACCAGGCCCATTCGCTTTAGCTCTTTTCTCTCTCCAGGATATCTGAAATGGAAAGACTATAGCTGTGATGTGAAGTTACCCTACATCTGCAAGTTCAAGAACTAGGAGGGCTGGGCGTCATCTGCTTGAGTCTGGTATGCAGCTCATCATGGACATGGGACCAGTGTGAAGACCCACCCAGGACAAGAATATTTTCTCCACACCACCAACCTGACCACCTCATTCTGCCCTTCCCTTCTCCTCAGCCTCCTGTCAGACTTTTTTTGTCTGTTGCATGGCCTGAGGTCTCAGAGAGCAATAAAAAAATATTTTCTTCAATGCTTGTGTGCTTTTGTGCTCCAGTCTCACAGCCAGTCTCTGAGGAAGAAGTGGGTGTGGGAGGAAATCTAGGCCTTGCCTCTGTCCAGTTTCGTCCAGTGGTCAGTTTCCCTGAGAAAATGACCAAGTGTATAACCTTACCAGGGCATTTGTGGTGAATATATAGACCCTGTTCACATAGGACTAATGTTGTATACTAGGAAGACGACGGCGTCCCACACACTCTGCTGCATATTCCTCCTGATGGTGTGACCCAAGCCGCCTTAGTGGGGTCTGATGTTATTTAGAGCAGCACTTCTGAAACCTTTTTCTGTGAAGGATCAATTTGTTTTCTTTAATTTGCAATCTACTTTGAATCATAAATTTTATAAAATATGGAAAAAAACAAATTTCTTTGACTTCTGGTTACAGTGCTGATAAGCAGAGCATTGGAAGCTGTCACTCTCTTCCTTAAAACAGATAAAAATCTGAGCAATTTGGGAACAAACAGCTTTTCTCACTCTCATCACGTATTATCTGCAGAGGTACCTGAATACGTAGAGCCCTTCTCATTTCTGCTTACTTGGAGAAGGAGCTGCTAGTACCATAAACAGTTAGGAATATTAAATGGTAATTTGGACAAAGTGCTTTGTGCTGAATGTGGGTTGGCTTTAAAATGAGAAATTCCTGTTGGCTGTCATCTTAGGGAAGTCTCTATGCTTTCATGGGTTTTACTTTCTGGAACTCCACCAGATTCTTGTGCTGAAGAGAAAATAACTATTTTGAACTCTATCCAGATAAAGACACCAAAAGAAAAGAAAACTACAAGCAATATCCATGAAATACACAGATGCAAAAATCCTTTACTAAATATTAGCCAACTGAATTCAACAGAACGTTAAAAGCATCACACGGGCCAGTCCTGTAGGCTTAGTGGTTAGAGTTCGGCACACTTCTCTTCAGCAGTCCAGCTTCAGTTACCGGGTGCAGAACTACACCACTCATCTGTCAGTAGCCATGCGGTGGTGGTGGCTCACATAGAAGAACTAGTAGGACTTACAACTAGAATATACAGCTACAGACTGGGGCTTTAGGGAGGAAATAAAAAAGAGAGTGAGAGAGGAAGATTGGCAACAGCTGTTAGCTCAGGGAGAAACTTTCCCAGTAAAAAAACAAAAAAAAAGAAATTCTTTTAAAAAAAAGTATCATACACCGTGACCAGTGGCATTTATCCCTGGGATGCAAGGATGTTTCAAGATATGCAGATAAATCAATGTGATACACCACATTAAGGAAATAAAGGACAAAAATCGTGTGATCATCTCAATAGAGATGATCTCAATAGATGGGGAAAAAATCTTCAGAATCTGTGGTACAACATAGTACCTAGAGTTAACAGTACATAAGGTATTGTGTACTTACAAATTGGTTAACAGGGTATATCTCATGTTATGCATTGTTATCACACACACACACACAAAGCCCTAACAAGAAAAGGGACATGAGGAGACTTTCAGTGGTGATGGATATATACGTACAGCCGTGGTGGTGGTGATAGTGACAGAAGTTTATACACTGTCCATACTCACTAAATTGCATACTTTAATGATGTGCAGTTTTTTGTATACCAATTATACCTATAAAACATTAAAAAAAAAAAACAAAACAGAATATTCAGGAATTGTGGGAACACCTCTGGTGCCAGATCTTGGTTTTAACACTTTTTTCAATAAAAGGAACCAGAGCTTTTTGAAGAAATGGTTGAGTATAAGAATGGGGTGCTACAATACATAAAATGAGCCTGGAGAAGCCTATTGTGCCAGAAAGTAAGGAAGTGACTATAAAAATAAAAACATATTGTTAAGATTGTGTCAGTGAGACACAAAAGCCAACTGAAAGAGCTCCCAATGGCCAGAGCTGGAATTATTTGAGCCACAAAATAAAGGAACATTGGATTATGACCCAAAGTATAATGCAAATATGCATGCATCAATATGGTAATAATATATATACTTATTTATATTTTAATTAATATATATTTTTATATGATTTAATTAATATGTGAATATTTAAATTTGCTAATGAACAAAGACCAACCTCCCATGTAGAAAAATCCCAAATAACTTGTGGGGCTCCTCCACATTTGAGGAGAGGGAGCATAACTTCCAACACTAAGCGGGCTGTGCGTAGTGACTTCTTCCCAAGAGTAAAACATGGAAAAGGGGGAAAAAAGAGTAACTTATAGTGGAGAAAGCTCAAAAACACTACATCAGCCAGATGATCCAGACCAAAAGCAACCATGATAAGTCTTGTTGATGGTAGATATCTTTGATACAGTACGATGAGAATGACATTTTACCTCTGTGATCGTCCTCCCCAAAATACATAACCCCATTTCAGTCATGAGAATAAAATAACAGACAAATTCCAATAAAAGAGTATTATTCAAAATACCTAGTCAGTATTTTTCAAAAATGTCAAGGTTACCAAAAAACAAGGAAAATCTAAGGGACATGAGGTGAAAAATAAAGAAATTCAAATAAAGTGTGAGTTTTAGTTAATACAATGCATCAACATGGCTCATTAATTGTCACAAGTACTATACTAATGTAAGACAGTAATCATAGGGACCCTGGGTACAGGGTGTAGGGTAAGACCCTGTATTACCATTGCAATAATTCTGTACATCTAAACTATTCTAAAAATTAAGGTCTTTTTAAAAAAATGAATTACTAAAAATGAAAGATAAAACAAAAACACATATATTACAAGTCAGTTTTTAAAATTTTAAATTCCGAAGGCAAAACTAACCTGTTCAACACAGTAAAATTTTCTTAAATCTTCCTCTTGATTTCTCACCTTACCTCACCATAGACAAGGTGACTATCAGCTTGAGACCAGCACCACTTCATGGACCACATGATCAGTTCCTCATCCTTATAGGAGCTGCATGGAATCACTTTCCTGAGTACTTGCAAGAAAGGGCCTCGGTGGGTTCTCTGTCCTGCTTCCTGGAAACACATTCTGGCCTCAATTAGGACTGGAGTTGGGCGGACTTACTATCTGGCTAGATTTCTATTACTGCTTCTCAAATGACTGAAACACTGAATAAATGATGATTTCTTTGAAAAGCACCATGGACGTGAGTGAAGGACACGATTTTCATTGAATCTAAATACTTTTGGACCATCACACAGCTAACCACCTGACTGTCATCACCTTCCCAGCCTCACACCTCGTGTGAAAATAAAGCACTTGGTTTATTTCATCACCTGAAAGGGCGATGGGAGCTTGCGCCAAATCTTTTCTATGGGGCTAGAGCAACTCAGTATTGCTACCTAGGTAGAGTTGCCGGATAAAATACAGGACTCCTAGCTAAATTTGAATCTCAGATACACAATAGGTACTTTCTTAGTATAAGTATATGCCAAATATTACATCTTTGCTCAATTTGGCAGATATTGCATATTTGCCATATTTGTTGATACTACACGTGGAGCTTTACATTCTCAAATGAATAGATGAGAATAATGGACAATACCTATTTTCTTAATTGATGTTTGACAAATGTCCTATACCCTTTCTAAGATAGGCTGCCTATCTTCAGAGAGGGAGGACCACCAATTACATCTGAAACTTAACTACAAGCACATTCAATTTTTTTGCTAGAGAATGTTTTTCTATTATTATCCGTCAGAGTTAGGGAGCATCTTCTCTTTATTCTCTAAAAGAGCTTGTATAAGATTGGAAATATATGTTTCTTGATTTGGTAGAACTCTTCGAAAAAATTTCTTGACATAAAGTGTTCCTTGTGAAAAGATTTTTAAATAAAGATTGCATTTCTTTAACAGTTACAGTAAAACTTTCAAGATTTTCTTAATTTTACTGCAATGAGATATCACTTCACTCCTGTCAGAAAGGTTATTATCAAAAAGATAAGAAACAACAAGTGTTGGCAAGGATGTGGAGAAGAGAGAACATGCAATGCACTGTTGGTGGGAATGTCAGTTGGTGAAGCCACTGTGGAGAACAGTATAGAGGTTCTTCAAAAAACTAAAAAGACGATTACCATATCATCCATCAATTTCACAGGAGAAATCTGAAGAAAATAACAACACTAATTTGAAAAGATATATGCACCGCTATGTTCATAGCTGCATTATTTACAATAGCCAAGATATAGAAACAACCTAAATGTCCGTCGATGAATAAATGGATAAAGAAGATGTGGTATACATATACTCTGGAATACTACTCAGCTATAAAACGAATGAAATCTTGCCATTTGTGACAAGATGGATGGAGCTTGAGGGTATTATGCTAAGTGAAACAAGTCAGAGAAAGACAGATTCTGTATGATTTCATATATATGTGGAATGTGAAAAACAAAACGAACAAACAGAACAATTTTGTGGTTGCCAGAGGGGAAGGGGATTGGAGGGTTGGAGAAGGGTGAAGGCGATCAAGAGATACAAACTTCCAATTATAAAATACATAAGTCATGGAGATGTAATGTACAGCATGGTGACTATAGCCAAGAATATTGTATTGCATATTGGAAAGTTGCTAAGAGAGTAGATTTGGGAAGTTCTCATCACAAGAAAAAAACACTTTGTAACTTTTTGTGGTGACAGATGATAACCAGAATTATTGTGGTGATCACTCTGCAATGTATGGAAATATATAAGCATTATGTTGTACATCTGAAACTAATATGATGTTATATGTCAATTCTATTGTATTTAAAAACTTAATAAGAACACCAAAGAATTTTTATTCACATGGGTTATTGATATTTTTAATACTGTATTAAAACAGTGGTTTTTAAAATATTTATTTAATAACTTACATTATCAGTGTTGAAAAAAATGTCAACAAAATGCCCATATAGGTATAATAAGTTGGTCTATCTGTCCATTTTTCAAGTAAGAAGCGTGTTCCATGAAAACTGTAGATTAAAACTCTGTTACAAATGTTTTTCCTAAGACAACCATTATACTTGAATATGAAGACTTCCCATTGAGTCATACAGAATATTAAAAGAAATGTATTACAGGGTTGAGATTTACTAAAATTACTTATCTTTACTGCTTCATCAAGTTCATCAAGGACATTTTTAAGTGAAAACATCTTTTTGTTTCTTGCAGGTACATGGATACGAAGAATACAGGTGGATGCCGCTGTCTTGGTCAATGCTAAGGCACCGGAACTCTTACCCACCTTTGCTTTTACCCCATCAGCACAGGTGTCAACACAGTGAAAAACGCAACATTTTAATGTAATTATGAAAATTACAACTTCACCGTCCACCTAAAAGGGTCTTGAAGACCCCTATGGATCTGCAAATCACAATCTGAGAATGCCACTCTGAGGAATCCAATTGCCAGCTCAGAATTGACCTGAACTGAGAAACTCTTCTCAGTCTTCCCACACAGAGGGGGCTGGAAGGCAAGTCTGTTCATCTGCTGTGCTTTCTGATCAGGCTTGCCTATTGACTCACAAGATTATTCCATGTGTCCTTCACACCTTGATGTAATCTTGAAGCAGCAACTCTGAACCATTGTTCCTTCCCTTGGTTTCAATCGTTTCTTTTCCCTCAACTAATACTTTGCACTCACCAATAATTCCATTTCCTCTACCAATCCAATTTTTACTTATTAATTTGCTTTTATTTAATCTTTTTTTTTTTTTGGTAAAGAAGACTAGCCTTGAGCTACCATCCATTGCCAATCCTCCTCTATTTGCTGAGGAAGATTGGCCCTGGGCTAACATCCATGTCATCCCTCCTCTACTTTATATGGGACGCCGCCACAGCACTGCTTGATAAGTGGTACGTAGGTCTGCACCCGGGATCCCAACTCGTGAACCCCGGGCCACCAAAGCAGAGAGCGTGATCTTAACTGCTACGCCACTCAGCCAGCCCCGGCTTTTATTTAACCTTAAAAGACAAGTTTCCAAGAATTGTGTGTATATATACACCTACTGGAGTGTGTTCCTGGTAGATTGCTCAAAAATTACACTTTGAACTTTTCTTATCTCTCCAATGACACAATATTTCCTAAACTATGTACCATCAGAATTTGCACCACAGGACTACCTTCATTCCTGTAAGTTTTCAGAAAAGGTATCTGGGCAAGGCTGGGGGAAAGGACAGACTTCACCTGTTCCTGGAGTGTGCTGCTCTGCTAATGGGAAGGAAGCACATAGTGGTAATTCCCAGCCTTTGTCAGCAAAACTCTACTCTCTGTGATGGGAGTCTCCTGTAGCCAATGCCAAGCCCTTCCCCACGACCCCTGATCTGTACCCTCCATCAGATCCTCTTTTAAAAGCCCAGTCTTGTCTGATTTGACCAACCATCACTGAGCCCTGCAAGACAGGTAAATGGAAGCTGAGAGAAGATGAGACCCATGGTAGGGGTTTTACCTCACACATTAGGGGGAAAGTCACAGGAGGATTCCAGTCTTCAGAACACATAGGAGCTCGGAGAGTCAGCATGGGTGAGCCTGGGCGATCGCAGGGGGAGTTGGCAGTACAGATTCTCTAGTTCTTTCCAGAACTATAAAAGGGGATAAATGTCACCAACATCAATTTATTCCTAGGGGATTAGACACAGAAAATACAAGAGGTAGAATAGAGGGTTCTTTGCGTGCCCTCTCAGTGACCACACTTCCTTTAGTCATCTCTGATTGCCTACTCAAATCACAGGCATGAGGCTGTGCCCTATGGCCCTCTACAGCCTGTCCTGGATGCTGCTCTCCTGCCTGATGTTCCTATCTCAGGTCCAAGGTGAGATTTCTCTACTCTAGCACTGGGTTCCCTGTGAATGCTCAGGGCCAAACAGAGGAGGAAGGCGTCTGTGTGATACATGTCATGGTGACACACAATGAATGGCTTGCCATTCCTCCATCATCACTCCTTCTTTCAGGGTAACTGTGGTGGGAGGCCCCTCAGTGGTCCATTCACACTGGAATGAGACGATTTCCTGTTTTCTCAGTGGACTCTAATTTTTGTTGGTAGGCTGAAGAGGGAAGGTGTGAGGGGTCACTAATGGGATATGGGGAAATGGAATGAGTAGAGGATCCAATGTAAGAACAGTCAGCCCAGAGTGAGGGAAAGACTGGACTTTTGAATAAAGGGGAAGGGTAAAAAAAAAAGAGAAGTTCCCTCATTTGATAGGGCTGGTTCAAGGTTAAGAAGTTCTGAAAGTGATGGTCAACTTGAGAGGTACACAGGAGTTTGGTGTCACTTCCCCAAGCACTTGCCTTGTAGATATTCCCCAAGATCGCCTGCCCACCCCAAT
Organism: Ceratotherium simum simum; assembly: GCF_057802395.1. Taxonomy (NCBI): domain Eukaryota; kingdom Metazoa; phylum Chordata; class Mammalia; order Perissodactyla; family Rhinocerotidae; genus Ceratotherium; species Ceratotherium simum. Next base: position 8,145,773 of record NC_141910.1, on the reverse strand, counting down.
CCCTACTCTTCATTTCTCTCTATACCTCTCCTTCATTTCCTTCCACCCCAGGTGAGGATTCCCAAAAGGACATGCCCTCAGCACAGAGCAGCTGTCCCAAAGCCTCCAAGGCCTATGGCTCTCAAAGCTATGCCTTGTTTATGACACAAAAATCCTGGATGGATGCAGATATAAGTAGTTGGATTTGCAGCTAGTGGGAAGAGGAGAAAGTATATTAGAGTGAGGGGTAGTATCCATTCTCCAGAGTTTCTTGAGGGTGAGAATGAACACTCTCATCTGTTGCAAACACACCCCTTCTCACTTAACTCTGCCATGCACTTCCCCCAGTGATGTCTCAAACTCTTCCTCAGTCTCTCCCTTCCCCACACAGATGGGCTGCCAGAAGTAGCCCTCAGGACACCTTGTGTCTGTGCTCAGTGGGGCTGAAGCATCCTTTGTGGCCTCCCTGGTCAAGAACAATGTGAATACCTACTCACATGTCTGGATTGGGCTCCATGACCCCAACCAGATACAATTTTCTCCTCTCTGTTACCTCTCAAGCTGCTGTAGCCATCCAGGCCCAGCGCCTGTCCCCTCTGCCTGTCCAGGAGATGCCCTAGAGAGCCCCAGAACTCAGACATCCGGGTGACGTGTGTGGGAAGGAAAGGGCCTTGGGCTAGCTAAAGAGCTGAGTCCTGCGGTGGTCCCTAGTCTCCAGCTGAGTTAATGTGCCTCTTCGCAAGCTTTGTACACAATTCATATACGAGGTCTTGTAATTCAGTTCTCTGAGCCTCCCTGAGTCTAGGACATACTGTGCCTAGGGAATCCTAAATGAAGATACAAGGCATTTTGCCCCTGGTAACAGACATTGTCTTTGAGTATCAGAAGGTAAACGCAAATGCACCACCAATTGTTGTTCAGCCAGTAACATGTTACTCCGAGTGTTCCCATTGGTCTTTGTGGTTATTGGCTTTAGGATTTGCCAACAGGAACAAGGAGTTAGGGAGAGTTTCCCAGAGGAAAACTCTGGGGCAGCACCTGGATGAGCAGACCACATTCCATGATGCAGGGGAAGGGATGAGGTGTTCCAGCTGAGGGGACGATGCAATGAGAGTTCCAGTGACCATTTAACCTCACCTGGTGCCCTCCTCTACTCCACAGGGCTATGAGCCTGATGCAGGTGGATGGGAGTGGAGTAGCACTGATGTGCTGAATTACTTTGCCTGGGAGAGAGATCCTACCACTATCTCAAACCCTGGCTACTGTGGGAGCCTGTCACGAAGCACAGGTAAGACACAGAGGAGCGGGGCCGGCCCTGTGGTTTCAAGCAGTTGAGTGAACGCACTCCACTGTGCTGGCCCAGGGTTCACCAGTTTGGATACCAGGTGCTGTTCTAAAACACATGGCTTGTCAAGCCATGCTGTGGTGGCGTCCCATCTAAAGTAGAGGAAGATGGGCACGGATGTCAGCCCAGGGCCAGTCTTCCTCAGCAAAAAAAGAGAATGATTGGCAGATGTTGGCTCAGGGCCCATCTTCCTCACCAAAAAAAAAAAAAAAAAAAAAGACACAGAGGAGCTACCTCGTGCCCAGTCTTTTCCATCCCTTCACCTCTCATTTCTGGGATTGAACTTCAGGGAATGCTCCTGAGCTAGAATATGCAATGTTGGTTTGCCTTTTCCCATCTTCTCTCATCTCTCCTCTCTTTGAATCTCCTTCCCCTGGAGTAGGACTCCTACAAAGAGGAGGGAGAGGTTTTGGATCCTCGGCCAGAGTCTGGGAGACCTCTCTATTCAGTTCACCAGCTCCACCAGGCCCATTCACTTTAGCTCTTTTCTCTCTCCAGGATATCTGAAATGGAAAGACTATAGCTGTGATGTGAAGTTACCCTACGTCTGCAAGTTCAAGAACTAGGAGAGCTGGGCATAATCTGCTTGAATCTGGTATGCACTTTGTCGTGGACATGGGACCAGTGTGAAGACCCACCCAGGACAGGAGTATTTTCTCCACACCACCAACCTGACCACCTCATTCTGCCCTTCCCTCCTCCTCAACCTCCTGTCAGGTTTTTTTGTCTGTTCCATGGCCTGAATTCTCAGAGAGCAATAACAAATATTTTTTTCCATACTTGCATGATTTTGTGCTCCAGTCTCATAGCAAGACTCTGAGGGAGAAGTGAGTGTGGGAGGAAATCTAGGCCTTGCTTCTGTCCAGTTTCATGCAGGACTCTGAAAAGATGAGCAAGTGTACATCCACAGCAGGGCATCTGTGACAACTATATAGGCCCTGTTCGCATAGGTGTTATGCTATATATGGACAAGACATTGGTCTCTCACACACTCTGCTGCACATTCCTCCTGATAGGGAAACCCAAACAGCCTTAGTGGGATCTGATATGTTTTAGAACAGCACTTCTGAAATCATTTGCTGTGAGGATTTATTATTTTTCCTCAATATGCAATCTGCCATGGGACATAACTTTTATAAAACATTGTAAAAAAAGAATGACTTGCACTTCTGGTTACAGTGGTGCCATGTAGAGCATTGGAAGCTGTCACTCTCTTCCTTAAAACTAGAAAAAAATCTCAACAATTGGATAACCAAGAATTTTCCTTGGTCTAATCATCCTGATATCTGCAGAGGCACTTGAATACATAGAGCCCTTCTCATTTCTGCTTACCTGGAGCAGGAGCTGCTAGAACCATAAACTATTAGGAATATTAAATGGTAATTTAGACTAATTTCTGTATGCTGCTTGTGGATTGGCTTTCAGAATGAGAAACTGCTGGAGGCTGTCATCCTAGAGAGGTCTTGTGCTTTCACGGGTTTTACCTTCTGGAACTCCAGCAGATTCTAGTGCTGAAGAGAAAATTATTATTATCATTATTTTTGTTTTGTTTTTAAAAAAAATTTTATTGAGGTATAATTGACAGATGACATTATATTACTTTCTTGTGTACAACATAATGATGCAATATTTGTACATATAGCAAAATGATCACCACAATAATTCTGGTTAACATCTGTCACCATACGTAGTTACAAAATTTTTTTCTTGTGATGAGAACTTTTAAGATTTACTCTTTTAGAAACTTTCAAATATTCAGTATAGTATTATTAACTATAGTCACCATACTGTACATTCAATCACCATGACATTTGTTTTTTATATGTTTGTGTTTTTTTAAAAATTATTTTATTGAAGTCATACTGACTTATAATATTGTGTAAATTTCAGGTGTAGATTATTATATATGTTTCTGTATAGACTGCATCGTATTCACCACCAGTAATCTAGTTTTTATCCATCACCATACATATGTGTCTTTTTACCCTTTTTGCCATCTCCCCACACCCTTGTCCTCTGGTAACCACTAATCTATTTTCCTTATCCGTTTGTTTATTTATCTTCCACATATGTGTGAAATCATATGATGTTTGTCTTTGTCTGGCTGGCTTATTTTGCTTAGCATAATACCTAAGTTCCATCCACGTTGTCACAAATGCCACGATTTTGTCTGTTATGGCTGAATAGTATTCCATTGTATATATATAACACTTCTTCTTTATCCATTCATCCGTTGATGGGGAATTTGGTTGCTTCTACATCTTAGTTATTGTGAATAACGCTGTGTTGAACATAGGGAAGCATAAATCTCGTTGGATTGTTGATTTCATGTTCTTTGAATAAATATCCAGTAGTGGGATAGCTGGATCAGATGGTATTTCTAACATCAGACTAAAAAGCTTCTGCAAGGCAAAGGAAACCATGAACAAAACAAAAAGACAGTCTATTAACTGGGAAAATATTTGCAAATCATATACCCGACAAGGAGTTGATTTCCAAAATATGTAAAGAACTCATACAACTCAATAACAAAAAAATGAACAACCTGATCAAAAAATGGGCAGAGGATATGAACAGACATTTTTGCAAAGAAGATATACAGATGGCCAACAGACACATGAAAAGATATTCAACATCACTAATTTTTAGGGAAATGCAAATCAAAACTACAATGAGATATCACCTCACATCCATCAGAAGGGCTATAATTAACAAGACAAGAAATAACAAGTATTGGAGAGGATGTAGAGAAAAGGGAACCTTCATACACTGCTGGTGGGAATGCAAAATGGTGCAGCCACTATGGAAAGCAGTATGGAGATTTCTCAAAAAATTAAAAATGTAAAATAACCATTTTGAACTCTATCCAGGTAAAGACACCATAAGAAAAAAAAAAGAGGTCAATACCTCTGATATATGGAGATGCAAAAATCCTCAACAGAAGAGTAGCAAACTGAATTCAACAGAACATTAAAAGTATCAAATACCATGACCGGTGGGATTTATCCCTAGGATGCAAGGATGTTTCAATATATACAAATCAATCTATGTGATACACCACATTAAGGGAATAAAGGACCAAAATCACATAATCATCTCAATAGATGCAGAAAAACTTCCAGAATCTGTGGTAAAGCATAGTACCTACAGTTAACAATAAATAAGGTATTGTGCACTTAAAAGTTTGTTAAGAGGGTAGATCCTGTGTTACCTGTTGTTTGTCTTTTTTATGGCACAAAAACCCTAACAAAAAAACAGACATGGGGAAATTTTCCATGGTGATGGATATATTTATTACCTTGGTTGTGGTGATAGTAACACAAGCACACACATAATTTCAAACTCACCAAATTGTATATACTAATTATGGGCAGTTTTTTGTATACCAATTATACTTCAATTAAGCTGGGGAAAAAAAGGGAAGAAAATATCCAAGATTTGTGGGAACATCCCTGGTGCCAGATATTGGTTTTAATACTAGTCTCCAATAAAAGAAACAAGAGTTTCTTAAAGAAATAGTGGACTATAAGAAGGGATGGTAAATATATAAAATGAGCCTGAAGCACCTGACTGTGCCAGAAAGTAAGGAAGGGATTATACAAAGAAAAACATATGCTTGGGATTGTGTCAGTTGGACACAGGATCCAACTGAAAGAGCTCCCAATGGCCAGAGCTGGAAGCATTTGAACAACAAAATAAATAAAGTAGTATTGGATTACAACCCAAAGTATAATGCAAATATTCATGACTCAATATTGACATAATCAATGTTTTTATATGTTAATGTATTAATAATAAATAGTAATAATTAACAATAAATAAATTAGTAATAAATAAATAAATAAATTTATTAATAATATATTAAAAAATAATTAATAAGAAATGACCAATCTCCCATGCAGGAAAATCCCAAATAACTTATGGAGCTCCTCTACGCTCAAGGAGACGGAGCATAAGTTCCCACACTTTAAGTGTGGGCTCTACATAGTGACTTCCTTCCACAGAGTAAAGACTGTAAAGGGGAAAGAAAAGAGTAACTCTATAGTGGATAAAGCTGACAAACACTACATCAGCCAGGCGATCGAGACCTATGCAACCGTAATAGGTTTTGTGGACGGTAGTTACCTTTGATACAGAATGAGGAGAATGACCCCTTCCCTCTGTGATAGTCCTCCCCAGAATACATAACCCCAGTCTAATCATGAGAATAAAATATCAGACAAATTCCAATAAAAGAGTATTATACAAATACCTGGCCATTTTTCTTCAAAATTGTCGAAGTTATCAAAAAACAAGGAAAGTCTAAAGGACATGAGGTAGAAACTAAGGAAATTTGAATAGATATGAGTTTTAATTAATACTAGTATACCTGAGTGTACCAATACGGCTCATTAATTGTCACAAGTACTTTATTCTTGTAAGATGTTAATGATTAGGAAACTACGTGCACGGTGTACGGTAAGGCCCTGTGGCACCATTGCAATAATTCTATACATCTAAAACCATTCTGAAAACTAAAGTCATTTTTTAAAAAATGAATTCCTAATCGTTAAAGATAAAACAAAAACATATGTATTATAAGCCCATTATTAAAATTTTAAATTTAGTAGACAAAACTAATCTCTCCAATGCTGTAAAATTTTCTAAAATCTCCCTTTCGATTTCTCACCTTACCTCACCATAGACAAGGCGACAATCAGGTAGAGAACAGCACCATTTCATGGACCACATGATCAGTTCCTCATCCTTATAGGAGCTGGGTGGAATCAATTTCCTGAGTACTTGCAAGAAAGGATCCCAGTGGGTTTTCTGTCCTATGTCCTGGAAACGTATTCTGACCTCAATCAGGACTGTAGTTGGGCAGACTTAATATCTGGCAAGATTTCTATTAATATTTCTCAAATGACTGAAAAATTGAATAAATGATGACTTCTTTGAAAAACACCACAGACATGAGTGAAGAAGGATGAGATTTTCAATGAATCTAAATACCTTTAGACCATCATATGACTCACCACCTCACTGCTGTCACCCTCCCAGCCTCACATCTTGTGTGAAAATAAAGCACTGGGTCAATTTCCTCATCTGAAAGGGGGATAGGAGCTTAGCCAAAGTCTTTTCTATGGACTGAGAACAACTCAGCGTTGCTACATGGGTAGGCTTGCCAGATAAAATATAGGAGTCCTAGATAGCTAAATTTGAATTTCAGATACACAACAAATACTTTCTTAGTATAAGTATATGCCAAATATTACATCTTTGCTCATTTGGCAGACATTGCATATTCTCAAATGAATGGATGAGAGGAATGGACAGTGTCTACTTTTCTTAGCTGATGTTTGGCAAGTGTCCTGTACCCTTTTGAATATAGGCTTCAAAGAGGGAGGACCACAGATTGTATCTGAAACTTAACTACAAGCACATTCAGTCCTTTTTCTTGAGAATGGTTTTCTATTATTATCTGTCAGAGTCAAGGAGTATCTTCTCTTTATTCTCTAGAATAGTGTGTATAGGATTGGAAATACGTGTTTCTTGGTAGTTTGGTAGAACTCTTCCAAAAATCTCCTGACCTAAAGTTTTCTTTGTGAGAATATTTTTAAATAAAGATTTAATTTCTTTAACAGTAATGGTAGGACTTTCTTAATTTCTCTTGGAAGAATTAAGAACTTTTCAACCTCAGGCATTTATAAAGGGAAAGAAGCCAATTTAGGCATTGCATAATCAAAAAAGGAATAATGATAATGGTCTCTGGCATCCTCCAACTCCTTCACTGGTTTTAAAATAGGTGACTGAAAGTCCAATCCTCCTTTTGCCCTATATATAGATGTGTCTTACAGGGATACAGTGTTCATAGTTCTTGCAAGGCTCTGGGCTATGTAAGTGACCATATTCTTTAATCCTGGGAGAACCAAATGAGTGGAGATAGATCTATGGTGTATTATCCTAATGAGATGAAGAAATGCTGCCTGCTGCAGCCCGGAGTATTTCCATAGCTCAATAAGTGACGATATTTCTTTTTTCTTCTGTTCATCAGAGCAAAACCAGGTATTCATTAGTGCTTATCTTTAAAGTCTCTTACATTGGCGGAGAGGGCTGTATTCATGTATTTAAAAGGAATGAGAAGAGGGCATGTCTCCTATTGACATATTTTCCTAAATACAAGAAAAGGGGAAAAATACCAAAGTTCTCTTAGTTCAACTACTTTTTATTAGATTAAAGTGATAACCTTCTCTAGGAGAGGGTCACACCCATGGGAGAGCTGGTAAACAAAAATAGGAAGTTTCGGTATCACAGGTAAACTTTGCATCCTCTATTGAAGGTGTCCTTGCAGTCATTTCACTGTCATCAAATCAGAAGTGAAAAAAAAAAAACAACACAGCAGAATATGGAGTCAGTGACTTAATAAGAAACAGCATTCCACCAAGAAAATAAGGTCCAGTTGTCCATTTAGAGTGAGCACTCTCGGTACTTTCTTGTTGGAGGGCTGAGTGCCTTGAGCATGGGTAGAAATCCATGGCTTTCAGCTTCAAGATGATTTAAGAGAAGCCAAACAGATGGGATTTTCAGCACATCATGAAGGTTAATATGGGAAGCCTCGGGGTCTTTCGAGGGCTGGTTCTGATTCTGGACCTCACCTCTTTATCACCATTGTTATCCTTTGCTACGGTTTTAACTCAACAGTGAGTACAAAGTGGAGAAGGAATTAGACTGAAAGTTGGTAAATCAGAATTTGGTTTCTGCTCTACCTTTTCTTGGCTATGTATCTATACTGTCCCTCATTCTTTAAAAGAGACAAGCTGTCATTGCCCCTTCCTGCCCAGGTAGGTTTGCAAACACCAACAGGTATTGAAGCAATTTCCCCAAACCACTCGCTCCCATCGAGGTTTTTCTCATCCCAGCTTTGTTAATTGTTTGCTCCTATTTTTCACTATTCCCAAAATCTTTGCTGTAACTAAAACCTTGAACTCTATTCCTTGTATCTCCAGAATTAGTGTTTTATGTGCTTTCCCAGTTGGATTAAATGATATATAACTACACTCTGAGCTCTAACATTCTATAATACGTGACATAAAACAAAAAGTGCTTGGCAACACATTAAACGTTAACATTCTGAGTTACAGACCCAGGAAGTATTCAATTTTGTGGTGATTTTTCTAGTATCATCAGACTATACCACAAATGACCCTACATACCTTTGTTCACTTAAACAGATTTAGGGGTGCACCAGAAGGTTATTGCTGGGTTCAAATCATCATACCTTTGAAATGAGTAGAAACTCAACTGTGTCTTCAAAACCAGCACATTATCACCACCACCCCCATCCAGCACAATGCTGACCACAGAAACTCAAGTGTAAACGTTTTCTAGTTCCTTTGATTTCCTTAGACAAACCATTGTTGGCTCTGATCTTAAATTTTCATATGGAGTGATCTTCAATCCCAGCATTTTCTGCTATTTTACTTAATATATGATTTTGGTCTTGTTAGGGCTTTCCTTCACTCCACTGGATTTGTCTCTGCTTCCCTTTTCCTACTGTATCAGTTATGATACTTTTGGCTATAACAGAATACCCAACCATAAGCAGCTTAAATAACACAGAAATTTATTGATTTACTTAAGAATTCAGAGAACGGTCTTTTTCAGGGTTTACCAGAAGCTCAGGGATGTCAGTGCTCTAGGTTGACATCTCCATGATTATCTTGGCCTTTCCCTCATCAACATAAAATAACCTCAGCAGCCTTCACATCGTCTGACAATTTCCAATGCAGTACAGAAGGAAAAAGGAGAAAATAAGACATCCTTCTCATACACTCTTTCTTATTATGGAGAAACATTATTGTCACCAGCCCCTAGTACGCATAATCTTACATCTCATCGGCGTCAAAGTCGGGTTGCGGTTCTATTCTAAATCAGTCACCAGAAAAGGCATTGAGATTGTCATAATTTACTTTGACAAATCAGAATTCATCTCCTGGAACTGGACTTATTGTCTTCCATACAAAATCAGGATTTTGTTAGCAGAATTGAAAAAGAACAACTTTTGCCAAGTCAATCAACATTGTCTGCTCCACCTAGAGCCGTGCTTAAGTTTCTGAGATACTGACCACAGAGGACATTTTGCTAAATTCACAGTCTTTATTCATGACCAGTCTGTGTCCTGAACCATTTTAGAAATTTTCTTCCCCTGGTGAACTCTCATAAATCTTTCTATCTAGAAGTCTAGAGCAGAGGGATGCAGGCAGTTTCTATATCTCCTCCCCCTCTATCCATTCTGTCCCATTGAACCCTCCATAATTTAATGCCTTCCAGGCAGTCCAGGGCTCTACTTTTCCTGATACAGTTGATAAAATTAATATTACTAATATTTGTAGTATCTTATTTCTCTCACTAAAAACTCCTCTCCTTCAATTTGGGGGGAAGAAGATGGAGGCGCTCCAACTTGTGCACGAGCCCCCCATGCCTAAAATTTGTATGGGAAACTTTGCATTTTATTCAATATCTGAATTCTCCATAATTTCCTCTTCCACAGTCCGTACTCCTACTGGGTTGCTGACAGTTCAATGGTGTCTTGCCTCTGATAGGACACAAGTTTTTTTTTAAGCTGGCTTAATTTAGGCTATTTGGATATAAGATGCTGACATGCATTCTGACTCAAAAGCAAGAGGGGATGTTTTTGAAAGGACATGGATTTATCTCAATGTACCCAAGATTAGGACATATAGCTGAGTCTCATGAAGGATGAGGAAAAGAAAGAACCAAGTCAGAAAGTGAAGTTACTCTTTTCTTCTTTTTCTCTCTTTATCTCACTGGGTTTGGGTCATAGTCTTTCAGGCAATCAGTTGAGTGATCAAACATGGCTAACTAACTAGAATTCTACCAAACTTTTCCCTCCAGGGATTCAAAACTTTAACTATGTTTTTGGTGAAAAAATACATTTTCAGGAGAATATCTGCCTATTCTAGCTAGGACTGGGTGCTCACCCCAGTCCAATCAGCTGGGGCAAAGAATCCGAGTCACATGGTATTATTATGGGAGCTACATTCACCTCTTAAGTAGGACCTTTGGATGAGACCCAATTCTTAGAGAAGGGGGGCAGGAAGGCATTCCGACAGAAGTTTACTGCAGGGAACAAGACTTAATTGTCTCAGCCTCTCGTTGTTTTCTGACCTGGATTTCCATTTTTGGGTACTGACACGTTGCCCCAGGTATCTTATCTGCTTCTGACATTGAACGGTCCTCCAGACTTTCAGGAGTTGTCAGCTGGCTATTGTACTCATTATTCTTGTTGTATTCATCCAATCCTTGTTTGTTTCAAGAACTATGTATTTAACCTGTCGTGATTTGGATTTCTGCCAGTCACTGTGAACCAACAAACTGGACATAACATTTTGCCCAGGTTGGATCTGCATCCCCACAGGCTCCTGGGTTTCTGGTGGTACCTCTATCATTAACTTACTCTCTGTCTAGACTTCAGGAGAGCAACCATCTGATAGCAATAGCAGGTGAAGAGCACATCTGGGTAAGAGTTAGGTGAACCGAGGGACCCTATTTCCTGATATCCCTGAATGTAACTCACCCCTTTTAGCTTTAACTGAGTTCTTTCCTCTCCACCTCCAAACCTCCTACCATCAAGCCACATTTGTCCATTCTTCCTAAGCAGTTTTTAAAGCGCACCTCTGGGAGGTCATTGCACACCAGCTGCATAGATCTTTTATGTGTATATTTGGCACTTGGATTTATTTATGGATTACTTCCTCATGTCTAAAGCAGAATTCCCCAAAATCTCATTCCCTGGGATGCTCACTTCATGAGCTACTCATTTGTTTAATTTTATTGCATATAAATACTTCAGAAATACTCCTTCCATGGCTAAGTTCAGGAAACACTAAGTTTTGCAAAGTTGAGCAGGTTTCTCCACTGCCGGACTTTTCCAAGTCTTTGTGTGCAAATGTATGAAAACAAAAGAAAGTAATAGGGTTTGCAGCTCATTGAGTGTTTGGTCACAGGTGTTTATGTTTCTCTATTTGGGAGAAATATCTATTAATAGATCACCAGTTTAATTCAGTTCTAATAATAGTGTAAAGCACTGTTTTTCACAGCATGGGGTACAACTTACTGGTGTTTGAAATCATTAAATCAATTTGATGGGCAATAACTAACACATTTTTCCTAAATGAAAGGAGAATAGAATGGAAAATGTCACAGTATATTGCACAAAGAGGGTAAATATTGCTTTGTGAAACTTTTATTTTAGTTGTATATTTATATGTGAACAGTATTGGGATATAAAATATGTTTCTTATTGTAAGTAGCAGTCAGAATTTTGAATGCCTCTAGTCTAAAGCATAGGCTTTTAGGTAACTGTAGGAGGATCAAACAAACTACCACTAGAGGGAGAGTTGGTGCAGCACAGAGTACATTTCTGGAGAAATTAGATGCATGAGCTGGCTGCTTCTAAAAACAGAGAGGGTTAGAAAAAAAAAATTGGAAAAAAAAAAAAAGGTTAATCTATTCCTACATCTTCTAAAACTAAATGTCTGCTACAGTGGCACATCCCAGGGAACAGGAGGAGCAAAATTGCAAATGAAAATGCACAGTGTGTAAATAATAGAGGGGTCAGAATTAGGTAGTTCAGTTGTGTCTTTAACCAACTAGAGAGCCAGGAGTATGAGGTGAAGAATGCTATACGCAGGAGTAAGTCAGAGAGACCTAGGACTCGAGGGTTCCTTATGCCCTCAGAAACTATGAATAACTAGAGTCATTTGTCCATTTTTTTTTTCTTGGCTACTCAGAATGAGAATGCTTCCTATGTGCTAAGGGACACCCCTCTGGGTGTGGCTTATGGTGAGAGGCAGGCTTACAACGCCCACTACAGGAGCAAAAGTGGCAGATATCCCCCATCTCACAGTTCTCTGGATGCCCCAGCCAGGTAGTGGAAGGAAGAGAAAGAAGCAATTAGAGATCATCCACAATGGTGATGGAGCAGCGGGCTCCTGCAGCAGTGGCAGCGAGGGGTCAATGGTTGTGGCTCACACAGAGCTTCAGAGTCAAGCTGCTCTATAACTACATGATGTTGCCTGTATTTTTAGCCGTCAAACTCTCCTCGTTCCTTCTTGTCCAAACCTGGTGCTCCAGCCTCCCAATGCATCTTGGATCTAATGAAGAGCCTTTATATTTTCTTTAGATTTTACAACTTAAGGTATATTTGAGGTGCAATAAACTGTACATATTTAAAGTATACAAATTAATGTCTTGACATATGTATACACCCATGAAACTGTCAAAATAATTGATATAATAAATATATCCATCACCACTAAGGGTTTCCTCCCCCATTCCCACCTGCTATTCTCAACTTCTCCAATCTCCCCAATCCAAGGCAACCACTGATCTGTTTTCTGACACTATAGATAAGTTTAATTTGCATTTTCTAGAATTTTATATAAATGGAATAATACATTGTATACTTTTCCCTCTGGTTTCTTATACTCAACACAATTATTTTGAGATTCATTCATATTATTGCAAGTATTGATACTTCATTTATTTTCATTGTTGAGTAATATTCTATTGTGTAGATATAACACAATTTGTCTACTCTATTGATAGACATTTGGGTGGTTTTCAGTTTTTGTCTATTATGAATAAAGCTGCTGTGAATATTAATGTACAAGTTTATGTAGAGACAAATGCTTTCACTTATCTTGGGTAAACATCTAGGAGTAGAATATCTGCATTGCACACTAGGAATATATTTCACTTTTTAAAAATTGCCACAAGTTTTCTGAAGAGATTGTATCATTTATATCAACACCAGCAGTGTATGAGAGTGTCAGTTTTGCACTCTTGGTATGGTCAGTCTTTCTAATGTCAGTCACTCTAACAGGTGTGTAGTGTCATCTCATTGTGATTCCAATCTGCTTCTCTCTAATAATGAATGATGTTGAGAAGTTTTTCGTGTGTTAATTTGCCATCTATATGTCTTTTTCCGTGAAATATCTGTTTAAATCTTTTGCCCACTTTACACTGGGTTGTTCGTCTTATTATTATCCAGTTGTAAGACTGCTTTACATATTCTAGATAAAATTCTTTTGTTGGGACTATGTTTTGGAAATATTTTCTCCCAGTTTATGACTTGCCTTTTCATATTCTTAACAGTGTCTCATGAAGAATAAAAGCTTTTAATTTTTACTATGTCCAACTTATCTTTTCGTGTGTAGTTTGTAAATATTTTTAAGAAAATCATTGCTTAACTCAAGGTCACAAGATTAGTTCCTATATTTTCTTTTTCAAGTATTACAATTTTACATTTTATATTTATATATACAATACTTTTTGAGTTAATTTTTGAATAAGACATGAGTATAGGTCAAGGTTATTTTATTTTGCATATGGACATCAAATTGTTTCAGCACTATTTCTTAAAATAGCCTCTCTTGAATAGCCTTTTTAGCTGTTTTTTCCCTAGCTTTATTGAGATAAAATTGATAAATAAAAATTGCATACATTGAAGATGTACAAAGTGCTATTTTGATAAAATTAGAAGGAACTTAAGACAGAAGGCAGATGAAACCAAATGAATCTACCTCTTTTATAATAAATCACGTAGATATTGAAGAGAGTGGGGAAAATGAGCTGATTTAAGTAACTTTGGAAAACAATATTTTGATTAGATACTTGTAAAGAAAAAAAAGACAAAAAAGAATTCTACACACTGTACTCTAGTAGGTAAGTTTGTTTCTCACAAGGATATAGCGTAGCAATCTGAAACTACATTATATGTGTACTACTGTTACGGCACAAAGGGCATGATCTGCTAGCCGCGAGACAAAAGCCAATCGCCAAGAGGCAAGATAGTGGCAGAGAAAGGGCATTTTGTTACAGCTTGCTAGCAAGAGGGAAGATGGCCTACTAATGGCCAAAAGAACCATCTTAAGGGAGCACAAAATCTTACAGCAGTTATATAGGCTGGTGGGATATAGGGGAAGGGGTTAGGAATGTTGACCCTCGGGTGATACAGACTGGGAGTCACCACATCAGATCTTTCAATTTCCATTGATAATGGCTATCAGCATAGACTCTCTATTCAGAGGTCATCACATTCCTACGGAACTCAAAAGAACAAAGTGATCATCTTATCATAACTAGGAGGTACACGCACAATCAGGGGTCATAAAATCTACAGAGCAGTTAGATCTCCTGGAGGGTGCATATCCAGCTAGGTTAGTTAGTCAGAGGTCATTCAAAGTTACAATAGGGTTTCTTTTTTACAACATGGCTTCCCTTATGTCAACCTTGTCTTCAGCCGGCATCACTAGAGTTAGATAAATAACTAAATGTATTGTAGGTAATGAAAGCCAGGTTAGTCTCTGTGGGAGAAAGTAGTTACAAATAAGAAAAGAAGGAATTCCAGGAAGAACCTTGTGGTTCTGGATTGTAGTTTGAGTGTGTGCTCACTAAAAAAAAAATACATACACACACACATATTATCATATATTTCTCTTTTGAATAGTATTAATATGGTAAATTATATTGATTTTTTCTGAGTGATAAAACAACCTGTATTTCTGAGATAAACACTCCTTGGTCGTGGTGTTTTATTCTTTAACATATAGCTTTATTCAATTAGCTAAAACGTTGCTAAGAAGTTTTATATCTGTGTTCATGAGGAGTACCACTGTTTAGTTTTCCTTTTTAAAATGTATTTTTTCTGGTTTTCAAATCAGGATAACGCTGGCCCTATAAAATGGGCTGGGAAATGTTCTTTCTTCTTCTATTTTCTGGAAGAATTTACATGGAATTAATATTGATTCTTCCTAATTATTTGGTGGAATTCACCAGTGAAGTAATTTGAACCTGAAGTTTTCTTTGCGGGAAGGCTTGAATGAGCGTTTTAGTTTGTGTCTTTCAAGGAACTTGTCCATTTTATCTAACTTGCCATATGTCTTGATGTAACGTTGTCCGTAATATTTCCCACTAGCCTTTTAACGTCAGTGGGATTTGTTCCTGCTCCCATTCTTGGTATTAGTAATTTAGATCTTTCTCTTATTTTCTTCAGTTGGGCTAGAAATTTTTCAATTTTATTGACCTTCTTAAAGAGCTATCTTTGGGTTTCACTGCTTTTCCTCTATTATTATTTTTCTGTTTTCAGCTAAGGTCAGAAAACATACTTTGTATGATTCAAACACTCAAACTTATTGAGATTTGTTTTATGGTTAAGAATATGATTGATATTGGTGCATGTCTATGTGCACTTGAATGTGTCTTCCTCTCTTGATGAGTGGAGTATTTTATAAAGATCTTTTAAGACACATTTCTTTCAGAATGTTGATTGTTGATTTTTGTTCTTATCTGGATTATTCCCTTCCTTCTCCTTGTATCGGGTTTAGTTTAGTTTCCCAGGTAACAAATTAGATCATTGATTTGAAAACTCTTTTCTTCTCTAAGATAGTTATTTAATGCTTTAAATCCCTCTCTGAGCGCTGTTAAACATATATCCCAGAAAAATGAAAGCTTATTTTCACATAGAAACTTTTAAGGCAAATTTCATAGCAGCTTATTTTGTAGTAAAACAGAACTGGAAAGTACCTACATGTCCTTCAATAGGTGAATGGTTGAACAAACTATGGTACATCCATACCATGGAATATGACTCAGCAACAAAAAGGAACAAAGTACTGATGAACACAATAATTTGGAAAACATCTAGGAAATTATGCAAATGAAAAATCCAATATCAAAAGGATACATACTACTTGATTCCATTTATAAAATGTTCATGAAATAACCTAACTATAGACATACAGATCAGATTAGTGATAACAAAGGTTTAGGGATGAGGGAGAAGGTGTAGGTGAGGCTGTAATGGAATAACAAGGGAGAGTCTTGATGCTTCATTAAGTATCTTGATTGTAGTGAAGTTTACAAAAAAGTCAAGCTTCTACCACATCATTTATGTTCCTCCCCTTGAGAAAGCTGCAGTGTCATTTTAGCTTTAATTTTTCAGAAGAGGAAGCTAAGAAAACCCTTGCTTATAGCTCTGACTCTAGTAAAGCTTTGAGCTGGATGGAAAATTCCTGAAGGCCCAGGTGACCCCACCTGGGAAACATGCAGGCATCTCCTAAGAATTCCCAGGATGACACAAGGAAAAGAAACTGTAAAAATTTGGTTCCAAAGTGTCAAGTGAGATGAGAGCTTGAGTCTTACCGAACTGGGCAATGTCACCTCATTTGGTAGTCACATATTGGTGAGCTCCTGACAGGCTAGGAGCATAGACAAGGAGCCCCTACCTCAGAAATTTTCACTTCAGCATCAGGCTCTATTCTTACTACTGGGAATCCTTGGTTTGTTCTCTGTCTCTGTCTGGATTTGGCCTCCAGATTTCTCTAAGTCTTTGCTGCCCACTCCACTTTGAGCCTCTGGCTTCCACTGCTTTTCCTACCAGATCTTAACAAGGTGTGTTCCTCATTCTGGACAGTGTTGGATTCATTTGGTCCTGGAAACTTCTTTGGCTCATTTCCCTACTTCATTCTCATAACAGAGCTCAAAGCAAAACCTGCATCTACCTTTTCTTTGTATCTTTCCACTATGTCTATTTGCAGGATAGCAAGAGGCAGATTGGTGGAGGGAGGGGGTGATGGGGCATGGGCAGGAGAGTCTGGGCATGACATATGGTGCTGAGTTGCTGATTACAAGCAAAATTCACTCAGAGAAGATGTAAGATTTCACTGAAGAACATAATAGCTTACCATTAAAACAACAAGAAGTGAGAAAGCATATGCTTGTGAGTTACAAAAACTGCTAATTAAACAAAATATGCCCATGCTAGCAGCTTACTAAATGTGGTATGTCACCACTTCGATTCCTGGCATCCTCAACACCCCTCCACCCCCATCTGCCAACGTAATCTGAGCTCTGCAGATCATATATTCCATCTGTTTTTCCATCCCAGCAGTGCCAGCCCTCCCTTGGGAAAAATTCATGAGTGCTCACCAAGAAAGAGAAGTGAGAGATCTTTTCACGAGATCCTAGCCACTCTCTGGATCTTGGTATGAAGTGAGAACAGCTGGTAGCCAACTATTGCCAGCTTCAAGCTGACAGCTCCCGACACCATTGGGCTCCAAATAAGCTGTCCTCTGACAGGGAAGAAGCAATAATTGGAAGTTTCAAATTCAACACAGGCTGTTTATTCTCTCCCAGATCTAAATTCAACCACATCCAACTGCCAGGTTTCTAAGATGTATGGAAACCTACAGATTCTCTCAGGTAGAAAACTGGTTCCCCTACTGAACAAAAGTCATTGGGTCCTTTGCTCCTTCATATTTTTATAAAGTTTTCAGTTTTTCGTGACATTCTTCTTTTCTCTTTCCTTCACTCTTCTCCTCCTACTACTAAAACCTTCAGTTTAAACTTCCTCTCTTGGAATAAGAGTAAAAACACTTTATCTCTGGCAAAAGGAGCACAGGTATGAGGGAGCAGGCCTGGAAGGAATTGGGGAGTGGGTCAGGGTTAGGAAAAGCTTCTTAAGGAAAATTCCAGTATCCAGAGGATTCAAAGCACAGAAATCCAGAGGTAGTACTGTAACCCATCTTTTCAGAAAATAGCAATACCCAAAGATAAACTTTTACTGTGGTTACCAAGTGACCCTCCAGTAGATCCCTCCCTTCAGATGTTCTTTTGTTACCATACAAAGGGCACCATCTGCTCGCCGAGAGACAGAGAGACAAAAGCCAATCTTCAAGAGGCAAGATGGTGGAAAAGAAAGGGCAGTTTATTACAGTTTGCTAGCAAGGGGGAAGATGGCCGACTAATGTCTCAAAGAACCATCTTAAGGGGGCGCAAAATCTTACAGCAGTTGTATAGGCCAGTGGGTTATAGGGGAGGGAGTTAGGAATGTTGACCCTGGGGTGTTACAAACTGGGAGTTACCACACCAGATCTTTCAGTTTTCATTGATGATGGCTATCAACATAGACTCCTTGTTCAGGGATCATCACATTCCTAAGGAACTCAAAAGAACAAAGTCATCATCTTATCACAGCTGGGAGGTACATGCACAAGCAGGAGTCGTAAAATCTACAGAGCAGTTAGATCTCCTGAAGAGTGCATATCCAGCTGGGTTAGTTAGTCAGAGGTCTTTCAAAGTTAAAATAAGGTTTCTTTTCTACAGGATGGCTTCCTTTATGTCAACCTTGTCTTGAGTCTGTATCACTTTCAGAAACTATTTTCAATTCACTCTCAAGGGAGAAAAATCTGGGATCTTGAAACTTTTTCTTTCAGAAGGTCCCATAATTTTATATGAACATTGGCCCAGCTCCTGCCCCAAATTCTGCCTTTCAGGACCAGAGTGTGTTAAATCACAAGAGAGGTAAAGTCTTATAACTACTGGTAATTTGTCTCTTTCCCCATCTCCTCATCCTCTTCCCCCCTCCCCAGTGTGTGAATACATTTCTTGCATTCACATTACTAAAGGAAGCCACTCAAGTAATTATGCACAAAAAAGTATCTGAAGGCTTCTCCTATTGACAGAGAACAACTGCATAATTTTTAAGTTCTGCCTCAATAGACATCCCATTACAATGGATGCTCTTATCTTCGGAACTGATTGCCTCACAGATTGCTTAGGCTTTGAACACATGGGACCCATAATTTATGAAAAGGGACCCATTTGAGTATTACTTCGGAATGGACACTGCTCTTATCCAAATAATAATAATCAACATTTATTAAGTGTTGCCCAAGTGCCAGGCATTTTATACAGTTTCTACATATATTAACTTATTTAATTGTCAAACCAACCCTAAGAAGCAATAGGACAATAGCAATAGCAATTGTTACTATCCCAATATTATACATATCATGCAGGAAGGGGATCCACAGAGTATCTGGAGGGAGCATGGCCCTGCCAACACCTTGATTTTGTCCCATTGATACTAATGTCAGAGTTCTGGCCTCCAGAACCATAAGAGAATAAATTTCTCTTGTTTTAAGCCACCAAGTTTGTGGAAATTTGTTACAGCTGTCACAGGATACTAATATAATATATGACATGCTGAATAGAATCACCGAAGATCCTCAGTATGTGTCAGTTCTTTCTAGAGTGTTGGACAGAGTATAGGAGATTAAGAAAACCTAAGGGCTCCAGGTACAAAATTCACCATCTGCTTAGTTTACCACTTCAGGCTTCTCTCTGCTGAAACAGCATACATTTTGCATCCAAAATGCTTGAGGCATGGGCACATGGAATTTCTGCACCAATGAACTTATCCATTCTTCTACAAAGACCATTTCACAGATGGGAAGAGACTACTGTGGAGGAATCACAGATATCATTCTGGAAGAAGGCAACACATGTTTGAAAAGTGTGAGAAAAAGTGGCTCTCAAGCTGGTGGCTGAATTTGCAGGGGGATCTTTATAAACCTTTACCACCAACAGCATTCCTCCGTATAAATGACACCCATCTTGGATTGTTTACTCACAAAGTGGGTGAATCTTGGTAAGATGGAGTCTGTTGGGGATTAGTTGCTTATGATTCAGTCCATTAGTATGGCACAGTACGTAGCTCCCTAGACCCAGATGATGCTAACATTTCATTCAAAGGTCTCTTCCTCCTTAATCTCCTCCACTTCTTCCAAAAGCAAATTGGTAGATTTTCTTCTACTCCTGTAAATATGGAGTCCTTTCTTCCGTGTTAAGCATGGGTAGGTGTGGGGAGAGGTTGGCTGAATCCAAATGACTAAGCACAATTTCTGATGGCTTTAGGTGGTTCCTCCATTCCTTTCCAGGTTCAGTAACCTCTCAAGACCTACTTCAGAAGGCGAGAGCTAGTAGTAAACATGTCCACTAAGTTTGAGCATAAGTAGCTAGCATGACACAGATGTTCTCAAAGTATCCAAGCAGGTGGGAACTGTAGGGAGCTGATGTGTAAGGAAGCTCAAGGTGGCTGGATATGAGGCTGGGTTTCTAGGTTCATTGAAGTTGAAGCTGTTGGTGTGAAGTTAGCTGTTTCTGAGATGGTATGGTGAAATTGAATACTTACAAGGATCACCAAGGAATATCCATTTGGAATCTAGAAAACACAAGCCAATACAGAATGAAAATTTAGGAAGAAAAATCTAAACTAAATGTCCATAGAAAAAGTAGTGGGTATATGGAGGTAAATGGATAAATGAAATATAATGGAATACTAAACAAAAGTTCAATCAAATAAGTTAAATCTTAGCATAATGTCACATATCAAAAAAAGCCAGTTTCAGGAAGTTACAAACAACTTAATAAAATTTATATATGCTTTTAAAGGACATAGATTAATACTATATATCACTTATTGATTAATTCACATGTATTTTAAAAAATAAACACCAGGAGCTGGCCCGGTGGCATAGAGTTAAGTTTGGTGCACTCTGCTTCAGTGGCCTGGGTTCGCAAGTTTGGATCCCAGGGGCGGACCTACACACTACTCATCAAGCCATGCTGTGATGGCATCCCATATACAAAATAGAGGAAGATGGGCACAGATGTTAGCTCAGGGCTACTCTTCCTCACCAAAAAAATAAATTAATTAAAAAATAAAATAAAATAAACAAAACCCCAAATGGAAGAATATACAGAAAAATGTGGTATTTGCCTGGAGAATTTACGATGAGTTTTTTCTTGTTATAAAGACTAAAGATTTTAAACAATGACAAATGTTAACACTTTTATTCTGACTGGTAGGTTCATAAGTGTTTGTTTAGTTTGTCCAGTTTATTTCTGCATTTCCTAAAAATAGCTACACTTTCTTAAAAGCTTATGACCAGGGAAAGATATCTTATTTTTTCAAATAAATAAGATATTCAGTTATATTCTTCAGAGTTACAAAGGATGCAGGTGGGAGGTGTCCAATATACTTGGTACCAGGATAGATTTCTCATGCTAAAAAGGCACAAGAAATTAATTTTAAAAAAAATTAAAACAAAAAGTACTTGTAGCATTTTTTTTAATATGAGAGTTTTCATTACTTCAAGAAGACTTCAAACAAGCAATGACTTTCCAAGTATAAAAGATCTAATACTTTAAAATGCATAATAAAGTACATTGTAGCTCACATGATATAGAAAGGAAACTGCTGCAAGATAAAAGAGGGAGATTTAAAACAAATAACAATTGACACAGTTCTCTCATCAATGTCTTTATTGTCCTCAATAGCTGCATACATATTGAGATAGTTAACCTTATTGCATTATTATATGTCACTGGCCAAATTCCACATGCGAGGTAATAAAATCGAGGACTTTTGCTGTGTCCAGAGTGATGCCTTTTTCAGAGAAGCCTGATTTCCCATTCCTCCAATATTTATCTCCTTGTCCTCAGGATCCTCAAAGTTCTGTCCTCTGACCTCATTTTACAAGGTTCACACTACCTTCTAAGCATCTCCCTGATGGGATTCTACTGGCCTGCCCTCAGATCCTTCCATCTGGTAGAATTTTCTGTTGGTTCTTTTCAACATTGGTATTTTCCTTATTTTTCTAATTAAAGAATACAACAGAGTCAGACCAAAGAATTCTGTTTCATAATATTTTCCTTAAGCATGGCCTGATATACATATATGAAGATATATCAGAAGATAGGTTAAGAGCGGTCATTAAGATTTTAGAAACTTAGGGTCCTTGATTCTCAGAGAAGGTAATTATGACTTACAAGAGGGATTCCAACCTAAGCCCCAAATATTTCATCCCATGGAAACTCAGTGTATTAGTTTACTTTTGCTGTGTAACAAACTCCTATTCTGATTCAGGTTACTTGCAAAATTCACTTCCTTGCTGTTGTAGGACTGAGATCCTTCCTCGTTTCCTTGCTGACTGTCAGCTTAGATGTCATTCTCAGCTGCATTCCTTGGCATGATGCCACCAATGGCACAATGATTCTTTTTGGTGCTTTGAGATTCCTGACTTCTCGTTATGCTGTCAATTAGAGAAAATTCTCTGCTTAAATGGCTCACACGATTAGATTGGGCCCAGAAATCTCCCATTTTATTGACTCAAAGTCAACTGATTAGTGACCTTAATTGCATCTTCAAGAATTCCTTTTGCCATATGACATAACATAATTTGGGGATTCGTATCTCATCATATGTGCAGGCTCTGTCCACACTCAAAGGGAGAATATTATACAAGATCATTGGGGTCATTAGGGGTCATTAGAATTCTGCATAGTATAGAATTTTCTGCCATTCATGCTTCCCTGAGATGGACCTCATTCAAACTTGCATAATGGGAACAATTCTCTTGTGTCTTATATGAAAGAACCAGAAGGACTTGAAACCTGAGCAATTTCCTCTGTGATTTTGCAAGTACTTGCCCCTGTGGCCATTCTCCCCCCTCCCCCAACCAGTCCCCACTTGTACAGGACTTCAGCTCCTAACTATTTCCCTCCACTCCTTTAGAGAAAATTTATGACTGCAATTCTCAAGAACAATTAATTTACTCTTGACAGTAGCTAAACTTCAACCCACCTTCCCATCATAAAGCCCCGTAAAACATTCCACCCTCCTGCCCCAAGTCAGAATGGTCCTTGGGAGGCTTTTCAGGCCAAGTGCTTTCAAATAAAGGCTACAGGTGCTCTGCTTGATTTTCTTCCAGTTTTTGGTGCACTGACTTGGACAGGAATGGACCCTCTACCTCAGCTCAGCCACTTCCAGAAATTCCTTGACATCATCACCTTAGAGTCTCAGAGACTGGCTGGCTGAGTAAGGCCGCTCCTGAGTAGCCTTCTACTCTCTTCTACTCTCTTTGCATTAAAGCATGGTCTAAGCCTTTATTCTCTCTCTTCTTTGCCCTTGGTATAAGCCTCTTGATTTGATTCATTTCACTACTCAGGGTCGTCAGGACAAGGGGGGATCATTACAGTGCTGAGGAGATCTGGGTGTTTTTTTCCTTATATGTTCTTATCATTTGAATATGAGCAACCGCCAGTCATTCAATGAACTTCAGAGTCACTGTCTGCCCTTTAACATGACAAAGATTATGGTGCCAATAGCACTAAATGTTTGAAGCTCCGGTAGGATTTTATCAAGGACAATTTAGAACTTCAGTGGCCATTCAGGGGAATTTGAGATACAAATAAGACAAGTTATTTCTGTGGTACATTATAATTAAAAGATTCAAAGATTCCAAATATTTAATGGTCAGCATTTTTTAAATTGCTATGAAGATAGCTTTAGAAATATAGAACAACTCTCAAAAACAGGAAAATTCTAAAATTCCTTCCCTAAGTTTTCCTGAGGCTAAGCAGACAATCTAACCCCCAAATTTAGATGGTGTTTTGGTTGATTTTCTTCCAGGACTCCCTAATCTATGACCCTTTAGAATTCCACAATATTTGTTATTCGCAGACATTTTGGAAAAGCATTTGTCTAAGATTCAGTTTTCCTTTGGAGAGAAGTTCTTGGAAAGCTCAGCTGTCCCAAAGAGAAGAATGGTGGGACTATCCTTGGTACCATACAGGACTAGACACCGTGTCAGGGTGGGGTCTGTAGCTATGAAGGGGAGGGAAAGAGACAGTGTAGGACGTAGCTAAGCCTTGGAGGGAAGGGTGGGAGGGGAGGACTGCCAGAGGAACAGGCCAAGATAGCATGGCTGACAGTGTAGGTAAAAAAACGATAAGAAATCTACATTTTTTCTGAAAGGAAAATGTAGTGGAAACAATAATAGAAATTAGGAGGTGAGACTCAAGACCCTTCAGTTAAGATTCTTCTAAGGTGTTGCAAGAGAAAAGTTATTTAAGTTCATGTCAAGAACCATGATGTTTCTGAAATTTTGCCCTACTTGCAAGCTAAATGGGCCTTCCACGGTTTCATTTATACAGGCAGAAGGCAAAGGACTTGATTACTTGCAGCAGCATGAACTTCAGCATATTTACTGTAGTTCCTCTTATCCCCAAGTCTCATGTGGGCGGGGGGGGCCCACACAGATGCCATCTCATGCAGTGGATTACATCGCAGGGGAGGAATATCCCCTATTATCATGCTATAGGAGCTTAAGGAACCTGAATCTTTCTAATGGCAGTAAGCAAGCCTATATTTTACTTCACAGGGAGACATCTTTATTGTATTGGAAAGTAAGTGTGCCTGTCTTCATTCTGGATAGAGACATTATCTCTGCCTTCCAAAATTGTAAGCAAGCCCGCCCTTTGCTTTGGAAGGAGATGCCACTTCTGTTTTCAAAGGCTTCTCACTACACAAACATCCTGGAAAACATAGTTCAAAACAAAGAGCAGTTGGTGCCTCTGCTTGAAGAAGTCCAAGAAACATGAGCGCCACATGGAGAATTGTCTCTCAACTCTTCCGTGAACATTCCTTTCTTCCTCAATAAAATGAGAGGGCTTTTTCAACTTGTGATAGATAGTCTATGATTTTTGGAAAAAGATGATTTGTATGAGTTTGAGGAAGGGTCTGTGGGAAGTTGGCAGCATAGAGATGCTGAGCATTTGACAATATTTTAAAAGATAGAATTGAAGAATGAATGCGAAAAAAGCATTATCCAACTAGAAAATTTTTACCATCCCTCTGACAAATTCTGAGTAGCACCTAAGATTTTAGAGGCATATCCTGTAGACAGCATCGCTGGTTAACATTTTCTTGATAGAACACCTCTTAATTTTTAACTAGCTGAATTTCACACAATGCCTGTATCCCTCAGTGCAATATTATTTAACCAATGTTTATATAGGAAAATTTTATATATGCATTCCCAAATCTTAATATAAATCCTTTAATTACAAGTGGGCTACATCTCAAGTTACATTCCAAACAAAACAGATCATAATCACACAAAGGGGACATGGGTCATAGACGTGGCTGGTGCAAAGAGAGACATCTTTGGATCATGGCACCCCATACAAATAAAAAAAAAGTTTCTAACAAACGTATTAATTGTCTACCAATAAAGGAGTCAAAGTTTTAAAGAATTTTCCATTTTAATATGATAGTTTGCTACTTATACATAGATGTTTATGTGTTTTAGAGAATTGATTGGGGGTTGGGGTGGAGACATTGTATCATATTTTTTTTAATTTAAAATAATGAGATATAAGCTCACAGATAGAATTTTTACACTAAAGTCAGATTTTCAGGGAGTGTATGTAGTTGGATTCAGTTGGAAGAATTATCCTTTTTTTATCCTCCTCATCTGCCATCATTAGGTTCTACAAGGCATGTACTGGTCATTTTCATGAGTTTGGGAGAAAGGGCAAAATCAGGAGATGAGATGGGCTGTCAGTAGGAGGAAAGGTCTGTCCACTCTTCCCTGCTTCTCTCTTCCATGAATCTCTCCCCAAATATCTTCATCATGCCCAGGCCTGATCTCCTGCATCCCCTTCTGGGCCACTTCATCACTTCCATTTTGCATCTCTCCTGGAAGATATTTTCTTGCTCCCTCTGCCACTCAGGGACATGGGAATTGGGCACCTGGGAGCACCTAGAGAATGATAAAACTCCACCTTTCCCTGAAGGAAATTCAGTACTGACTGTGGGAAGGACGCCTTATGTTGGGCAGTCCCAGCCGATGCCTGGAAGAGCCTCTCCCCGTGCTGGAAATCTCTATGAGCCCACATCACCTGTGTCCCTTCTCAGTGTCCTGTGTTTGCTCTGCTCTCTTGCGAGGCTTAAATGTTGCTGTGCCCCTCCCTCAGGTCCTGTTAGGACAAATCTTCCCCATCTTCTGTGGCAAAACCACTCAAGCTAGACAGTGAGTGGGGGAATGCAAAAGGAGGTACTTCATCGCCTCCAACTCCTCTTCCCCCCACACGTACATTTTATAATTTAACAAGTATTAAACATTTCAGTGTCATTTATAATAGTTATTACTCAATTTTGATAGCTGTACCCCAACTTATTATACTTATCTGGTTTGTTGAATGTTTATATTATTTTTAATTTTCATTATAGAAAACAGGAATAAATACTCTTTTCAATACATTATTTAAAATGCTTATGATCGTTTGCATGATGTTTCATTTTTCATTTTTCATTTTAAGAGAATCAAAAAGTACTTCTTTCTGGAAAAATGGCTAGCAGCAAAGAACTGGTTATGAATTTCCCACATTGTTAAGGAATCACTAAGCAGCCACTTGGTTTATAGAACCAGAATATGGAAACTAAGTGGCCCTGTTGGATTTCCAGGTAAATTAAACATCATAGTGTTTAACACCTCTTTAGGAGAACAGTGATGTCCAGTATAAATCTGATTTAGAAAGAAAAGTTTTCAAAAGATTTAATGTCACATCACAAATTTTTCTGTCCTCCTAATTTTCTATCCTTTCATTGCTCTGAGGCGAGAGGAGTTTTTTGATGTTATCTTCACCAGATGACTTATTCACTTTTCCAAAATATATAGCATCACTAGCCTAGGTTTGAAAAGTCATGTCATCTAAACTTCAAGTATCAGTGGAGCTGGTTACTTTCAAAGGGAGGCTGAGAATAACATGCATATTTACATAATTATTTGGACAAAGGGAAACTACCAAGGAGTATTCGCAATGTAAGTTGGCAAAGAGAACTGAAAAGTACAACTAAGGGATAAGAAAAATTGGATGAGTGATATTTTATGACACCAGGTGTCAACAGCAAACTGACAATAAGTAAGTGGCTGATCCTTCACTTGAAGTTTACCGAATTTGGGATGTCTTGCCTCTCTGGACATGCCTGTATTTTGATTATTTTGATGGTAGTAATATGGTAATTGTTGATTACTAAGCAAAAAAAAAGAAGGCTTATATCATTTTTCATATCCATTAATCCCAATTGATTATGATGTTGTCTTACCTCCCTCCAATTCTCTGTCCGAATGTGTGTGTGGTGATATTGCTTGGGTACATACCCAGTTTCATTACTCTCTTTCCCACTTTCTCTACTAGCACCCAAGTGTTCCACTAAGAAAACCCATTCCTCGCATCCCCCTGAAGTAAATCTTCCTGAGGTTTGCTTGATAATGGTCACACTCCAGAGCTTGGACAGTTTATAACTCACGTGCTTCAACGAGGATAATATGTACTCTTTGCTCTAATAATGGTTCAAAGATGAGCAGTAATTCAGGCTTCAACCACTAGCCCATGACAGTCCCCTGGCTGCAGTGACTTGCTCAGGTTTGTCTAAAAAGAACGGAGCTCAGGATTTTTCTGTTATGAATTTGGGAAACAGTATATGTTCTCTCTTCTGATATTGATGAGGAATCAGTAGCCCCAGTTGCTGCTGGCAACTACCTTGAGCTGTAAAACGAAGTCAGTAGAGGGATAAAGCATACAGATAAAAGAAAACTCAGACAAGAGAACCCCAGAGAAATGCCACTTGAGCCCTGATTGAACTGAACTCAAAACCTACCTTACTGTTAGATTTTTCAGTTATGTGATCCAAGAAATACATGTACTTTTTTTTGAGCCAAATTACATAGGGATCTTTCTTACTCGCAACTATAAATGTCCTGTGTTCTACAATAGGGTGCTCCAACTGGAAGTACAGGATCTGGTCTCCACAGCTGGAGTGGCTCACCTGCCGTTAAAGGGAGAGCTAAACTAAAATAGGAATTGGCACGAGCACAATCGCTGTGAGCTTTTCTAACCCATTTTATTTCTTTCAGCAGGAAGAAAATCAAGACTTGTGGCATCATATAATCATAAATTCACTTAAACTGATGGAAAGGTGTTTCCACCAAAAATACGAAATGGGTTTTTATTCACCTTGGGAAGAGTCTACCTTGGGAAGAGTAAAAGAAACTTAAACATTAATGGAAAAAAATGACATTGCCCACTCATCTGCTCTGTTTATTTGAGGAGCAATACCCTTGCATGGCAATGTGGTAGTGTTCTTGGCCCATATGGATAATTGTCTTAATGGTCTCATATGACAACTTGTTTTCCAGATTAAGGACTGGCCAAGTACATTCTTTTTTCCACAATGGAAAACATGTGGTTAGGGAGGATTGGTGATAAGGTGGAAAGCAGAACAGTGGCCTTGAAACATATAGATACATGAAAAGTCTGGGTCTTTCCTTCATGTATCTGTATATTTTAAGCCCACTATTATTCAAAAAACCATTTTTTTCATTCAAAAAATATTGATAGAAATCCTGCCAGACATTGAAGTCATCCCAACGTCAACCTGACTGAGGCCACAATATTTTAAGGCCCAAGAACAGAGAACCTGCTGGGGTTCATCCGCACAGGGTGCCCTCTAAAGACAGGGCAATGCATAGTTCAATGGACCAATGCTCATACTCAGTTTGCTAGCTGACCACGGCATGGTAAGTATGGAAATTAAAAGATATTTGAAAATTTCATAGCTATTTGCTAGATTACTTTTATGTCTGTCAAAACTAATAATAAAAAAAATTAGGTGTGCATTACGATTATCTGTTTTATCCATTTAATTTTTTTATTCATTTTTATTGTATTTTACAGATATTACTCCACGTTAGATTGGAAATTTAAAAAAAATAAAAATTAAAATAAAAAAACACCAGTTCCTTCACCCTGATAAGTTTAGGAAGCACTGTTTTAAACACCATTAGAGACCATAAGTCTGAATGTGTCACGTCACCTGGCCTTTGGGAATGTGTGGGCAGTAGAGGGGTGGGAGAGCAATGTCTTCATATGTAACCCAAATCCTACATGAGCAGGGCCAATAGACCTCATCACAAAAATACTGCTAGGAGGTAGATTTAGTCATTTGTGCAGGGATTGCGAGAAATTGGGCAGAGACAGGACCACCCAGTTCCCCTCCTCCACCCACTTCCTCCTTCTCAGGGTCTATCTATGAGACTGAAGCACAAGATAGGCAATTGCAGACTAAAATTTTTATTATGGCTCTTTGTACACTCAGGTTATGGAACAGAAGAACCTGAAATGAAGGTGGGGAGGAGGGTAGGTCAGAATGAGGTGGTCAGGTTTGGGGGTGTGGGGAGAATATTCCTCTTCTGGGAGAATCTTCACACTTGGTCCATGTCCATGATGAGCTGCATACCAAACGCAGGCTGCTGACTGCCACCTGACCTAGTCCTCAAACTTGCAGACATAGGGTAACTTCACATCACAGTTATAGTCTTTCCATTTCAGATATCCTAGAGATACAGAAAAGCTAGTGAATGGAGTTGGTGTGGTAGAGCTTGTGATTCTATGGAGAGGTCTCCCAGACTCTGGCCTAGGATCCAAAGCCTCCCCCTCCTCTTCACCAGGGTCCCAACTCTAGAGGAAGGAGCCTCAGAGATGAGAGATGAGAGGGGATGAGAGAACAGAAACCAACATTGCATTTCCCAGTTTAGGAGGATTCCCTCAAGATCAGGCCCAGAAATGGGAGATGAGGGGATGGAAAAGACTGGGCAGAAGGTAGCTCCTCTGTTTCTTACCTGTGCTTTGTGACAGACTCGCACAGTAGCCAGGGTTTGAGATGATGGCAGGATCTTTCTCCCAGGCAGAGTAATGCAGCACATCAGTGCTACTCCACTCCCATCCACCTGCATTGGGTTCATAGCCCTGTGGAGTAGAGGGTGGAGACATATGAGGTTGAATGGCCGTTAAAGTTCTTGCATGATTCCCTCAGCTGGATATCTGATCCCCTCCTCAGCATCATGGAATTTGGACTGTCCATCCAGGTGCTGCCACAGATCTCTTCTTTGGGAAACTCTCCCCAACTTCTTGCTCCTATTGGCAAATCCCAAAACTAATAATCACAAAGACCAGTGGAACCACTGAAAGTAATATGTTACTGTCTGAACAACAATTGATGCATTTGTAACTAGCCTCTAAAACTAAAAGAAAATATCTGTTCTATAGGGGCAAAAATGGATCTTATCTTCATTTAGGATTTCCTCAGCACAGTATGCACAAACTCAGTGAAGCTCAGGGAACTAAAGTACAAGATCTCATGTGTGAATTGTGTAAAAATCTCGACAAGAGGCAGATTAAATTCAGCCGGAGATTAGGATCCTCCACAAATCATAGCTCTTCAGCTGGCCTCAAGGCCATCCTTGTCTCCCAAACATCTTGCAGGATCTCTGAACTCCCAGATTCTATATTGTGTTTCTTGCATAGGCAGAGGGGACAGGACTTGGGCCTGGATGGCCATAGCAACTTGAGAGGGAACAGAGAGGAGAAAATGTAATGGCACCTGCGTGGGGTCGTGGAGCCCAATCCAGACATATGAGTAGGTGTTCGCAGTGTTCTTAACCAGGGAGGCCACGAAGGATGCCTCAGCCCCACTCAGCACAGACACGAGGTGTCCCGAGGGCCTCTTCTGGCAGGCCATCTGTGTGGGGGAGGGAGAGACTGAGGAGGAGCCTGAGACATCACTGGGGGAAGGGCACGGCAGAGGTAGGTAAAAAGCAGTGTGTTTGCAAAAGATGAGAGTGCTCATATTCACCCTCAAGAAACTCTGGAGAATGGAAACCACCCCCCACTCTGATGTAATTTCCCCTCTCACCCCTACCTGCAAATCCAACTACTCACATCTGCATCCATCCAGGATTTTGGTGTCATAAACAAGGCATAGCAGTAGAAGCCATAGGCGTTGGAGCCTTTGGGACAGCTGAGTCGTGGAGAAGGCAGTTTCTTCTGGGATTCTTCACCTGGGGTGGAAGGAAATAAAGGAGATGGATGTAGTTAAATGAAGAGTGGGGATTGGGGTGGGCAAGTGACCCTGAGGAATATCTATGAGGCCAGTGCTTGGGAAAGTGACACCAAACTCCTGACTACCTCTCACTGTTGCCAATACTTTCAGGATCCTTGATCTTGAACCAGCCCCATTAAATGAGGGACTATCTCTTTTCTTTTATCCTTCCCCTACATTCAAATTTCCAACATTCCCCCACTTTGGGCTGACTGTTTTTACATTGGAACCTCCATTGTACTTCCCCATATCCCATTACTGACCCCTCACACTTTTCCTCTTCAACATAACAACATGAATTAGAGTCCATTGAGAAAATGAGAAATCATCTCACTCCAGTGCAAATGGACCACTGAGGGGTCTCCTGCCACTAGTTACCCCAAAGGAAGGAGTGATGATGGAGGAATTATAGGCAGGTCATTGTGTGGGGATGTACCTCGCCATGACTACATGTATCACACAGGAGCCTTCCTCATCTTCTTGGCCTTTAGGATTCACAGTGAACCCAGTGCTAGATGCAGAGAAATCTCACCTTGGACCTGAGATAGGAGCATCAGGCAGGAGAGCAGCATCCAGGACATGCTGGGGAGGGCTATGGGAGGCAGCATCTCGTCTGTAACTTGAGGAGACAACCAGAGATCATTAAAGGAAGTGTAGTCTGAGAGAGGGCATGCAGAGAGCCCTCTGTTCTGCCTCTTATCTTTTCCTGTGTCTAATCCCTTAGGAATAAGTTGATGTTGGTGACATCCATCCCCTTCTAGTTCTGGAAAGAATTGGAGAATCTGTACAGCCTACCACCCCTGAGATCTCCCGGGACTACCCTTCCTGCTCAATGTTCTCTGAGGACTGGAATCCTCCTGTGACCTTCCCCAAATGTGTGAGGTACAACTCTTGCCATGGATCTCATCTTCTCTCAGCTCCCACTTACCTGTCTTGCAGGGATCAGTGATGGTTGGTCAAGTCAGAAAAGACTGGGCTTTTATAAGAGGATCTGGGGGAGGGACGCTGAAATGAATAACAGGAATGCGGAGCTCATGGGGAAAGACTTGGCATTGGTTTAAGATTTCTGCCATGGAGAGGGGTCTTTTCCCAGCAAAGGCTGGGAATTGCCACAGCTGTTGCCTCTTTCCCGTTAGCAAGAAAGCACTTCCCCAGGAACAGGTGAAATTTGTACTTTCCCCTGCTTTTTTCTTGTTAGGGATCTGTGGCACAAAATGTGGTATTAAATTTTTAAGGGGGACATCTACTGGAGTAGTTCTTCTGGTTGATATCTCAGGAACTCACTTCTGTAGGCATACATATGTATTTCTTTCTATCTTGTTTAATAAAATTATGTAAATGTTGAATTATAAGTAGAGGTGAGTATGGAAATTACAAGTATCCCAGAGAGGTAAGGGCATGGAAGGAGCTGAAGCTAACAGTAGAAGTGATGGTTCAGGGTCGCCTCTTAAACATAGTAGCCAGTTTTAAAGAAAATTCAGAATCATTTGACAAGCCAAGTGATGAGTCAAGATCTTAAGGAAAATAAGATGAATAAACTTGCCTTGCCCATATTCTGAGAGATGGAGCCTCCCTGATGGATAATGATAATGTGATAGAATAAGAGGCAATGGAGAAATTTAAAACCTAAGGAGGACTACAGTCAATGATGCAGAACCAAAGGAAGAATGAATAGGGGCTGAAGAAGAGTCAGAGCAAGAACTGGATGAAATTGTAGACGTGATCCTACATCCTATATTGCACGTGAGTTAGATCTCTACTGCATCAAGATGCTGCTAACAACTTCTTTGCAAGACTGTCATTTGGCTGTAGATGAAAAGTCATCTCTATTACCTTTTTATTGGGAGGGTGGAGGTCGCCAGCTTCATGTGGGGATACTGAGAAAAGTTCCTTAGTCAGGTTTACTTCTTTTTTTTTTTTTTTTTTTGTGAGGAGATCAGCCCTGTGCTAACATCCGCCAGTCCTCCTCTTTTTTTTGCTGAGGAAGACTGGCCCTGGGCTAACATCTGTGCCCATCTTCCTCCACTTTATATGGGACGCCGCCACAGCATGGCTTGCCAAGCAGTGCGTCGGTGCGCGCCCGGGATCCGAACCAGCGAACCCCGGGCCGCCGCAGCAGAGCGCGCGCACTTAACTGCTTGTGCCACCGGGCCGGCCCCAGGTTTACTTCTGAGTTGGCAATTTTGGCAACTATGAGAAACATACTATATGGTTCAGGTTCAGTTTGGCCAGTCTGGAAAAAAGTTAGGCTGGGATTTTCTACAGACCCTGACTCTCATACTATTATTATAGGCCAGCTTGTGTGCAGGTGTCTCCTGCAGGGATTTGTGAGGGGGTCATGCAGTTAAGTTCGTAATTGATTCATGTCCTCAGAATCCAAAAGTCAATAGAACCCACAGAAAATCTAATACGTATAGCCAGCATATTCTTTTGTTAAAAAGACAAAGGGAATTACTTCACAAAATATATACAAAAATATGTAAATGCAAAGCCAGAACTATAGTGAGAGCTCAGTGGAAATTAAAGTTTAAAAAATAATGTATCATGCAAATATGATAGTTAAGATAACTTGAGAAGTAAACTTGCTGCGTTAAAATAAGTATTTGAGAAGAAGTGAATAATAGCAATCACAAATCCAGAATGGAGTGTGTTCTGGAATTCTTGAAAAACTGTGTCATGGAGGAAAGAAACCATTTTAGATTAAAAGAATCTAAAGAGATATAGCAACCTAATCTAGTGAGGAAATTTTAATTGGTCTTGATTAATAAAGTAAATCATTTGAGGGACAATTGGGAAATATAAATACAGACCAATATTTGATAATGTCAGAATTTTAAATTTTGTTTCTTGTGATAATGGTATTATAGTTGTGTGTGTGTAGAAAGAGAGAGAAATGTGTTGAGGAGAGAGAAACAAAGCAAATATCATAAAATGATATCAATTACTGAATCTAAGTGGAAGATATAAGGGCATTACTCATACTATTCTTTCAACTTTTCTGTATGTTTAACATTTTCCAAATAGAAAGTTATAGTTTAACTTTCCTGTTCCCTATCAGTAATAACACACATGTATTTTTCCCATCATTATCATAAACTACAAATAGCATAATAGAGTAATATTTATGTAGAATCATATATACATATACACATCAAAAAGAAATTTTATAATTTCAAATAAAATATTAAAGTATTCTAAATAAGTAAAATATCTGAAATATTTCATAGCTGGGCTCTTTGATATATGGCTATGTAAACAAATAAACAAATAAAAGCAGGGAAAGATACAGGGTCATCAATATTCTGTGTTCAACCAGAAAAAAAAATCATGTCTTCAGGGTTAAAAAAGTGATCATCGGACTCCACCTTTCAAAGCAGAGTTTAAAGGTTTTGAGGATGGAAAACCTCTGAGTCCTTCCTTTCTCTGTAAGGGGCAGAATTATAGATGTCTCTCTATGATCACTCTTATCCTTTACAAGCTGTACTTGGTTTACTCTCCTCCCAGATCTTCCCCATTACCAGGTAGAAAGCAGTTAAGTTCAGATCCACCCATGAGACATTATTAAAATTCAGTTTTGTTTTAATTGAAATAATGTGATATTTATAGCAAACTTTAAGGTTATAATATCCCTAATTGCCATGTAGCACTTTTGTTTCCCATGACAACTCACTAAACTCACTAAAATTTAGTTGTTTTCATTTTATTTGTAGTTGTTCTTCCTAACAATCCTTACTAACCAGGCACTGAGAAGTTTGTTCAAATACTTAAAAAGTTGGTTTGGGGTTATTTAAAATCCACTTCTTGGTGATGAGAGAGGAATCCTTACTCTTGGAGTAACCAAGGCTGAGCTTTAAGAACTTTTCTCTGCCAAAATATAAGATGTCCAACTTGTACTTTTATCCGTATTATCTTCCAAGTCCAACAATATTAATATTTGAAGATAAGCTAGGTTATTCCTAGAATTAATACAAATGGTAAATGATGACTTTGTGGGAATCCAGTATATTTCTTCCAAAGAAGGGGAAATGTGAAGGGTTCCTGGAAGATGGCTCAGCAGAGCCCATGTCAAAAATAGCCCTGAAACGTATTTTATTGGAGACTTATCACTAAAGCATACCCCTATGGGATATATTAACCAAATATCTGGGTTGCTACTTTGGTCCTTTCGTCTTATCCTAAGCCTATCAGAAGACATGGGAAAGGGATAAAATGAGCTCTCGTGTGCTTTGTGAAACAATACAGACTGGCCAAACCTGAGTCCCTGAGGCCAATGAGTTATCAAGCATTGGAAGATATCAAGGAGTTGGAAAGCCCATATCACAGCTGCTGGAATTTGGTTAGTTACATGTAAGTAATAAACGGTAACTATCTTATGACCTGTGCTGTTATCAGGGGCAATAAAGTTTTTATCAGGAAACTGTGTCAATTTGTATTCGGTTTCAATGTCTCACATTGGTCTTATTGTGAGACAAGTTCTTTGTTGTATATCATGTTAGTTCTTCTACTGTTATCTCTTGTGTATTTTATACAGGCTATTGGCTGTTATTTATTTTCCTTTTAGGATAAGCTAGTCATAATACAAAGTGTTCTTCATTTGAGAAAAAATTAAGATTATGTTTCCAACTGATTACCATCAATTATATTTAGTTTGTTGGTGGTAAGTCTGGAGATCTGAACCGCATTTCCAGCGTTCACATTTCTTTGACTGCAAATAAAAATAAGAAATACTTTCATAGCCTTGTTGCTTTTCTTTTTATTTTGTATTATTTATATGGTATAGAAAACATTTAACAAACTTAAGTGTACTCACCATCTAGAATGAACAGTGATTATATCTTGCTACCTTTCTTCATACCTTTGTTTATTTAAGAAATAAAGACGCAAAAAGAAGTAATAAAAAAATAATACACTAGTAGTCTATTTGTATCATTCCTCAGTCCCATTTCTCTTCTTACTTTTCCATTGTTAATTTTCTAATCCTTCTTCCAATTTAGGTTTTTAATCATTGACTACATATAGATATATCAAGCAACCATATGTAACATTATTTCATATTTCTAGATTTACATACATGTATCATATTTAATGTAACATTCTAGAATTTTTTTGTTCATTTTACCTTAGGTTTTAAAAATCTAGCTACTTTGAGATAAATAGTTCTTAGTCACTGATTTTAACCGCAGTGTAGTATTTATTCATATAAGTGTTTCAAAACTATGTAACCATTCCTTTACTGGTGGAAATTTACCATATTTTGTTGATTTTAAGATGTGTAATTTGTCACATTTTAAAATCTCTGCAATCTGAATACAGTGCTAATAATGACAAACATGTTCTTCATCTTCGCTGTGTAGGACAAGGGTCAGCAAACTTCTTCTGTGAAAGGTCAATAGTCAATAGTTTGGGCTCTGTAGACCATGCCATCTTTGTCATAACTACTCAGCTCTGCCATCATGGCATGAAAGCAGTCAAAGACAATATGCAAATGAATCGACATGCCTGTGTTTTAGTCAAACATTAATTTTGGACACTGAAATTTGAATTTTATATCATTTTTATGTGTCAGAAATATTCTTCTTCTGATTGTTATATAACCATTTAAAAATGTAAAAAACTATTCTTAGCTTGTAGGCCATATAAAAACAGGCAATGGGCCAGATTTGGCCCACTGACTATAGTTTGCTGACTCCTGGTATACAGAAAATGAGAAAGAAATTAATCAATTAATAGCACAATTAATTATTTAGTATAATATGGTAAGAGCTCTGAAGGAAAAGTGTAAGGATTTTGAGAGCAGAAAACAGAAGGGGCCTAACCTGATCTTAGCAGACAGATAACAAGTTGATCCAGGTCCAAAGGGCACTGATTTTGATAATTTTTGTTCCATTTGGAACTGAAAAATAGGTGTTTAGTGAATGAACTCAAAGTAATCAATTTTTTTTCTGAGCTTTCATCTCAAATGCACCTTCTTCCAAATAGACCAAGTTAAGATAAATCTGAGCAGCATTTGTGAAAAGAAACAGTAATAAGAATAAGGGTCAGTTTCAGACACTCTTATTCAAAGTTACTTCTTATTGCCTGTTCAAACAAAATCCAAATGCCAACTGTAGCTTGTGTTCAAGGAACTAGAAAATGCAGATCCAAGTTCTAGGTCCAAAGTTCATGTCCAGATCAGAAGTCCACAGTCGGCATCTATGACCAAGGTGAAGTCCAGATCCAGGTCCAAGGGCTGGTCCAAAGTCCATATCTAAGGACAAAGGCCATTTCCAAGTTTATGGTCCAAGATATATTTCCACTAACCAAGATCTTATCCATATTCAAGTTCCAGGTCTAATATCATGTCCAAGATCTAGGTCCAATCCATTCTGAGTTCCAGATTCAATGTCTGGAACAGGGCAAAGGTCCAAGATCAAGGTGAAATTCTAGGTGCAGGTTCATATCTATATATAGGATTGAAGTCCAGGTCCAAAGTCATGTCCAGGTCCAGATCTAAGGTCCACATCTAAGATTAGATGTCTAGGTCAATGTCAAGGACTAAAGCCCAAGTCCACAACCATGAAGCATGATTAAGATCAGATTCAAGTTTCTGGACAAATCCAGGTCCAAGTTTTAGGTCTTATGTCTCACTCTAATGTCCAAGTCGAGATGATAGATTCAGATTAATGTCCAATGTCAAGGTCTGAGATGCAGGTCTTGGTCTGAAGTCCAAGTTTGAAATCACAGAACCAAGTATAGATAAAGGATCCAAGGTCCAATTCCAATGTCCATATTCGGTACAGGTTCATAGTCCATGTCCATAGTTGAAATCTAATGTACATGTCCTAAGTCAGTTCCATGTTTATAACCAGGGTCCTGATCCAAGGTCCAGGTCTAGGACTATGTCTAACATCAATCTCAAGTTCCAGGTCATTCCAGGGTCCAAGATATTCCTCCTTTTTCTCCCCCATGACATCTTCTTTATAACATCTATCAAGTCCTCTAGATTTTATCCCCTCCTTTCTCTTTCCACCCAAATCTAACATATGCTTTTTCCCCAGGATTTCTTCTCCTTCTCTTCTACTAATTCTCCCATTCGCCTCTTCTGATACCTACTAATTCTCCTGTAATATTCCCCCCATTATTCCCCTTCTCCTGTCTTATGACACATACTGATTCTCCAATATTTTCATAAGATTTATAAGAGCAAGAAAGCTCAGAAACATGCATTTCTCTCAGCTTCACTTTCCTGGTATGAATGTTATTTGTCTCTCTATGCTGGCTGCTTAGGACAAGACTGAAAATTGAACCTAGAACAAAGGATCTCATCTGAGTGAGGTCCCTGCATCGGACAAAGACCCATCCTTCAAGTGAAGAAGAGCACAGTAGCAGATGCCTCCCTATAATGTGAACAATCATCTAGGTTCAGGATTTTAATACTTAATGAAACCTAATATGCTGGTCCTGCATATAATTAGTGAACATGCTTTGCTTGTTATCCTCATATCCCTGGCTGTAGGATTTATGAATATGCAAATTAGAAAACCTTAAGATGTTAACCCATATAGTCTATGGAGGCCTCCAATGGGATGTAGCCAGCCCCTGTATGTTGTCACTGATAAGGTGATACGGTCAGAAATAGAACTTGGATTCATAATTCATACACATAAGTAACCTACAGAAAGCATTTCTTAGTATGACTAAGAAGCCATAAACTATAAAAGGGTAAATTAATTATAAATTTTACATAAAAATAAGATATTTCTATAATGCAAAATATTTTATAAAATAAGCAAAGACAAAAGAAAAATCTTGGAACAACCATTTTTTAACTTATACCAGATATATAATGATTTTCTATAAATTGATTTTAAAAGACCAGCATCTCAATAGAAAAAAGTTGTAAAGAATGTGAACAAATAGTTCACAGTAAAGGAAATGCAATTTTCTTTTAAACATACAAAAATATGATCACTCTATTATAAACATACTCACATAAAATAATTGCAAATTAAAACTACACTAAATCATATGGGAACTTGCTATACGTTTTGCTCAACTTTTCTGTAAATCTAAAACTTCTCAAAAAATAAAGTCTATTAAGTAAAGTAAAACTATACTGAATCTACCAGAGTGGCAAAGATCTAGAAGTTTGATTACAAACTGTGTGAGCAAGACTGTGAGAAAGTAGAATCTCCACGTATGAAGTGAGGGAAGATAAATTAGTATGATGACTCCCCCTCCGTAAGGAAATTTGGCCTTATGTATCAAAATTTAAAATGCACATACTCTTCAATCCTAGAGTTTTTCTTCTTGGGATTTATTATATAAATACAATTACATACATGCAAAATTAAGTATTCTCAAAGTTGCTCATTACAAGACTATTAGTAACTGGAGAAGCATGGATTAAAAGGTAATATGTTAACTTATATTACATGACATTCCTGGAAAGG
Source organism: Ceratotherium simum simum (assembly GCF_057802395.1). NCBI lineage: Eukaryota > Metazoa > Chordata > Mammalia > Perissodactyla > Rhinocerotidae > Ceratotherium > Ceratotherium simum. The sequence continues at coordinate 8,106,382 of NC_141910.1, read as the reverse complement.
ACTAGGACAGCAACTCTTTATCAACCACATTAACATTATTTAGCAATGTGTTTGGAAAATCACATTAGGTGTGATATATTAAGACCATAATATCTAAGTATCTTCACTTAGGTCAGGTCAGGCTATTTCAGATAGGGTGAGACTGCATTGCTGGGCCAGACAGATGAATGGTCCCTCAAAGATGTCCACGCCTTAATTTCTGGAACCTACGAGTTCCACGGTTACATGACATTATGTTAGGTGGCATACATTGGGTTATAAGACAAAAGGAACTTTACAGATTTAATTAACACAATGGACACTGAGATAGGGATATTACCATGTATTTTCTGAGTGAACCCAATATAAGTACATGAGCCATTAAAAATAGAGAACCATCTCCGTCTGGAAGAAGAAGAAGGCAGAAGAGAAGAGGAAGAAAGATGTGTTAGAAAGGACAGGCACAAAGAAGGACTCCATGCACCGTTGCTGGTTTACAGATGGAGGGGGCAAAAAGGAATACAGATGTCCTTAGGGACTGAGAGAGGCTGACAGCCAACAAGGAAATGGAGACTTCAGCTCTACAAATGCAAGGAATTGAATTCTGCTAACAAAGTGAATGAGTTTGAAAGCAGATTCTCCCAGAGCGCCTTCAGAAAGAAAGACACTTTGATTTTGGCCTTATGAGACCTGGGGCAGAGAACCAGCCATCCATGCTGTACCTAGACTACCAAACTACGGAACTGTGAGATAATAAATCAGCGCTGTTTCAAGAGTCTAAACTTGTGGTAATCTGCTCAGGTAGTAATAGAAAACTAATACAATCACCAAATGAGTAATAAAAGTACTTTGTTTTCAATATTTTTTTCTGGTTTTTTTTTTTTTTTACTTTTTATTAAACTATAATATACATGCAGAGATATCCACAAATGGTAAACACATGCTTTAGTGAATTTTCAATAACTGAGTACATCAGTGCGTCCAGAGCCCTGATCAGGAAATAGTACACTGCCAGCATCCCAGAAGACTCATCTATGCTTTCTTCCACAGAGGCCTGACTTCAAATACTTCAGAGTTTGGCCTCTTTCTGTACTTGACATAAATGGAATCACAAAATATGTGCTGTCTTGTATCTGGCTTCTCTCAACCACGTTTGTGTTTGTGAGATACATTCAAATTATTTTGTGTAATCGTAGATTGTTCATTCTAATTGCTGTGTGGTATTTCATTACATGGATATATTGCAACTTTTTAATCTTTTCTTCTGTTAATGGACATTTGGGTAATTTTCGGTGTTTGGCTTTATGAATAGTGCTGCTAGGAATATTCTAATACATGTCTTGTAGTGTATACATGTATTCTTGGGTATATATCTAGGCGAAATACTGAGCGGTTTAAAGTTTTGTTTTGTTTTTCTGAAATGCAGATAAAGAATTGAGGATCCATACTATGTAACTATAAAAAAGAATGTAGAAGTTCTTCGTGTACTGATGAGAAAAAAATCTAAGATACGATTATAAGTCAAAAAAAAGGTACAAAATAGAGTATATTGTATTTTGTATAAAAGGAAGATAAGAAAATATATTAATACTTGTTTTTATATGCATGAAGAAACTCTTTAAAAGAAGACACTAATAAAGATGACCACCATCAAATATGGGGGCGGGGGTGGGAGTCCTACAAGATGAGGCCAGTGGTACGAGAAAAACTTCCTGTGCACACATGTACACACACGTGTATATATATATAAATGTACATAGTTTTTTCAACCGTGGGAATGTATGACCTACTCAAAAATAAATATAAAATAACTTTCTTAAGAAGTTAAACCTTTGCAGAGGTGATATTCCCTTTTCAAGGTGTGGTTACCTTTGGTTGTAGAGATTCTCCCATTTTCTAGTCAGTTTCCTAGACAATGGTTACTAGCCCCAGATTTTAGCAACTCAGTCTTTCCTCCAGGGCAACCTCTGCCTTCTCTGGGAATGGTCCAGTTCTCTCTCTAGAATAAAGGTGGCTAGAGGCATTACCCTGTTTTATAATGCAAATAAACAAGTGAACCAAAACACTTTTTAAAACCATAATTATATTTACAAATAAAATATCTTCATTTTGTTTAAGGCTCTAAAGGGAAAATCCTGCACCCAATTTTCCCTGATTTAAAACCATGGCACATGTTCCCAACGTAAAATTTCATGAAAGATAAGTTAGCAAACTATCCTTCCACCCTAGTGAAGACCTGGAGTATATCATCCAAATAGGAAACAATGTAAATCTGAAAAATCAAGAACTGCTTTTCCAGCGGCCAAAATGATGACCATTTTTGTTTCCTCCATCCATAATATATATTCTTACGGCAGCCAGGCCTCCTGAAAGGAGCAGCCTCATGGCTAGGCTTGGCTGGCTGGGCCAACTGGGCTTCCTCACCTCCTCACCTCCTTTGACTCTGTCCAGCAGGAAAGCATAGGGAGGCACAGAGTCATCAACTCTACCCACACATAAAACCAAAAGACATTATGAATGTAATAGTGACTCACCAATTTTTAGTCCCAAGTCAAAGCTCAGTAAAGGCTTGTACTCCTCCAATCGCAGTCATAAATCTGGCATAGTTGATGGCTACATTTCAAAGACAAAATAGGCAGTATACTGGGCAAATCTCCCCATCCATTTCTTGTAAGCCGTACATGCAATTTACGACCCTTCTAACTGATCATCACTCCAAGAATACATTGATTTTTTTTAACCACATAGTTGACATCTGTGATTGCTGGCTCCAAATGGAATTGATATTTAAACAGCAAAATCATTTTAGCCTTTACATTTGTAAGTGATCAGCAATTCCCATTATTTCACTCCACTTTCTACAAGCTTCCAGCCCTGAGAGAATCTCTGATTTACAACCTTCATAATGAAGGAACAAATTAGCATTTCTTCAGTGCAGGAGCTCTGTTGAATATTGTGGTTGGCAAAATTCTAAAGCTATCCCCCAAGATTTTTGCCCTTCTGGTTATTCAGTTGAACAATAAACTAGGTAGTGCTGTAAAGGAACTTTGCAGATGTAAAGAAGGCTACTAAGTAGCTGAATTTAACACAGGGAGATACTCTTGGATTATCTGCATGGGTACAATCTAATCACATGAGCCCTTAAAAGAAGAAGAGGGAGACAGAAAAGTCAGTCAGAGAGATATGGCAGAAGAATTCAGGAGAGATGAGGCAGAAGGAAAGGACAGAGAGATCTTAAGTGTAAAAAGGACTTGACTCATCATCACTGGCTTTGAAAATGGAGGAAGAGGGGCATGAGCTAAGGAATGTGGTTATCCTCTAGAAGCTGAGAACAACCTCAGCTGACAGCTAGCAAGGAAACAGAGACCTCAGTCCTACAACCACAAGGAACAAAATATTGCCAATAACCCGAATGAGCTGGGGAGCATTTTCATCCCCAGAGCCTCTAGAAAAGAATACAGCCCTACTGCCACATTGGTTTCAGCCTTGTGAAACCTGGAGCACAAAAACAGTCAAGCCATGCTATGCCTGGACTTCTCACCTACAGAACTGTGAGATAATAAAAGTGTATTGTTTGAAGTCACTAAATTTGTAGTTATTTGTTATGGAAGCTATATAAAATGAATACAAATATTTATTAGTTTTTGTGCAAGAAGTAAAATTTTCCTATAAAACATGACATGGTGTAAGCCTCATGCAAACTTTAGCATACACCCCACCAGCATGGTCATCAACATCCTTACTTTCATTTGCCTCATTCTATCATATTTACTACCAAGTTCTCATAATGAACTATTGTGACTCTATCATTTATGAACAAATGTGTTTCAAAGATTTTGGCAAGAACTGAGTCTTGCTCATCTTTTTAGTTTTTACAGCACCTAATGTAGAGCCTGGTGCATAGAAAGTCTTCAATAACCACTTGCTGATTGAAGTCAATGATTTATTTTTTCCCACGAATACCATCTAAAGATTTTTATTTTCTGACATGTCCTCTCTCACATTTATACCAATTGATGACAAAAAGTCAGATGGGTCACTGAGTTGTAGCTCCACAGTAATGGGACTAGGTAACTCTAATGCAACCAAACCCTTCCCTGACCCCTTGGTTCCACTGGCATATATTTATGAAACAGGTTATGGTGGTAAGCTTCAGTCTGTGACAGTGGGTAGAGAGCAGAAGGAACACAAAATTAGGAGTCAGTCTCTAGTTATGTCTAGGAGTCAGTCTGAAGAGAGGGGTCAAGAGTTAGTCTACAGATCTTGAGGTCTACAGAAACATGTTTGAGGATCAACTTGTCGCTAGCACTGATATCAATTTCTGCTTATGTTTTAGGCAGAGTTCTACATTAGCTTTGTAAATTCACCAAAATCTTCAGATTAGTTCTAAGACTTCTCCAGCATTTACTCTGTCTAAAAATGTTAAATCCCTCCTAACTAACAGGCTCTGCAGTTTCAGGAACACTATTTATACCTCCTTATCCCCCAGATTAGGGAGGAAGACTTTGTGAGTCATGTGGCAGCCATCATTGATAACAATGTTATTGTCTTGGGAAATTGCCTTGAGGCAATGGTAGCCTCTAAGTCCACTACCCAGAGGGCCTGGGACAGAAAGACTCACAAACAATATAAAGATGCTCAAATCACGCAGTTTATTGAATCAATTCAAAGCATAAGGTGCAAGGGGAAGAGATAAGGTAAATTAACACTTAGGAAAGGGTACAAGCAGAGTGGAAGGACCACACTATATAATTTGGGGCTACACAATTGCAGTAGTTATCTGTTGCTGTGTAACAAATTGCCCCCAAAGCTAACAGTTTAAGCCAACAAATACTTATTATGTCACAGTTTTGTGAGTCAGGAATGCAAAAGAAGCCTGGAACAGAATAAAGTCATTAGGGAAATACTGAGGAAATCTGAGGAAAATATGAACTTCAGTTAATTAAAGAAAAAATGAACTGCTGTATTTATTTATGTTTTTTTAGAAAGAGTTTGTGAGTACTACAAATACTGAGACTTTACTTTCTGTTATTTTAACCCCAAAATGATATCTTGACTGGTTATAAAAATCTGTGGCAAGAGACTTTCCCTTTTAGCTTTTTATGCAAGTGGTTTATTGAGTTCTGGAATCTAATGTTTTGTGGAGAAGAGTGATAATATCTTAATTTTTACCTCCCATGTAGAAAATATGATCTATCTGGGTTCAGATAGTTTTATTTATTTATTGTTTTACTAAATTATTTACTTTCTTCGTTCTTTTCCATTGCATTTTGACCATTTCTCAAGCCTGTCCTCAAAGTTACTAATTTTGCTTCTTTTTCATCTCAGATCTATTCTTTAGTACTTCTTTGGTTTCACATCTATGATATATTTAGCTTTTTGATTTTCTTCTATATCTTAGTAAAAAGATGATATATGTGAAAACAGACTACAGAGACAAGAAAACATAATTTGTACAAGTGAAGAAGAAAACAGAACAAAAAGAACAGAAAAATTGGTCAAAGAAATAATAAAAATAAAACTTTAAAATAAGGAACTGTCTGAATCCAAAAGCTTCTGGGTTCTAGAAAAAAGAAAGAGAGAGAGTGCAGTTACTATCAAGGTGACTTAAAGCTAGATGAAGAAACTTCAAGAATAAGAAAGAGATATCACCATCATAACATTTTCCCCCATGTTATTCTATCTTCTATCTTCACTACTCTCTTCTTTTCATTAATAGCTTCTTGTTCTTTTGAGAATACAAAGAAACTTGCAAAAGTTTTCTTCTTTCTTGAATCCCAACATGCATTCTTCATTTGAACTTCGCTTCTAATATCTATGTCCTTCTTTTTGTTTGACACAGCATATTTACAGAGATCCAAGACCAGATCACCTTTTTATTCATCTTTGAATAGAAGTTTTAGCTGTATTGTTAGTTTGCCCTAGAAAAAAAATATTGGAGGATTCCATTCAACTCCTCTCTTTGTTTCCCTGGATACTTTTCATTTTTCACTTAGTGCCTGAGTTGGAAGGCTATGTATTGCTGGTTTGTAATCTCTGTTACTTGTATTGCTTGAGCGTGGGAGGTGGCAACGGTATCTGGAGTGAACTGGCAAAACGAGCAGTTGGCAGCTGGTAATTCTAATTCGGGTAAGCTCTCTCTTAGCACTTGCCGAATTTGAAACACCATCTGCCTGAGGGTTGTGTGTGCTCCCTTAATTAGAAGTGTGATGCTACCTCAGAATTCATCCTTTTCCTGGCTTTGAGGAGAACAAGTTACATTTTGGGAAACGAGTGACTGAAATCCCCCTGGCTTCCAAACTTTTTGTTATTTCTTTATTAACTTATCTCAGCTGGCTTTCATCTGAAATTGCAAATCTGAATCTCAGCTCATGGTTACCCAGTACTCTCAGCTCTGCTTCATCTCATATCTCCTACATGTTGAAGAAACCCAAATGTCTTTAGCAATAGGGCTTTTGTTGTATTGTTTGCATAAATAAAAATGTAGAAGCTGGGCTAATTTTTTGGAGGGATTGGTCCACCACCAAGGACCCAGAGTATCTCTAAATCTGCTCTGCCTGCTTCATTTATAGTTGAATATTGTCATAGCAAGGTGATGGACATATGTGGTTTATTATATTACTGTCTCTGCTTTTGTATATACTTGAAATTTTTAATGTAAAAAGTAAAATGAAATTACCCAAATGGAGAACTCCCTATGTGTCTCACTACCCTCTTCATTTCAATGAAGGATTGTTTTCAGGGCTGTTTCCTGCCTTTCACCTTATATCTTCTCTCTCCATTGTGATGCATATGTAAAGTGTCCTCTGCATCTGTCTGTCTTTTATTTGATCCAAATTTCATGCATCTGGTAAGTTTGTCATACGGACTTGTGGCAGGTTGACTAAAGATGGATTTTACTATACTATTTTAGACTTTTGTTCATTCAGATGGGTTGCCTTTGGAAAACAGAGTTAAATAAATAAGAACTTTTTCTTGCCGAGATAGTCTGTTGAGAAGGGCATATTAATTTAATATTGCTCTGAAAA